>NC_143581.1:138394000-138723722 GCF_048544385.1 Mastigoproctus giganteus
TGTATTGTATAACAATGGCAGCAAGTTACGAACGGTAAATCTAGGTATAAATCTTGGACACTAGGTATTAATTACTTTCAAAATAGTGCTATCTAAATTCAAAATAAACCACGGAGCTTGACTAGGTCTATAAGCTATATATAGAAAATAATTTAATATAACAATTAAATCAATAAAACGGCTAAATATAATCAAAAACCTTGTGTTCGCAGGAGCTGCAAAACTTGTCCAACTCGTGGATTAGATACTCTTACCGATACTTTCTTGCATTTAAAATACTTCTGAATTTATGAGCAGTGGAATGTCAGTTCATTATGTTTTTATGAAGTGGCAAGTATCAACATTCCCATTTTTCTTCTGCTATATTATAGTTAATCAACTGAAATTAATCTTTTTGAAAGTGTATACATATATGAAATATATTTAAAAAGTTCAGAGATTGGCTTTGTACCTTGAAATTGCACTGACATGATTAGTTGAAATTGGTCACTACATGTTTGGCAACTCATTTATACATACATTTATATCAAAAAGTTTGTACCCTTACCTAGATAAAACGTCAGTAGGAAGATGCTGTTTTTAATATAAGTTCTACATATTCAATAACTAACATGTGAAATTTCATTCTCATAGGTGATCGTACACCAGAGGTGGAGCCCGGAATCTAAGGAAGGATGCTATGGTTGACAAAGTGGAGTATTGAGCAGTGATCAGGGCAAAAAGCTCAGGAAATTGATGAAGGAATGAAAGCTGTGTATGGGCAGAATTGTCCATCCTATGACACTATAAAAAAGTGGAAACAGGAATTCCAGTGCAGTCATACAAGTGTCTTTGACGAGCCAAGAGAAGGAAGGCCATCAACATCCACAGACAGTGAGACAGTTGCAAAGGTTGAGCAGCTGGTGCTGAGTGACAGACGTGTGACAATTAATTTGATCGTAAATGCAGTGGGAATTAGTTTTTGTCTGCCCACAGCATTTTACCTGACCATCTGCACATGTGTACAGTCTCCACACAATGGGTTCCAAGATTGCTGATACTTTTGCAGAAGCAATGTCGAATGCAATGTTCTTGCCAACTGTTGGATTTGTGCTACTGCAGCACCCACCCTATTCTTCTGACCTAGCACCGTCAGACTTCTTCTTGTTTTGAGAAATGAAGTGGAATTGCGTGGATGCTGCTTTGGTTCGTCTCAGGAAGTCATCAATGAAGTGGAATTGTGGTTTCAGGCAAAAAGTGCAGAGTTCTATGATCAAGGCATTAAACAACCGATCTAAAAATGAGAGAAATGTGTTACTATAGATGGAGAATAACTTTTTGATACCCCCTTGTAGAAACACATAAATCACCAATTTATTTGCAGTCACTGAATGTGCATTGAATAGAAGATGTTTTCTGTATTTCGTTAAATTTTAAAATAGGTGATTTTACTAAGCAGTTGATTAGCATTGAATTTTTTCTCAAATTAGGGAAGCACAAAATAAATCCCTGAAATATGAAAACTGCTTTTAGAGAAGATGCTACATATCATTCAAAAACTTTTCAGTGTTTTGCAAATTTTAAAGAGTGCTTCTTGTTTGTCAAAGATTCAGATACCAACTGATTGAAAATGATGATTGACATTTAACTATTCACAAAGTTGCTAGTGAAATTGGTATTTCTTATGGGATATGTCAATCAGTTTTAACACAAGATTGTGTGCCACATCTTATTGATGATCATAGAGAGCTATAAGTTCTTGTATGAATCTTTGTCAGCCTGATGCTGCTGAACCATTCTTGTTTTTACTGTCATTACTGGTGTTGAACTCTAGGTGTAGGACTATGACTTGGAAACGAAGGTCCAATCTGCTCAAGACACTCTCAATCAAATGTGAAAGATAACATTTATCATGTTGGGTTTTTTTTTTTTTTTGACTCACATGCATTGTTCATTATGAATTTGTCCTGCATGGTTCAAACAATGAACCAGGAATACAATAAAATAGTTCTATGGTGATGACATGATGTGTGGAGGAAATGGCTGTAAAAGTGGGCTTCTGGGAACTTTAATTTGCATCACAACAACCTACACCTGTGCACACTGAATGCTTTCCATTCAAGAATTTCTTTTGAAGCATCTTTATTACTGGTATCCATCTGCCATACCCACGATTTAGCTCTTTGCAATTCCTCCCCTTTCCCCAAAGGTTAATCACTCTTTAGAGATCACAGAGTGAAAATTATTCAGAATGTGATACATAAACTATTAGTAATACCAAAAGAAACCTCTCAGTAATGCTTCAAGCAGATGCACTGGATCAAAGTGTATATATACAGGATGTCTCAAAAATATTGGTACAAACGTTAAGGGGAGGTAGGTAACATCTAAAGGAATGTGAATCGCATAGGAACCCATAACCGGAAACGTCACGGGAAAGTAGTAGCAGAGGCACGAGAAGCAGAAATGACAAGACAATATTTATTTGACATAATATTAACAATGGAGTATGAGATGGATGCATTTTATGATGTTACAACAGATGCTCAAAGGTTCCACCATGAGACGCGATTCGTGCGTGACACCGATGCAGCATGGATTGGCGGACACAGTCGAACACACCTGGAGTTTCTTTGACAGTAGCAGCAGCACAGACTAGTCTCGCCACAAGATCCATTTCTGTCTCCACAGGCGATTCATACACGATAGATTTGAGGGCTCCCCCACAGAAAGAAATCAAGGCTCGATAAATCAGGTGAGCAAGGGGGCTAGACAACGGGTTCACCACGGCCAATCCATCGATGCCTAAAATGCCTGTTCAAATGGTCAAGAACACACCTTCCATAATGGGCAGGTGCCCCGTCATGTTGAAACCAAATGTTGTGTCTCACATTTGCTGGAACATCGTCAAGTAACCCTGGTAGAACTTATTCAAGAAAGATCCGATATTTAGCGGAGTTCATGTGGGATGGTAACAGGTATGGGCCGACTAAGTAGTCACCGACCATACCTGCCCACACATTTATTGCGAAGCGATGTTGTGCCGCATGGGGGTGCACACCGTGTGGGTTGTCGTGAGCCCACACATGAGCATTGTGCTGATTGAATAAGCCTTCCCGAGTGAAATAAGCCTCATCCATGAACAAAACATAGGCTGGAAAATTCAAGTCTTGAACACTTTCTTGGAGAAACCACTGCGCAAAAGCCACACGTGCAGGATGATCTTGGGGGAGCAGTAACTGAACCCTTTGGAGATGAAAGGGATGTAAGGAATCGTCGTGTCAGACACGCTATACACTGCAACGAGACACTCCTAAGGCAGAGGCAACAGCACATGTGCTGGTAGTAGGATTATTCTCGACGGCATTCAGCACACTTTCTTTCATGGCGGGAGTTCGCGTCGAACGTGGTCTGCCTGCACTACTCCTGTTACCTCTAAATGACCCATAATCGCACAAATTTTGATGCACACACACAAACAAACAGTGGTCTGGTACATGTCTGTCTGGGAAGCATTCTCCATAAATTTGTTGAGTGACTCGTCCATTGCCCTCTGCTAATCCATACGCTAGGTGCATGTCTGCCAGTTCACAGTTCATATATCGATGCATGCTCTTCGTGCAGCGACTACTGCTTGAATTAGTAAACCAGAAATTTTCCCTGTCGTGAACTGATGAACAGCGCCGTCTACCAACTTACAGTGACATTTCCGGTTATGGGTTCCTATGCGATTCATATTCCTTTAGATGTTACTTACCTCCCCTAAACGTTTCTCCCAATATTTTTGAGACACCCTATATAATGTCAAGAAGATTACTTCAAAGAAGGTCCAGCTGAATAGCAGGTAAGCTTCATCATTTCCAAAATATTAGGTCAGACCACAAACTTTTTGACCACACGTATAATTGCTATTTGAACACCTTCATATCTACAAATAACCTTTACTTCCAAGATAAACTAATAATGTTGTGTGCTGAAACTTTTAGCCTTTATGACACTCTCTAGTTTCCACAGAACAAACTCCATCAGTTTTTTCTTAATGTCTTCCACCATTCAGCCTTCAAAATGGCAATCAGTTCGGCTCTGTTTTTTGAGTGGGCTCTCCTCACACATACCCGATGATCCAATTCATCCCACTGGTTTTATACAGGATTGAGGTTAGGGCTCTGGGCCGGCCAGTCCAACTTTTTGACACTCATGTCCTCAAACTTGTCAGCCACAATGCAAGCAGTATGACTTGGAGGTATGGATGATCCCTGACATGCTGCCACAATATAGATAATGCATTGCTGTCCAGGACATCTAGATAGACCTTGGTATTCATGGTTTTGTCCAAAACCAGAAATGGTCCCGTGCCACACCATGAACAGCCAACCCTAGACTAAGTGCTTTACAAAGCTAGACGGCATCTGTTATTAGTCAGAATGATTAGTGGCTTGTTGATGGCTGCACAATGATGATAACCCATATCATGCAGCATCCTGTGCACTGTACTGGTGCTAATGTGTCACATTAATCTCACTGAGGGCCTCTGTGTGTGCACTGACTTATATTCCAAGCAGATGATTCTTTGCAAGGGTTCTCCTGTCTTGTTCTGTCAGCTTCAGAGGTTTTCTGGGTCGTGTTGTGATGGTTTCAGCAATTTCACTTCCATTTGCAGATCACATCGCTAATCATTATCCTAGGGATCCTCAGTGCCATTGAAATGTTGCATACAGACTGATTGCTTTTGTGGCACCCTATTATCATTCCTCATTGAAAGTCTTTTAATTCCTTCAGTTGTGACTTCTTTCATTCACAATCCTACTGTCTCCTTGAAGGCCTACCAGCATATTTATAGTTGTGTCTGACATATTGTGCTTGGATAGGATGTGACCAACTATCAGTAGAGGGATGTTAATGGTAATGTTTATATTTCAAGGTTTTTTCAAATAGCTGCTATCATATTTGTGTTTCCAAGGAATCATGTACAGTATACACAGTAATAAAAAAATAACTTTGAAAAGAAAAACTCATACTTGTTAGTATTAGTTATTCAGTTTGGCCATTCAAGAGCTGAAATTATATAAATTCTCTCGAATTCTTATGTATAAGTTGAAACTGAATCACACAATGCATAAATAGATGTAGAGGATATTACTGCATGAAAAAAAGTAACAAATTTTTTTTATTCTGATTTGATTTTTGACAATACACAAAAAACACTCTGTGGAGCCCACTGCTGTCATAAACTCCCATAGCTCGCATGCTTTCAGGAAAGCCACCATCATGGGTCCATGTATGTTCCTAGCACAAGCCCGCACACCTTCCAGGAACTTGCTTATCCAAAGGTTAACCATTATAATTTGAAACTACATAACAGGGTAGAATAATTAAAATACAGGTATATAGGCCATGTGTCAGTTCACCAAGAAGTGATGCAATTTACTGAGAAGTCGGTTACAGAAAACAATTAGGAATGGTTAAATGTCATAAATAGCATAATATAATATTAATATTATGGACATAAAATTGACTTAGATTGAAATTGCAAATTATATCTCATTCTTTTATAACATATTCTTTAATAACTTATTTTTTAATAACAGTACTGATATACAGTTGTCGATCAATTAACAATGTCTTTGATTTGCGGTGTGAACCATTAGGACCCGGGTATTAACAGTAAAAGTCTCAATTAATGGTGGTAATAAAGTAACATGCAGGTGTCATTTTCAGCCAAGGAAAGCAGTATAAATCATGTAGTTATCGTTTTGGCCATTCAGAGCACTCTAAAGTCACTTGTTCATTTTGCTCTTGTCCATCTGTCTCCTTTTGTATTCTGATTTTGCAGTGCAGACATCTCTCTCTCTCTCTCTCTCTCTCTCTCTCTCTCTCTCTCTCTCTCTCTCTCTCGTGAAAAAAAAAAAAAAGAAAGAAAGAAGAAAAGCAGCAGCAGGTAATCAATTTCTGTGCAAACAAAGCAAGAAATTGTTTCAAAACAAGAAAAGAACATTAAACTAAGTGAAGCAGTCTGCAATTTTAACAGTCATTAAACAAAAGGATTCATTTAAAACAGTGAAAGTGAAGGATGCTTCTACCAGTTTTCAAAAGGAAGGGAATTAATTGTAGAAATAGAAGAACTATTATTTTGCTATGGATTTGTGAAAAACAAAGGAAAGGTGAATCTGTGAATGTTCAGTGTGTTTTTGATAGTATTAAAACTATTTATTTACACTCCTCATTATTTGATTTCTGTTTTGAAGACTTTTAGAGCTAGTAAGGATGGTTTTAGAATTTTAAAATAGATATGAAGTTAAAAGTGTAGCTATGCATGATGAAGCTGCAAGTGTAGATAAAGAGGTAGCAGACAAATTTAAAGTTGAATTTTGTGAGTTGATGAAAGAGGAAGGCTGTATCTTTCTCATTAAGTTTTCGCTGTGGATGAAGCTGCTGCTTTGCCAGGGCATAAGCCTGTAAAAGACAAATTAAACTTGTTGCTTGGTGCTAATAGACTTTAAATTAAAACCCATGATTGCATATTTGCAAATCCCAGGGTATTCAAGAAACAAAAAAGCTATCAGAATTGAACTGAAAATCTACTGGAAGTCCAACTGCAAATTCCCAGATATGATCAGGGCTGGTAGAACATGTTAAGCCTAGTAAGCAGGGCATAGGGTTGCCAACATCTGAGGGTGCCAAAATTCAAAATATTTATTATAATAATATTTAATAAAAGGATCTCAGGGGCACCAAATACATTTCTGCCTATCGGGTCCAAAAACCCCAGGGCTACTCCTGGATGTGATCACTAGCTCTTTATTGAATGGGAAATTGAAATTTTTGGTCCTTCTTCGGAATATCATATTTCTGAAGAAGTATCTGATCACTAACGAGCTTGCAACAAAGGCTTTTGGACAATGCACCTGGCCATTACTCTGAACTTGCTGCATTCTTTGCAATGTGAATTTTGATTTCATCAGAATGGTGTTCCTGTCAGCCAATGTCACTTCCTTGAATCTAGCCTATGGATCAGCATGTGATAGTCAACTTCAAGAGGCTCTTCATGAAGGTGTTTAGAAAATGCCACAAAACAACTTCAAGTGGTGATGGCAGGACATTGAAGGAATTTTGAAGACAAAGTTAAACCTCCTAGAAGCTATATGAAACATTGTTGCAGATTTTCTCAATTCTTTGAATTAATGCTGCTTGGAAATCTGTTCAGCAATCCCAAAAAGATGTTGAGGGCTTTGAAGAATTTTTTGTTTTAGTCATTTTGGTTCAAGGTTATAAACTGTGCTATCAAAGAATTTTGAGCTCTAGGAAATGGTAAGTTTTTTGAAAACTTTGGGCTTTTTTACTTAATTAACATATTAAATTGGGTTCAGTAAATAGTTTTAATAGTCCTAGTCACATTTGTTAGCTTATGTTTAAATTTAGCTAAAGATTTTTTTAAGTTATGACTTAATATTTGTACCATAGACGAGTGGTCAGGAGTGGGAGGGCAGTAGCACATGCTCTATGTTTAGACCAGCGTTCCGTCCCCTGACTGCTAAATACAGGCGATCTGCCAGCCCGCACTGGACCAGTGTGGCAGATTGCGGCTGATCCATTTCCCTCAACATGAACCGTTGAGGAGGCTTCCATCCTGCATTGGGTTGATAATGGCTGCAGTTTACTTTTTTTCTTTTTTTTTTTTTTAATTTGTATAGCTTTTGTATTGGTGATTTTGCACAAATATCATATCACTTAATTAGTAACTTATAGTATACTACATGGCACTGGAAGTGCAATGTTTAATTGTGGTAAATAGGTAGCTTTAAAGTTCTCATCGCATAGGCTTGTATATATATTTTTGTTGTTAGCTAAGATAATTTAATTGTATTATTGCTGCATAACCTATGAATAGACTAGTGTTATTATTCCATTTAGATATCTATTAGTTTAATTGCTATTCTCAAATTAAATAAAATTTAAACAGAAATTATGCCTCAGGCTAGAACAGTAAAGCAAGGCGCCCAAAGTAACAGGAGTGCTCTGGCTCGGGGAAGAATTGAAGGGATAGTTCTATGAATCACAGCCTTACAAAAGATGTTACTTGTTTGATGTTAGCAGACTCTTTGCGTTTATTCAATGCAAAGAGTGTGAGAAAATTAAGCATGAACTTAGCATTCTGACAGGTATTTATGAAAGTATGAAGAACACATGGATGCCTTTGAAACAATTAAATTGGAAGCTCAACAAGCTCTTGGCTGCCCACCTCAATGCCAGAGCTTACATTATATACAGCAGCAATACATAAGACAGAATGCACTGCTTCCACAGGAGATAATTATCGTTGTTGATTATATATTATTGGGGAAACTGGAAATATACAGTCGGACCTCTCTTTAACGAACTTCCATATAGCGAAATTTTCTATGCAGCGAACTTCTTTGATTTCCCCTTGATCATTACATTGAAAATAGTTTCTCTATAACGAAGAAAATTTCCATATAACAAACTGATTTCGAGAGACCTGGATATGCACTGTGCGCACCTCTGGCCTTTAGGCAATAAAGCTGATGCTGTAGAAAGCACGAATTAAGAGCTAAAAGGATTAAGCATTAATCCCTTTACCTTTTAATAACTAAAGGCTTTAATTCCACGAATTAAGAGTAAAAACATTTTACAGTTTAATGATGCCTGTAAAACCCTGCAGGAGGAAACTGGCCAACCACAGCACGGGATAGAAAAAGATGGAAGTTTGGGAGAGGCCTTTGCCCAGCAATGGGTCAGAAATGGCTAAAAAGAAGTAAAACCTATACAACTTATATACTACTATGCCGAGAAGTCCCTTTGGTCAGCTGTCCACGGCCATTGGCAAAGATTAGGGCAAATTCCCGATGTGAACATTAGCTCTGGTCAACCTATTTTCTACCTTAAGCATCCTATTAGAGAATTAGGAGAGAGTATTTTCCTTTATCTTGGAAATTCATCTGTTGCTTCGAAGAAACGAGTCATCCACACTTTCACTAAATTTCACCTGTCTGTTTACATGGTAGCTACAAATGGCCCCTAATTTCAGCTTTGTTTTAACTGCTGTGCAAGTAACCTTACAGTGTCTAAGAGGAAATCCTTGAGTGTTGTGTGAAAAAGTGGAAGTACTTAATAGTGTGGATTGCAGCGTTAAAAAAAAAAGAAATCGCATTAAAATCCGATGTTCCTGCCAATAGTGTATCGACCATTCTGAAAAACCCTGTTTCGATTCTCAAGCTATTTGAGGAAACAGGACCCAGTCGGAAGCGTGCATAATTATGCCTTTGGGAAGAAGCAGATAAAGCAGTTTTTAAGTGGATGAAGTTGATTCGAGACCAAAACGTGTCGATATCAGAGCTATTAATAAAAGAAAAAGCTATGGAGTGTGCATCGTTTCTGGGGCACAAAACATTCCAAGCCAGTTCTGGTCGCCTGGATAAATTTAAAGAGTGTCATGGCTTGCTTGAAAAAGTTATTTCTGATCAAATTGGAGTTGCAATTGAAGCAAACTTTACCCATTGGAAAGAAACAGTTTTGAAAAAAATTATGGAGGACTAAGAGTCCAAAGACATATTCGATGTTGATGAAACGTCTATTTTTTAAATGTTTGCCGAACAACACACTGACTTTTAAAGGTGATAAATGTGTAGGTAGTAAAAATAGTAAGGAGAGAATTACACTCTTGGTTACAAATATGGCTTGTAATGAAAAACTGAAGTTTTTGGTAATAGGCAAAAGTAAATAACCCTGATGTTTCAAAGGAATAGTCTTTAGAGTTCGACTACAACAAAATACCTCGAATGGCAAGTGATATTTCTGAATTTACCGTATTTTTCATTGTTGAAAAGGTCATATTTCTTTATAATGAATTTTTTCAAGGGAACGATCGATTTTGTTATATATACGTCCGACTATATTGTGCAAAAATGGATAGGTGGAAGAGGACCAGGTGTGTCCCCCTCCCTCCCACCTGGAAGGGATTAAAAGTAAACCAGCAAGGGAGCCCGATTTGGATGCCAAGGCAGCCCACAGCAGCAATCTTTCTACAGTACTTTCATTGCGTTGATATCTCCCTTATGATTATGATATCATCTGTATATCCTAGATTTATACCTGCATATCCTAGGATTTATACCTAAACCCTAGGATATGCAGTTCTCTGTCTTTTTGAGGTTTGGTTAGACAATACTGGTGAGAGTAGATCCCCCTTCCTCAGTAAATCACACCTCCTCCCTGGCACATGTAAATATTAAAAGCTGAAAAACTATGGAAAAACTAATCCATACGTATTAATCGCATTATCCGGGGGCTCCTGGAGAAACTGCGTGCTGGAATATCTAGCCTTGAGTTTCATTATGATAAATTTGGTTAATGTTTTATTAATAATTCAGCTTAATATTTGTTTATGAAAACAGTCATCCACATTACAGGGAATATTCTTTAAATTATAATGATTGGTGCATTAAACATAGATCTCTAATAGCATGGTGGTATTTTAGCCTGTAATGGTGTTTTCTCATCCATTTAAAGCAAAAGCATGTTTATGTTTACTGTAAGTGAATCTAACATTATCCTAAATTTGTTCAAATTTTTTTGGCTGTATGTCTTTGTTCTAAGATGTATATCTTAGAATGTGTTTGAGAATGTTCTGAATGAGAATGGTCAAACACATTCTGAATTTGAAAATTCAGAATGTGTTTGACCATATCACAGATGAAGTACAGCAGCAGCAGCCTAAGATTCCCATCAAGTTCAATCCTTGTCATATAAAAATAAGCACCTTTTTTTTTTTTTTTTTCTCTTTTTTTATGAAAACCCCAAACACGAGAGGTATTAGAACCTATAATACTTAGTAAGTTGCTTGGGTTGGGAGTTGAGAAGACAAAAGAAGATATTTGTTGAAATTAGACTAGAATTTCCTGTAGACTGTAATTTTCAGGAAATACGTATGAAGGAAGGTTGTTCCATAAAACGGCAGTTGAATGAATAAACAAATAAGATGAAAAGTTGGTTCTCCGAGTTTGAAGTTGGACAGTAAATGAATGTTGGCTGGTGGCGGCACATGTTCGGATTATTTTGAAAGAGAGAGCAGGAATTATAGAAGCCAATTCAGAAGAACAGTGCCCATGGAAGTATCTGTAGAAAAGAAATGCAGCAGAAACATTCCATCTATGAGATTGAGAGTGGAGAGACTCTGTTAGAGATGAGTCATTAATTAACCTAACTGCCCTCTTCTGAATGGAATCTAAAAGCCTGAGAGAGGTTTTGGGAGCATCACCCCAGATGTGGGAACAATATTCCATGGTAGGGTGGATTTGCTATTTTTGCAGAGTGAACAGCTGTTTGGAAGAAAAGTAACGCTGAGAGGGAAAGAGAAAACCAAGTTTTTTAGATGCAGATGAAGCAATATTTGTAATGTGCTTCTGCCAAGAGAGAAATTAGAAGTCAGGGTAATCCCCAAAAGAGATATATCATCTTGCCTAGAAATCATAGTGTCACCAAAGATAAGCATAGGAGCAGAAGAATCCTTTTTGCGAGATATAAGACAAGACTGAGTTTTAGAAGGATTGAAATCAACTAAGTTGTCTTTGTCCCACTGGAGAATTACCTGGAGATCATCATTTAAGGAATTGGTAGTGGATATTTTGAGAAGTTGAAACTGATTAAGCAGGGCAAGGTTTCTCAAACTGGAAAATGGAATGCAATGCGTTATCATCGGCAAAACTATGGATAGGATTTCCGGTCAATGGAAGAAGGTCATTAATATACAAGAGAAAAAGAGTGGGAGAAAGAACTGAACCTTGGGGGACACCAGCATTAGTGGAGAAGTTAGAAGACAGAGAGCCACCTACCATCACCCTCAGTGAGTGGTCAGAGAGAAAACTGGATAACCAATTACAAAAAACAGTTGGCAAACCATAAGATGGAAGCTTGTTTAGAAGACCTTTATGCCAAGCACGATTGAAAGCCTTTGAGATTTCAAGAGCAACTGCTTGTGTTTCACTGAACTTTTTTCATTGAATTTTTCCATAAATGGTAACATAAGCCAGAATATCAACAGTGGATCGACAATGACGGAATCCATACTGGCGATCGTTGATCAGACGGAAGGTTTCTAGGTAGTTTAAGAGTTGGCGGTTAATTGATTTCTCCATTACTTTAGAAAGAGTAGAAGTAATTGCAATGGGACGATAATTGGATGGGAGGGGTTTGTCACCCTTTTTAGGAACTGCCTGGATATGTGCAAATTTCCAAGCAGAAGGAAAAACACCTTTGGAATAAGAAAGGGAAAAAAGGCTGCAAAGAACAGGAGTAAGTTCAGGAGCACAGGTTTTGAGAGCAAGTGGAGAAATACCATCAGGACCTGGAGCTTTCTTAGCATCAAGATTCGTCAAAATCCTTCTGACATCCTTTTGACGGAAGACCACAGGAGGCATTGAATGGAGCGTGTTGGGAATGGTGGGAGGTGTTTTACCAAGATCATTAATACAAGAGTTCGAAGAAAAATGGGATGCTAGCAGGTCAGCTTTATCCTTGGCTGAAGTGACAACAGAACCATCTGGTTTTGAGAGAGGTGGGAACAGAGATCTGCAAAAGTTGCGTCCAGTAGCTTTGGCAAGAGTCCAGAATGCTCAGCTACCATTAGGGAAAGAAGCAAGTTTTCTACTCTTAGCCTGGTCAAAATCTAGTTTGGACTGATTAATAACTACTTTACAATTGTTGCAAGCTTTGATGTGCACAGGAAATGAAACTGAAGAATTGGAAATGAGCCAATTATGATATGCAACATTCTTCTCCTGAACGTCCTTTATCTAAACCTTGGAAAACCAAGATTTAGATAAAGGACTAGATTTTAAAGTGGATTGTGGAATAAAGGATTCCATTCCTACAAGATTAATTTCACTGACACGATCTGAGCAAGCATTGACATCAGCAGGTTTAAATTAACAGTCTGTGCGAGTTCATTAGTAATTGCAAAAGCCTCAGCATCTCAACCAGCTGGGTCGGTGTGACTAGACAATGGAAGCCAGCTGGAGTTGTGAGCATTAAAATCACCAAGGAAAATTACCTCACTGTTAGAAAAGTTGGACTGGAGAAAGTCAAGTTGCAAAGAGAAGAAGTCAAAGAGCTCCAGGTGATTAGTGGAGTTGGGAGAACAGTAGAGACAACAGATGAATTTGACAGAATGAGGTAGAGAGATTTTAAGCAGAGAAGATCAAAAATGGGAGATTCCAAATTGCCAAGTCTCTGACAGGGAATATCGGAACGGACATATGCACAAGTACCACCTTTGAGGGAAAGGAATCATACAGTGAATAATTTAGGAAACTGAGATGAGCAGTAGTTGAATCAACCAATAACTGAGATTATGTCAGAAAAGGTACATGGGGTTTGGCAGACTGCAAGTGGAAATGGACATCGTTGAGATTAGATCTGAGATCACATATATTTGCGAAATGAACTAGGAAGTGTTTATTAGGTTTAGATCTTTTTGCAGATAAGCTTACTCTATTAGTTTGACAATTCGTGGTGTATTCAATAGTACAAAAAAGTGGGGGAAGACCTGCTGTATGAAACAATGAAATTTTTGGATATGGCATACACATGGTAAAAATATACCCTGAGTTACCAATAGGTTTGATCCGGTGTACTAACTAGCGGCCGGCCTGCGTACCTGTTGGTATAATAGGCAGAAACTATCACTGGACATTTGAGGAGTGGAAAAAAGGATGCTTGGTCTGACCATTCTCATTTTCAGTTGATCCATATTGATGACATGACCTAGATATGGTTATAGCAACATAAATCAGCAAATCCATTATGTCAGGTTTTAACATTCCAGGCTTGTAGTAGAAATGATGGCACAGGGGGTGATTTTGTGTCATATTAGGTGCCCTGAATCAACTGAATGCCACTGCCTACTCGTTTCTACCTAGGTACATGATGGTCAGTTTTTTCATATTGTTACAGTTACTATCCAGGAGGATAGTGTACCATGGTGCAATGAACTGTTCATTTGGGAATGGCTCCAAGTGACTATCATACTTAATTGGTCTGCTGAATATGACAGATCCCAACCCGATTTAGCATTAAGAAGTGGAATGAACTGTTTGCAGTAGGAATCTGTATCTATCCAATTTGAGGTGGCCATGGAATGTAAACTCCCACAAGTGTGAAACTTTCATAGAATTCATGCTACAATGAATTAAAAGTGTTATCACTATTTGTGATGTATCTAATAAACTAGCCTCTCAGTATGTATTTGGAGGTATAGTGACACAAACTTCACTTCTGTTTTTCTCTCTCTGGCTAATGCTGGCTAGAGATGCCATAGCTAATTATAGGTAAACAGCTTTATGAATGCTTTTATTTTAAAGATGATTGCATCTGAATGTCATGATTATTAATTTAATATTGATTGTTATTGTATTAGTTATGAACAGGATTTATTGAGTGTTTCTGATTTGGAAAAATTTATTTTAGGATTTCACATCCAGAGCTCATCAGAATCCAGATGGAAAGTTTGAAGCCGTATCCTACGGCAAGACACTTTTCTTAGGAAATTCAGTGAAAGAAAGGGAAACAGCAGCAGCACGATTATTTGATACTTGCATATTAATTGAAGGTAACCATAATTGATTTTAAATGTTATTTGAAGATAATAAAGCACTCACACCTACGTGACGGTGATATTACAAAGACAGCTGTCACTGAAGAAATGGTAAGAAAATATCACGAAACATTTGACTCCATTATTGGAAATAGACATAATTAAATCAATATAGGTTTGAGTACTTTATTATCTTCAAATAACAAACTTTATCTGTGCACCACACGAACGCCTAAAATAATTTTAAATGTTTTGAGAATTAGCAAATTTTTAATGCTCTTTTGAAAAGTTATTATTGGTAACAGGACTGATCTCTCTCTCTCTCTCTCTCTCTCTCTCTCTCTCTCTCTCTCTCTCTCTCTCTCTCTCTCTCTCTCAAACTCCCAGATATCAAAAGTTCAAGATATTGAACCCTCAATATTTCTGTCAAAACCTCCATAGGAATAATGTTTTAAGATCTTTCTTAAGCTGAACTGCATTTGATTCTCAGAATTTTGTGATTCTGCCTTGTAAAAGTAGTTCAACATAATGTTTCTTCTGTGTGGGCTAAAACAAAATAGAAGCAGGCAGTAATACAGTCAGTGGCATGTTTATTACATCAATTCATGAGACATTTACATGCTATCTAACTGTGAACCAACTTTAATAAAATTACATGAACTTCTGTATAAGTCTGATGTGAACTGTACTTACAATTGCAGTACTCCTATTTGTTTAGAATCAACTATTTTGGCAGTTTTCAAGTACTACATAAAGATTCAAGTTATGAACACTAAACAGTGCAGTACAGTGCAATTTCTGCTGTATAGGAGAAAATCATGATGTTTCTGTGTGAGTTGACAATAAGTGTTTTCTGTTTATTATGTTTTTGGTTTTGTTTTCAGACTACAGATATGAGATCATTCATGAAAGCTTTAGCATTATGCAGGATAGCACCTAAAATAAAGCTAAAGACTGTCACATATAAAGTCAATCGGGCTATAGAAAAAAGACAGCAAGTCAGGAATTGCTGCCAAACTTTGGATTACTTCTATTACACAATTTCAACCTATCAAGCAAATAGGGATGCAGTTTGGAAGCTGGCAGAACATATTTAAGCTCTTAGCAGTAAGAAATGAATGAGAAGTGCAGAAGTCTTATTACCCAGATCTAGACCAAGCGTATTACAGTGGCTTTAGAACAGTTCTTTAAGTGGGACACTTATTTGTGAAATGGTTGAACAGTTTGTTGGAGATCTTAATCATGAAGGATTTAAAGCAGGTATTGGATGTCTAATAAATTTCCAAAAGAGACATGATGCCATTTTGCAGCATAAATGTTTATAGTCGTAATGAAATTGGTGAATTGTGTTTTAACTGATACAGAGAGAGAGAGAGAGAGAGAGAGAGAGAGAGAGAGAGAGCTTCCCAGCATACAAACACAAGGAGAGTAAGAGACTGAAGTAGAAGAATGAATTAATGTGCTACCTACCAGGAAGTTTTGAAGGCAGTAGATCTCTTGCACAGCTTTTCCATCCACAAGTGAGAATATTGTAAATCCTATTTCTAGGATCCCGATAAGGCCACCACCAGAAATAATGATACTGAACCACATATCCTCACCTTAGCAAAGTAATCCAAAACTGAAAACACATTAGGTACACCACCTAGACTGGATGTGAGCAAATTTCCAAGCAGAAGGAAAAACATCTTTGGAATAAGAAAGTGAAAAAAGGCTTCAAAGAACAGGAGTAAGTTCAAGAGCATTGGTTTTGAGAACAAGTGGAGAAATACCATCAGGACCTAGAGCTTTTTTAGCATCAAGATTCATCTAAATCCTTCTGACATCGTTTTGACAGAACACCACAGGAGGGATTGAATTGAGTGTTTTGGGAATGGTTGGAGGTGTTTTACCAAGATCATTAATACATGAGTTTGAACAAAAATGGGATACTAGCAGGTCAGCTTTATCCTTGGCTGAAGTGACAATAGAATCATCTGATTTTGACAGAGGTGGGAGCAGAGATGGGCAAAAGTTGCAACCAGTACCTTTGGCGAGAGACCTGAATTCTTGGTTACCATTAAGGCAAGAAGTAAGTTTTCTACTCTTAGCCTGTTCAAAATCTAGTTTGGACTGATTAATAACTGCTTTACAAATGTTGCGAGCTTTGGTGTAGGCAGAAAATGAAACTGAAGAATTGGAAACAAGCCAATTACGATATGCAACATTCTTCTCTTGAACAGCCTTAGCACGTTTATTGGAAAACTATGATTTAAATAAAGGATGAGATTTTAAAATGGAGTGTGGAATGAAGGATTCCATTCCTACAAGAATAATTTCACTGACACGATCTGAGCAAGCATTGACATCAGAAATTTTGAAACAATAATCCGACCAAGGAAAAGAAGAAAAGACATCTTGCAGGTCATCCCATTTTGCATTCTTGTAATGCCAAACAACACAAGGTTGGGAATAGCCATGAGATAAAGGCTCCATTGGAGAAGAGACAATCACGAAATTGTGATTTCAGGTGCCTAAAGGACCACTCACTTTGACTGTGTACTTAGAAGGGTTGTTTGTGAGAAAAAGATCAAGCATGTTGGCTGTACAGTTAGGATTGTCTAGTATTCTGGTAGGTAAATGAACAATATATGCAAGGTCATTAGTAATTTCAAAAACCTCAGAATCTCAACCAGCTGGGTCTGTGTGACTAGAAAACGGAAGCCAGTTGGATTTGTGAACATTAAAATCACCAAGGAAAATTTCCTCACTGTTAGGAAAGTTGGATCAGAGAAAGTCAAGTTGCAAAGAGAGGAAGTCAAAGAGCTGCAAGTGATTAGTGGAGTTAGGAGAATGGTAGAGACAACAGATGAATTTGATAGAATGAGGTCTAGAGATTTTAAGCCAGAAAAGATCAAAAAGAGGAGATTCCAAATTACCAAGTCTCTGACAGGGAATATCGGAACAGACATATGCACAAGTACCACCTTTAAGGAATCATATAGCAAATAATTTGGTCAACTGAGATGAGCAGTAGTAGAATCAAACAATAACTGAGATTCTGTCAGAAAAAGTACATGAGATTTGGCACACTAAGTGAAAATGGACATCATTGATATTAGAACTGAGACCACATATATTTGTGAAATGAACTAGGAAGTGTTTGTTGACTATTCATGGTGTATTCAGTAGTAGGAAAATGTGGGGGGGGGGGGACATGCTGTTTGAAGTAATGAAATTTTTTGATATGGTATACACATGGTAAGAATATACCCAGATCCTTGACATGCCGTGGTCTTGACAATGCACCCCCCACATACACCTACTTGGACTCCCCGCACTCACTATCTGGCAGAGTAGAGGGAGCAACATCATACACCAGCTGATATGGAAGCCTCTTAGAGAGTTACCAATAGGTTCAGTCCGGTGTACTGACTAGCGGCCAGCCTGTGAACACTGCATGGTTGTGGGAGAGCAAATTTTACTAGCTAGCAAGGCATGTGTTACTCAGAATAACAACACTCGAAGTGGAAATAAAACGTGAAATTTATTACGTACATATGTATACAACATAATATCAACTGAAGCAGATATCATATAATCATGACATACAAAGTTAAATCGAGATATCTTGCATATATTAGTAGGCGCATTATAGCCATAGTAGCTTATGCGCCATTAAACGCCCATAACAACAACAACATATATTAGCCTTATTACAGTTTCCCTTATGATAGTTATATGCATGGCTGCATTTTAATATAAAAATGCATATGTTGCCAGTGAAATGTAAGTTCAAGTACAAAGTCTGGGTTTTAAAAAATTTCCTGCTTTTTTCAAAAACACCTGCTTTCCTCCCGTTTATGATTACTGATCACAAGCTTTTTGTCAAAAGTTGGCAAGTATGCACGATGATTTTGCTCTGCCTATAGGTATTCGTTATGAGAAATGATGATGCGATCCCTGTTAAAATGCATCTCATTTGCAAAAGGATCCAATGAACTGAAGTAAGGGGCAACACATTGAAGCCACTGGCAGAATATAATGTATGCTGGAAAATCATTTGGTAAGAAGGTCTGCACTTGTAGATAATAAGGATATATGCACAATATTTTGTGAAATTAAAACACTGTTATACCACATTGAAGGGATAAGTTCAAACTGCAACCAGTAAGTGCCAACTCCTTATGAGAAGAAATAAGTAAATAAGCAGAAACCAGCATTCACCCAGGGAAGTAAAGTGCACAGTCTCCTGCTTAAAGTGTGGTGCAACTACTGCTGGAAACAGCCTAGAAAATCCCCACTCTACTTAATGCAGTGGGCAAATGCAAACACCTACTCAAGGAGAAAAGCAAAAAAAAAAAAAAAAAAAAGCTTAGGATGACCACAGCGATCATTTTTTCAAGAGGCACCAATCGTGAGGAAATTCCCCAGACATCTCATTTCATTCATGACTTGCTAAGAACTTTGGAAAACATCTTAAATAGTTAAAAACAAAATGTAAATTAGATGCTGGCTGCCCAATCAATAATTGATTTATTGATTGAGCAGCCAGCATCTAATTTACATTTTGAATTTAACAATTTAAGATGTTTTCCAAAGTTGTTTCTGTCCTGATTGCTTACACTGAGGAATCCACATTCTTCTGTTGTTAGCAAGTCATGAATGAAATGAGATGTTTGGGGAATTTCCACGGGATTGGTGCCTCTTGAAAAAATGATCGCTGTGGTCATCCTAAGCATTTTTTTTTTTTTTTTCTTTCTTTTCTCCTTGAGCATATGCCACCAGGACCATCTATAAAAAAAGACATTAATTGAGGTATCATTGCATTGTGTTTGCATTTGCATATGTGCAAAATGAAAATGCTTCATCTAACTAAAATTATTTTATGTCATTAAAGGATATTATGTTGCATATTTACATTTTGTCTATTTGTCTGGGTTCTGGTTGTGTTGTTTTTTTTTTTGTAGGAAACATTGGACAATGGGGGGAGGGGAGCAGACACTGAAAGAGTTTCTGTGACCACTTAGAGTAGTTAGTTGAGTGGGGGATGATGAGCTGTAATGTTTGCAAACCAGTTTTAATAATTTTTTTTTTTTTTTAACTTTTAAGAGAGCATTATATTTTATTTTTAGTTGAGAAATATTTTGATTTTTTTAGGCACTGCTATTTCTTGAGATTTATCTGCCCAAACTTCTAAATTTTTAATATATTCCTGTTTAGTGGGATCGTAAATTTCCTCCACTACATGTTGAATAATTATTAATGTATTATTTCTTTAGTAATTAATAGCTTGAAAGTGATTTTCATTATTATTAGACCTCATACAATTTTTTTTTTGAGATTAGTTATTTTTATAAATGTGATCTCCTGATTTTTCTAAATATGGATATTAGATTCTAAATTTAGATAAAATTAATAAAGTAGCGGTTTATGGGGGAATGTCCTGTCAGTATTCTGACTATTGAATCTGAGGTATAAAAATTTAGAGCTATAAAATATCAGTGTAGATACACCATAGTTTACCCATAAATTTGAACTACTTATGTAGTGTAAAAGGCATCGTTTTAATTGTATCTCATATTGTGGGTGCCACAACGAGATAGCTGGTATTAACTGCAACCATTATCAACCCACTGCAGGATGGAAGTCTCCTCAACAATTCATGCTGCAAATAAACCAATATTATATAGTTAATTACCTAAACCCATAAGAAATTATGCCTTGTGCATTTCATCTTCTAATACATTATTATTTATACACCATTTGGCATCTTTCATATTGTGGAAATAACTTTGCAACTGTGATGCAACTCGCTTCGAAACGATCGTCTGGGTGGTGGTATCCACTGAAAAATAAATAACAGTAGTCTTCTCTACTAGAGAAGCATTATTTATTTGAATTAGTGCAATACCAGTTATCTCGTTGTGAAGGCATCCACAATATGAGATACAATTAAAACAATGCCTTTTACACTACATACGTAGTTCAGATTTATGGGTAAACTATGGTGTATCTACACCAATATTATATAGTTAATTACCTAATAAACCCATAAGAAATTATGCCTTGTGCATTTCATCTTCTAATAAAAATTTAAAGCAGAATGTCACTAGAGCATTTATTTGATTTGTGAAGGCATCTTTTTTCGATGCCTAGTTTATGTGCCATTAATAATTGCTAGATTCTAGAAAGCCACATAATAAATAATTAATTTTAGGTGGACCTGGTGCTGCACACGAAGTAGAAGAATTCATTTGGAATGACCACTTCGTGATTCCGGTTATCTCAACTGGAGGTACTGCTGGTGGTCACTTTGGTGTACCTGTAAAAATTTTTGAGGTAAGGACTTCCTGTGTATGGTTTGACAATGCATGCCTACAGGTGTTTTTTTTTTTTGTTTTTTTTTTTTGACTCTTAACACCTAGGAAATGCAGTTTATTTGTTAATTGCTTTTGTTGTGCATAATTGTAAATGTGTGTAAGTAATATGCTTTGAAATTGGAAATAACACCCTGATCAATATGTTGGATGAGTGAAGTCGTGTTTGGCAGTAGAAATATAACACGTTCGAATTGAAATCATCTAAATGCGTAGTGTGTCCAGGAGCATTATGTAATAGAAGCAAAATGTTGAAAGGAGCATCATTATCTTTACAATATTTTTCAACCTCGGGAATGAAGCAGCATTTAAACCATCCTCAAAGAGAGATATTGTTATCCATGCTCTCTGGTTCAATCGGAAATGCACGGGTAGGGTGGCTTTATTGATGCCATTAAATTCACGAAGATTTACAGAATGGTACACAAGCAGTGGTTTTAATCTGTAATCTCCTGCTGCATTAACCCCAAGCAAGAGCGTGGCCGTATCTTTTGACGCCTTGAAACCTGTCATTGTATTTTCCTCTTAGGCAATGTATGTCCGATCCGGCATTTTTTTCCAATACAGAGCAGTCTTGTCAACGTTAAAAATTTGCTGCGTTGAATAGCTGCCGTCATCAATAATTTTTTCCAACACATCACAATTTCTCTGCAGCTGCAGAATCGGCACTGGCGACTTCACCACATACTTTAACGTTGTGGAAACCAGTGCGATGCTTGAACCTATTAAACCACCTGTTGCTTGCCACAAACTTGCATTGGGGTTCACTGTACTTATCTTTAATATCTTTATAAATACTTGTTGCTTTTGCTTGAATGGTCATTTGACTCGGGCACTCGCTTCTGAATCTGATTTTCCATTCATATTATTAATACTTTTCCATCTTCGGTATAGGACCTGAACACTATTTTGTGATCACTGTTGATATTAAGTGCGTTGATCCTTTGACATGTTCCTTTATACGTGCGCTATCCTTTAAAATAGTATTCTCTGTTGAAGCAGCTAGACCTAATTCCCTTGCAATAGATGACAAACTTTGTCATGCTTTGTACTTTTTAATAATTTTTCACCTTCATTTCTAAATCAATTTTGTTTTGTTTCCTGGCACTACCACCACTTGCACTTTCCATTGGTCGTTTTCCCTTCATCATTGTAATATGTAAATAGGAATGAAGAGAAGTTTTTGAAAATTTGTTTTTTATATGATTGAAGATTTCAGTGAAGGGAAATAACATTTCACCATAATAAAGTAAAATCCCACACAATTGCAGTTATTGGTATTATTGCATTTGCAATAAGATCGAGTTTACTACCCGTTTATAATTTGATGCACTAACAGAAAAGCCCAATAAACCAGAAAGTTACTAATGATATTAAGAGCAGGAGACCGGCGGAATTACTTAGCAAGTACAGGTCACTGTTGAAAAAAAGCCGTGAATTAGGGTTGAATTTGAAAGTGTCTGCAATTCTGCCCAGACACGATAGGAGGGAGTATATGATGAGAGCCTTGTCGATCAATTCGGCCCTGGAGGGATTGTGCAAGGCTCAAGGGGTAGAATTTTTTTCAGCCTGGACTGTACTTGTTAACAGGAGAGATTGCTTCTACAGGGATGGGATACACTTAAATAGAAAGGGTGCAAGAATTTTTGCTGATGCTTTCGAGGCAGTGTTAGGTGGGTCGGAAAACTGCTAGTTGGGGGGGGGGGATACAAGGACTTATAGATTAACAGTAGCCACTGGCAGAGGAGGAAGTGATTCTTGCACTGCTTCTATTGAAATGAGCAGAAGCCTGAAAAACAAGATGCAGGATATTTCAGAGACTGCTGGGAGTCATTGCGGTACAAGTAAACACATGGGTTGTGTTAGGGTAGCTAAGAATAGAAACAGGTGCATGTATACCTGCGTGTACACCAATGCTAGCAGTTTGGTAAATAAATTTGATGAATTTGAGGTATTGCTCAAAACGTCAAAGGCAGATATTGTTGGGATATCAGAGACGTGGTGTCACACAGATATAAGTAATGCGGAACTGAAATTTGGGGAATACAATGTGTATAGAAAGGATAGACAGGATAGGAAGGGGGGGGGGTTATGCTATTAGTTAAGAAACACAAAAACCAAGGAAGTGAAGCCAGTCGACATCGCTGGACAGTGCAGTGTTGAGTCAGTTTGGTGTGATATAAGCATGGGGAAATCAAAATTGAGAGTAGGAGTGTGCTATAGGCCTAATGACTCTGATGAGTATAATAAGATATTGTACAGTGAAATAGAGTGGGCCAGTAAATCAGAGAGTCTTATAATGGGGGATTTTAATTTCCCAGATATTGACTGGAATTTATGGGTTGGTCACTCGCACACTAGCAAGGCTTTTGTGGATTTATTGGATGATTGTTTTCTATATCAGCACGTTCGTGAGGCAACAAGAGGGAGCAATACTCTTGATCTGATTATCAGTAGTGATTCTTCATGCATTAAGAATCTGCAGATAAATGAACCACTAGGTGGCAGTGATCACAGTGTGTTGAAGTGGGATTTACTCAAGGAGGTAACAACCATCAGAGGTAAAGGGAAGGGTTTTTGTTTTCGTAAAGGCAACTATGATGGTCTGAGACAGTATTTAAATTCTATACAGTGGGACCAACTGATGATGTTACCAACAGCAAACTCAAAATGGGAAGCATTCAAGGAACTAATCTTGGTGGCTACCAGGCTTTACATACCAACTAAGAAATATTGTTCAAGGTTTAGGCCTAAATGGTTGTCAGATGAACTAATGAGACATGTGGCAGAGAAGAAAAATGCATGGGATACATACAAATTAATGGGTGACATGGAAGCCTATGATAGATATAAGTTGGTCTGTAACCAAGTCACAAAGGAGATTAGGCAGGCAAAGGCAGACTACGAAAAATCCTTGGCAAAGGATGCAAAGAAAAACAGAAAAGAGTTCTTTACCTATGTAAATTCTAGAAGGAAAGGGATGAATCAGATTGGTTCACTGGATATTGATGGATCAACTGTTGATGATCCTGCTCAGGTGGCTAACAAACTAAACAAGTATTTTGCATCTACATTCACACATGAGGAGTTATTCAGGAAGGGGAATGCCAGAGGTGAAGTAAACTCTGGCAGTGAGCTAGATGATTTTGTAATAACTGAGAGGAAAGTGGAGGAGAGATTGTTGAGAATAAAAAAGGCACCTGGGGTGGATGGGATCTATCCAGTTATATTAAAGGAGGCAGCAAAGGAAGTAAGCAAACCCCTAGCCATAATTATGAGAGCTTCTTTGGACTCAGGGGAGGTACCCATAGACTGGAGATGTGCAAATGTAACCCCAATTCACAAAGGAGGATCAAAGGCTGACACAAGTAATTATAGACTTGTTAGTTTAACTTCTGTTCCAGGTAAATTAATGGAGGCACTGGTAAAAGAAGCACTGCAGGATCATCTAGACAAGAATTCAGTTATAGCTCAGACGCAGCATGGTTTTGTTAAGGGCAGGCCTTGCCTGACCAATTTGATTGGATACTATGATGTAGTCACAAAAGAACTGGATGCAGGGAATAACTTTGATATTATATATTTGGATCTTAGAAAGGCTTTTGATACTGTTGCACATGGAAGACTGCTGCACAAATTGGGGCAGTGTGGCATTGGAGGCAAATTGCTGCTATGGATAAGGGGATGGTTGAGTGGCAGAAGACAGAGAGTGGTAATCAATGGACACTGCTCAACGTGGACTAATGTTATTAGTGGAGTTCCTCAGGATTCAGTGTTGGGTCCGTTGTTGTTTTCAGTGTTTATGAATGATATTGATGATGGGATATCAAGTTTAATGTCCAAGTTTGCAGATGATACAAAGGTTGGCAGGGTTGTTAAGGACACTACTGACGCTATGCTGCTGCAACAGGATCTGGAAAGGTTGAACAGATGGGGTGAGAGGTGGCAAATGAAGTTTAACATTGACAAATGTTAAGTACTACATATGGGAAACAGTAACCCCAGAGCAACGTATCAACTCTGTGGTACTACACTGACAGTGGTGGAGAATGAAAAGGACCTGGGGGTAATTGTGCAGGCAGATGTGAAGTTCTCTGAGCAGTGCAGACGAGCTGCAAGAGTAGCTCATGGTGTCTTGTCAATGATATACAGGAATTTTTCTAGCAGGGATAAGGAGGTGATTATTCCCTTGTATAAGGCAATGGTTAGGCCACATCTTGAGTACTGTATACAGGTCTGGAGGCCTCATTTCAAGAAGGATGTAGAGCTGCTGGAACGGGTACAGAGAAGGGCAACAAGATTAGTGAATGGAACAAAGGGTTGCTCTTATGAAGAAAGGCTTAAGTTTTGCAAATTACAGAGTCTGGAGACTAGGCCCCGGCGAGGTGATCTGATAGAGGTGTATAAGGCTTTGAATGGTTTGAGCATGCTCAATGGGCGCCTCCGTAGCCAGGTGGGAAGGAGCAGCAGTGCGTAGCACACGCTTCTTGATTAGACCGGGGTTCGAGCCCGTCACCACCAAATACGGAGAATGCGGAAAGGTCAGGGAATGACCACCGCATATCCCAGAGCAATATGGCCTTAGTTGCTAATGCTCCTAAAAAACCCAATAACAAACAGCATGCTCAATGCCAATTGGATTCTTCATCTTGCTCAGAATAATCACCTCAGAGGGCATAAATTCAAATTGAGGAAGGACGGATGTCGGATAGATGTGCGGAAATTTGCCTTTGGCCAGCGGGTGGTTGGTTGGTGGAACCGACTTCCATCACTTGTTGTTGAAGTTGATAGCCTTAACAAATTTAAAGCTCAACTGGACAGGTATTTCGAACGGACGGAGGGGTGAAATGGGAGTGGTGTGTGTGTTTTTTTTTTTTTTTTTGGCTGATGCTGAATAAGCTTGCTTTCTTGCATCATATGCCTCTACTAATGCTAATGCTAAATGCTAATGCTAAAAGTGCAAATTGTTTTTATTTTATGGTCATGACCTCCAGAAACATGCTTTAGAAAATTATCACAAAGGCATCCAAAATTGATTCTTATAACATAACATATGATAACGATGAAAGTGTAGTGCAATTTCCATTATAAAAATGACCTTTTAGACAGATAAAAAGGTAATATAGCGAAATTTTCAACTTCGAAGGACTTGGAACAAATTACAAAAAAAAACCCAAAAAACAAATGTGTTATTGGGTTCACATTATGATATTTTCACAATACCTCCATTTATTCCTATGGGATGCAAAATACGTTTCCACGATTTTTTAAAGTTTTCACCAGCCGGCAAAAACTTACGTAAAGTTGAATTTCCGTAAGTCTAGTATTATGTAAGTCAGGAAGGTCCTGTATTAGTCTTATTACAGTTTTCCTTCACTAGTTAATCTGATTAGACAATTCATTTTTCTTCCCTTATTTCCTAATTAACTCCTAACACTTATACATTATTAGCACGACGCTCTAACCAACTGAGCTAAAAATAGTCGACCTTTTTGCTTCTGGACTGGAAAAGTGGGAAGTTAAATTTGATAAACAGCAAAAAATGTGGCTATAGTGTAGTAAGCGATTCAATATGTGTATACAGCCGAGTGGGCAGGAGCGGGAGCAGTAGCACACGCTCTTTGAGTAGACCGCGGTTCAAGCCCCTGACTGCTGAATACGGTCGATCTGCCAACCCGCACTGGACCAGCGTGGCAGATTATGGTCCATTTCCCTCAGTATGAATTGTTGAGGAGGCTTCCATCCTGCAGTGGGTTGATAATGGCTGCACTTTACTTTTTTACTTATACATTCACTTTACCTCTTTTTCTTTACTCCTGGATACCATACTGTTTCACATAGTAATATTCAAAATGCTACATTCATCATTCAACTCTTTATTCCCACTACACTGTTACAATATACTTCTAGACAAATCTTCAGTATCCTAACTTCCCTCCTTTTTACCAATCATTCAAATAAACTACTTTTACACAAATTTTCATCAATTAAAATACCATATTCAGATTTGTTCATATACCTTATTAACTATCATTTTAAGCATATTCAGAACCTTTCTTTAAACCCTTTACTTCTCTTCTAACACATTATACACTCACAACTCTCTCAATGTTCCTCTATACACAATGTTTCTCTCACTTTTCCACTAATGCCTTTCTTAACCTAGTAACTATCCTATTCTCCATCTCTTTAATATTTATTTATCTGGACTGTTTCTCTCTATTACTCATTCCTTCATTTCCCTTGCATATTACACTAATCCCTTTCTTTAACATAAACTCCATTAGTATATCTACCTCAAAAATAATTTATCTTTCAAACTTTATTTTCTAGTACTACCCCTTTCATTAATTAACATTATATTTTACTAACAGTCCTCCTTGTTAACTTAGAATATATTTAATATATTACTCACCTACTTTTATATTCTTCTCTTCTACTCCAGGGAGGTTTCAGGCTTTCATCTTCAGTTGTCCAGGCTGTCGTCCGGGGCTTTCCTTTTTTATTTCCTTCATTTGCTTTCTCCTGACTCTGCTTCAGATAATTTTCCAGAACTCTTGGCTGTTTAGGTCTAGCATCCTTGATCTCCTGGACTTCCTGCTTTAACACAACTCCTCCTTTACTACAGATCCCTCAGATGTATTTTTCTCAAAGAGGTCATTACCTTTACTGGCTAACTTAGCCATCTTTCATAACTCTTTGCTTATTGTACTTAGCCTTCCCTTTTCTTTGCTACTCTTAACTATTTTCCCCCTTGCTCTTTCAGGTCCTTTTGCACTCCCTACATTTCTGCACCTTCCGACTTACTTTTTCCACTCTGTCTGCATGATCACTTTTTCAGCCACCCCTCCCTTCAATTCCACACGGACAACCCCCAAATTTTTCTCCATCGTTTGAACCTCCTCCCACAGGATTCTCTACCAATCCCAATAATTCCACCTCTTTCCTATTTGCTAAAAAAAATACCATAATCCTTTTCCCCTGTGTGCAAACCACGCCTTTTTCCTGTAATTTTCTTGTTTATTTCACAGGGCAGCATAAACCTTTTATGTCTGCCAATCATCTCCAAACATAGCTATTTTTGTGTTTTCACATTTACGAAATGTTGTCAGCTTACCAAAAAGTCCGCCACAGTGGCTGGACTTTTTGGTTTTCATTTGTGTTTTCCAACACAAATGCCAGCCTTTCGGGACTTATGTCCAGATGACGCATACATCAAATGTTTCTTAATCACCCACATTTCACTGTCCCATTGTTCTTCTAGTAAACCTTTCTCACCCATTTGCAAATGACCACTCCTTCGCTAATACAGGCCACCATTTTCTGTGTTTGTTTATTCTCAGTTCACCCCTTTTCCACACATCTGCATTTACAGTACTTGTTACTTCTCTTCCATTTGACTGCTATTCAATTTACACATCTATAACCTCTTATTTCTAAATCCAGTATTTCCGAACGTTAACATTTATCATATTCAAACTAAATATTCAACCTTAATATTATGGTATAGTTTAGGGCTAAAGCCTCAGGTTACGTAAATAGTTTAAATAATGTACAAGTTAGTGCATTTGCATCATTTCTGTACATAGCCAACTACATAAATTGGCATCATTAAGTATATCTCATATTGTGAATACCTTCACAATGAGTTGCCATGATATTGCACTACCTCGAATAAGTAACACTTCACCCACCATGAGAGAAGACTATTGTTGCTTATTTTCAGCAGATACCATCACCCATACAGCACCTTTTCGGAGCTTATTGGCTCCTCATCAGTGGGTGGGCAGGTACCCCAGTGTTGCAGTGATGACAACCCAGTTGCGAAGTATAAATCCACAATATGAGAGATGCCCGATGGTGTGGAGTAATTTAGATTACAGTATAGTTTAGGGCTAAAGCCTCAGGTTACGTAAATAGTTTAACTAATGTACAAGTTAGTGCATTTGCATCATTTCTGTACATAGCCAACTACATAAATTGGCATCATTAAGTATATCTCATATTGTGAATACCTTCACAATGAGTTGCCATGATATTGCACTACCTCGAATAAGTAACACTTCACCCACCATGAGAGAAGACTATTGTTGCTTATTTTCAGCAGATACCATCACCCATACAGCACCTTTTCGGAGCTTATTGGCTCCTCATCAGTGTAACGTACCCCAGTGTTACAGTGATGACAACCCAGTTGCGAAGTATAAATCCACAATATGAGAGATGCCTGATGGTGTGGAGTAATTTAGATTACGGTATAGTTTAGGGCTAAAGCCTCAGGTTACGTAAATAGTTTAACTAATGTACAAGTTAGTGCATTTGCATCATTTCTGTACATAGCCAACTACATAAGTAGTCATAAATTGGCATCATTAAGTATACTGATGTCAATTGAACATTAACCATCAGGCATCTCTAAAAACAGATGCATAAGATGAGTATGCCCAATTCTCAGTCTTGCCAGTATTACTTTTTCAGATGTGACTAGTTGTCATAACAGTCCTTGTGAATTATGGGCTTGTAATCTGTATATGGAACCCATAGGTGTGAGAATGTGGTAAGAGGCTGTTTAGAGGCAAGATCAGCAGTTGCCTTTCTGAGAATTCCAGAATGTCCTGGGATCCCACAAAATGTTACTGACTGATTGGACTCAGTGTAGGGAGAGTTACTGATAGTGAACAGTTTTCAGCATATGATGACAGGAAGAGAAAGTCTCCCTTATGGCACTGAGAGAGTCAGTATAGATTAGGGCAGGTGAAATGGAATGCTCAAGACCTAGAGAAAAGATCTAGAGTTCAGTATAGTTAAGTTGTTATTATTCAAGAATGTTTCCATCAGTTTTCCTCTTGTGTCCATTGTAGGTGACCCCCATTAATGGATGGTTGCAAGTGAAGTCATCAAAAAGACAGATTGGAGATGAAAGTTGCATAATAAGGTTGTCAAGTTCTGTATTGGGAATTGTTGAGAAGGTGGAATATATATACATATATGGAAACTAGGGTCATTGATATACTAGTTGAAATACAAGTTACCACAGCTTCTAGCACAGTCTGTAACTGAATGTGCTGGAGGGTATTCGATTTCACAAGCATAGCTACTCCTCCATGAGCAGGAGGCTTTGAGCTCCTGTCTTTTCTATACATGCGTAATATATAAATTTTGGTGAAGCCTGTGATGATAAGAAAGTTTCCTGAAGACACTGCTATCGTATTGAAATTAACTAATAAATCTCTTAAGTCATCAGAATTGCTGTTTAGTCCTCTGCAGTTCCACTATCTGATGTTGGACATTACTTCGGTTTAGTTATGGCAGGTTGGTCGTGGAGTATTTCTGTCTCTGTTGTTTTGGTTTGCCCTCTTTTCAGGAAAAAAAAAGGCATCCAGAATATTTAGTGCCATTACTGTAGAGTTCTAAAATTTGTTCCTCATTATCCAATAACTCTTCCATACTGTTGGCAGTAGATTAAATTTTATTTTTTTGAGCCTGTATCAGATTTTGATCATTCTTTATATCACATGAGACCAGAGGCATATCACTTGGGATACTGATTGGAATATTTGAAGCTTCGCTGGTTTTTCCTTGGAGGAATATCTTTTTTGTAGGTTGATAGCATAGATTTTAGTCAGTTAGATAAAGAGGTATTAGGTGGAATTGATACATCTGTTCGACCAACAATTTCTCTTTCAGCATCTATTTTCTTATTCGCTAAGGTCCCAGTCTTTGCCCTTAACGTGTCCTGTATGGCTAGGTCATCCTTCCCCAGAAGTACAAGCAATGTTTTCAGAGCTACCTCCATCGGCTTCTTTCCTTAATGGTCACTCCCTTAATAATTTTTTCTGCGCTGTTCACCAGACCTAGTCGCCCTTCAGTTTTAAAACACACTCGGGACCAGTGTCTTTATACCTACCTGAAACTTAACGTGTCTGCCATTACCAGAGTCACATCTCATTTTCTCCTGTAATGTACAGACCATTTTTTCAGCAGAGTTATTTTTTCTCCACGGTCAATTCTAAACTATTCATCCTTTTATCTTTACCATACCACTCTTTATCCAAGTCAACCACTTACTGGCTTTAAGGAGCAATTTGGGGACGGTGCCTTTTTTTCCTTCCCAACTTATCCTTACAGCCATTACCTGTGTGCTGTGTCCGTTATATTTACAAGTAAACAGAACAGTCTCCAACTGACACATTCAATTGTTCTGTTCTAGTCCGAACTGTCCTCCATTGACAGCGCTAATCTGTGCTCTACCTCAAACAAACCTTGTGGAGGCATCAGATACACCAGCCATTAGCCTAACCCAGTGGTGTCCAACCTTTTCCCATATGGGGGCCGTATTCAAAGTTAGATTTGTTTCGTGGGCCAAACAAATCTAACTTTGTTGGGATTTAAATAATAACTTATTCTGAAATGATTTGATGTCACCAAACAAATCAGACCAATATTTTCCTTTTCCTTGTAGTTTTAAATTAAGAGCATTTAAATGACTATAAATGTATGTATGAATTGCAAGATCAAACAGCTACTCCATATTTGATAGCTGTTTTATTGGTTTCCCTTTTTCTGTGTTGAAATATTCAGTGATGTTTCAACAGCCACATTAAAGCCATGTGATCTTGTAAAATTTACAGTTGAAATAACCACATTCATAACGTTTTGGAGATCCAACATGTTATGAATCCTAGATCTAATACTTTCCCATAAAGAGCTTCTTGATGCACAGTGCAGTGAATTCCAATCAAAGTTTCAGCTCCGATATCTATCATTTTCTTGGTTATTCTACCCATAATGTTTTTACCATTCATATTTTTTGCACCGCCAGTTGTGACTCCTACCAGGTTTTTAATATTTAATCCTAACTTTTCGATAGATTGGCAAAAATTTTCAAAAAGATTTCCACCTGTAGATCAGCTAAATCTTCAACTGGTACAAAATTATCATTAATTCCACATATGAAGATGAGGAGTTGGGCTGTGTCATTTACATCAGTATTGTCATCCAGTGCCACACTAAAATATTTCATTTGTTTTATGTTTTCCAAAAGTTGTTTGAACAAATTCTTTCCAATATCTTCTACTGTTCGCATAACTGTTTGTTGAGACAAACTAATGTCTTGGAACAATGATATAACTAAGGTTATATCATTGTTTCTCTGGACAAATTTCTTCCACAACTTTTAACAAATTCATCATCATTGAACGGTTTACTTTCAAAAGCGATCAAATGTGCAACTTGATAACTGGCATGTACAGCAGATAAATTTCTTGACTGATACATTTTCGGTATGTTTTGTTGTTTTCTTAATTCGTTTTGTAACTTTGAACACTTCTTTTCGCAGCACTCCTTTATGTTGATCATAAGATTTATGATTGGAATCAGTGTCGTTTTAAATTATATCCTTTAAAAACTCATGCAGTCTCTCGACACACCAAACACACTGCTTTTTCATGGTAATCAATGTCTTCAGTCCACCTTGGATCAAAAACACGACACTCCAAATCGATTTTTCCCACTTTGAACATTTTCAAGAATGATTTTTTTTTAATTCAATACAAATTAATAATTAATTCAATGCAATGAACAAGCTATATCAAAATACATAACTGTATTTAGTGTACGTATGACTGCACTGACCCACATGTACATATTTGATACAGTCGAGCTGGATGCTTGCATGCCTGTACATGCAGTGGCAATCGATGCTGTTTTAGTTCACTTTCTGTGCGGACCTTATAAATGCATAAGCATATCACCATGCTTATGTATTTTGCATATTCATGGGTTGTACAGCTTCTCTTTTGAATTCGATTTCACATCTCATTACCGATTTTTTGGGAACCTGGTTTCTTAGCCTTTCAGGTTAGGTTATGTTAGCACTAAAAGAATTAAGATTGACTAATCTTCATTTTCTTTTCTTATAATATGGTTAATTTTTGTAGAAGTCATTTAAGTATAGTAATGCCATACAGATTTCAGAGGTGCCCCTTTACTTCACTTTTGTCTTGTTGTGAAATGAGACATCGATTTTGAAACTTCTGCCATAAAATAATAATATGGGAAAGGTAATGTTGAAGGCATCTCAGAATATGCTTATTCACAAATAATGGGCTACTTAAGTTATTACTGTATCAACTTATGGTGTGTATTTTATTTTATTTTTTTTCTCTAGGATAAATTAGAAACATTGAACTTTGTGTATGTAATGGATATTTAAATTAATTATTAAAAAAATCAGATGAATTCAGAGTTTCTTTAAGAAACACGTGAGCTAGTGATTCATTTACAATAGTATATGACTTTATTGATATCATTTTTTTTTTCTTTTTTGTTAATTAAAAATTTTAACTGGAGTTCCTCATTTGTCACAGATTCCACCTGGAGTATCTGAAGCAGATTGGTTAGTGTTATCTGAAAAGGATGCTACACCTGAGGAAGTAGCTAAGGCAGTTGTGAATATTATGGTGAGTGTGAAAAGAGCTATTGCTTCAAATACAAATACCCAAGTCAGAACCAAAGGGAAAAAAAAGAAATCCAAGTCTAAGAAAGTTAAGAACAAAGAACAGGATGATCTGGAAGAGCAAACAGTAGAGACAAAACTAAGGTTGACTTCAGCAGCTTCTTCCAAACAAATCACTGGCTATCAAGTAATGGATATTGAAAGACTACCATCCATGCCATCAAGTAATAGCAGTCAATTACCAAGAACAAAATGGTGGCGAAGGATAATTAAATTGTTTTCAAGAAAATAAAAGCATTTAAATTATTTCCATTTGTTTTTATCAACAATATATATGAGAGCTTTTTTTATAGGAGGAAAAGTTATTAGCAGAAGGAATGTTCAAAACAGTGGGTAAAAAAAATATTTTACCTTAGAGACTCATTCTTTTTGCCCATTCCCTCTAAGAACTGGTCCATTTCTTTTATTGGTCATATCAGTTTATTAGAAATTTGGCTTACCTACTTAAGGATTAATTGAAAGTATACAATAAAATTAAAATGGACTTCAATTAAAATTTCTGCTTTTATTCTCCTATTCATTATTATGTTTTAACTTGGATATACCAACATCTAACTTCAATAAGCCATTTCTTTTCACATCATTTTCCCACTGTCTCCTTGTTTTAAGTTTTTGTGCATCATCTACATGCTCTCTGCACTCTTGGAACTTACATAATGTTTTATCATTGTGGTAATTTAAGAATGCAAAGGTACTCATTCAAGACATATACCAATGGGAAAATTATTTTTAAAAATTTACACATGAATAATTTTAGATTTATATGTGATTGTTTGAATTAATTCATTAATTTGAGCCGTCTTAATAGACATGCTGCAATCATGGAAACCCCTTTGTTAACTAATATGAAGCTAACTAAATGAAAGTGCAGTTAGCTAGACTTCCATTTTTATCATTTTAATTTGATTTGTTGTGATTCTACAGCAGATGAAATATTTATCTTCTGTTAATAGACTAGTTTCTATTCTTTAGCAGTCACATTTTCATATTTTTTTTGTTCATTCCTACATATAATTGTTATCTTATCTACATATGTGACATATATAGATTACTTCTTTCTACATCCTTGATATGTTAAATATCTGTTGCTATATTATTTTACAGGCATGATTAGAATTTTTAGTAAAATTGTAAAGTGAAAGTTCTTGGTTAGTTAGTATAATAAACAAAGGTTATATTATTAATTTGTTTTGCAAAAACCTACATTTATAGGTTTGTCTGCATACCAGCCATCCAATTTTTTGATGTCCACTTAACCCTTTGGGTACTGAGTTATTTTCAAAGCTACTATCTCTGTGGCACGAGTTATTTTTGCAAAAAAAGTTGTAATCAAACCTTTACTGTATAATTGTGAACAGGTTGTGATTGCTAATAAGATTCCAAGATGGGTGGCTGCAGGGTAGAAGGTTATGATTAATGAATTTTCTTCAGATTGGTGTAACGTCAGGAGTGGGGTCCCTCAAGGATCAGTTCTTGGACCACTGTTGTTTCTCATTTTCATAAATGACATCGACAAGGGATAGAGGGCATGATGTCAAAATTTGCAGATGACGTAAAGATTGGCAGAGTCATTAATGATCAGTGCCAAGCAGCACTCCTTCACGATGACTTCAACAGACTTCAAAGATGGTCAGAGAAGTGTTTTAATGCTGCTAAATGCAAGGTGTTACACTTGGGGAATAGCAACCCACAAATAATTATACACTTGATGGAGTTGAATTAAAAGCAGTGGAGGAGTGAAGGGATCTGGAAGTTACAATATGGGCAGATATGAAGTTTTCTGAACAGTGTAAACAGGTAGCCAGGGAAGCCCATGGTGTTCTATCGATGATTTATCGAACACTATCCTGTAGAGATAGGGAAGTCATAATCCCACTGTATAAGGCAATTGTAAGACCACATTTGGATTCAAGTATGAAAACCTCCTCTGAAAAAAAAAAAAAAAAAAAATCTTCTTGAAAGGATCCAAAGACAGCCAACTCGAATGGTGAAATCCGCAGAAGGACGACCGTACGAGGAAAGACTCTGATGATATGGGCTACAGAGCTTGGTAACAAGGCTCTGAGAGAGGTTAATAAATTGAATGAAGGAGGACTTCTCACTGTTCTAAAGAATTCCATGACTTAGGGGGTCATAGATTCAAATTAACAGGGCTTAAGGTTTAGATTAGGAAGTTTTCTTGATTGTAGGAAGTTATCAATGACTCACTGGCTAAAGCCAATGAGTTGTTGATAGCTGGAACAAGTTGCCAAAACAGGTAGTTGAGGCTGACAGTTTGAATAAATTCAGAGGTCAACAGGATACTTACCTGTGTGAAGAGTGAACGCATATTTTTCTTATCTACTTCTTTTTTTTTTTTTTTTTTTTGTTAGTGCAGCAAAATCCTGTGGCTTCCTTGTAGTATATGGCTATTACTATTTACTGGGGAGAGGGGGGATAAGAAGGAAAATAAAGGAAAGTATAAGTACACAATGATCCTGTTTCGCTACATATCATAAACATATGCTGCCAACTCTCCAGATTTACAATGGTGAATTAGTCTTTCTTACTCCATTTGACCCTTCTCCATCACGTGCTTCGAAGTTAATTAACAGTGTCTTTCAGTAAGATGCAAAAGATATACAACATAAAATTTCAGAAATAATATATGCAGTATTTTCCATGTGTTGTAAAAAAATTTGCTCAAAAAAGGTAATATATTTGCTTTGTATATTGCATATAGGTGTGATATTTCAAGCAATGGAAAATGCAATTTAATCAGACATTTGCAAAACATAAGCATGACAACAAAATGCAGTGCATAGAAAGAAATGCAAAAATAATGTTGCATTTCATGGTAAAGTTGTCATACATAGCAAATGTTTATTTACATCTTTTGTCATAGAACAGTCTTCCTCTGAGTTTTGCAGATCGTGCAGGCATGTTGTTTAGAAATGTTTTGTAATATTGAAATAGAAAAAAAAAAAAGAGTTTGGAAGAACAAAATTTACAACAGGTATTGTTAGTGAAATTGCACAGATAAGAAAGGAAGAGCTAGTGGTGACTGTGAAAAATGGACAATTCTTGATTGCTACAGGTGGCAGTAATCAAAGTGATTCCAAATTATATTCCATTTTGGTGACCCTTTGTAATAATAATAATAAAAATCCTCAAATTGAGAACAAGTTTCTCGCAGTGCCAGCATTGGAAGGTGATTCTACAGGATACATAATAAGACATCTTGAAGGTGACTCTACAGGATGCAAAATTGGACATCTTGTGGGATTCCTTCAAAACAAAACTGTCTGGCACTTAATGTTGACAACACCTACTGTGGTAAGCCTAAAAACTGGAGCATCAAGGGAATTAAAACAGGAGATTAAGTACTTGGTGGTAATAGGTCATTTTTGCCATTTTTGTAGTGAAAAAGAGATCTGCTTAATCTCCTGTAAAAGTAGATGAATACTTGATCGAAATTTACTATCTAGAAAAGTGCCAAAAGGCAAAATTGATTTAAACAATTTCAACTTATGGTGCTGCTTGAAGTAAAAATAAATAAATAAAAATATATTTGAAGCATTTATGTACACATTGGCTGGCTCTCTTTGGTTAAATGTGTAACTAGACTGGTAGAACCATGGCAACCTTTGATAAGTCCATTTAAAGAAGTGGTTATAAGTGATGAAAAAAGCAATAGGAGCACTTTTCAGTTACCAAATTGAAAATACAAGTGATCATTAGATAGTTCTTTAGACTACTGTTCCTTATACCTATAGGCTACATATTATATATATATATATATACACACACACACACACACACACACACACACAGTCGAACTTCCCTATAACGAATTCGATAAATCCAGCGAAAAAATTCGTTATAGAGAAATTTAGTTATACAGAGAATATCTGTTTTATTAGAAATTATCTAATTAGAAAATAAAAAAGAATCTACATTTATTTTTAATGTATTTTATTTCAAAAACATACTTATTTAAATCATGTTTACAATTTTTGCCGGTAAGTATCACAAATTTAAAAAAATCAGTAATTTTTGTTTGTACAGTACAATTAAAAAATTGTCTGATTCTCAAAAAACCCTCACATTTGTTCAGAGCATTAAAAACATTATCAGGAACATTTTCACAAAACTGTAGACCCATACGAACCGTTTTAAAAGCGTTCCTCATTTCTTCACGAGTTGACTTTTCTACGGGTTGTTCCGATGCGTCTTCAGCATCATCGTTAATTTCTTCGTGATCATGGTCGTTTCTAACACTGTTCAGCAGTATTTCATCTTCATTTGGATGTTCTGCTGTGATCTACATAAACATGACTATCCAGTGTTATTTCATTTTCGATGTTTCCGGACAATTCTAATAATGTCCAATAGTTTTTCATTTTTGAAAGTGGCAGTTCATCTTGTTCATCCAATCATCGTTTGTCCAAACTTTTGCCAGTGCAGAGATGCAATCTCTAAGTTTAATTGTAACCTCCAAGTTTCTATTTTCTGATAATGCATTGACAATCTTCATTATTATTCTCTTTCGATAATGAAATTTAAAATTTTTAATAATGCCTTGGTCATTGGCGGAGTTTTGACGTTATGTTTGGTGGTAAAAACAACAACTTCGCACTTTTAAGTTTGGCAGGATGTGCCGGACAGTTGTCAGTTACCAACACGGTTTTCCTTTTTAATTTTTTTCTATACGCTTGTCTAGTTTTCATATCCATTCTTCAAAAATATCACTTGTCATCCATGCTTTTTTATTAAAGGTGTAGTCAACTTCCAAAGATTTTTGTGCCTCTTAAACAGCTTGGGTTTTTTGATATTCCTATGACTAAAATTCTTAATTTTTCACTTCCTGTCATATTTACTCCAACTAGCACAGTGATTCTTTCTTTGCTTTGTTTTCTGCCAAAACATTTATCATCCTTAAAAGCAAGTGTTCTATTCGGTAAACATTTAAAAGAATAAACCCATTTCGTCAGCATTAAAAACATCCTTACGCTCATATTCTTCCAAAATCTTCTTTAAGGTATTGTTCCTCCAACTGTTACAATCTTCTTCGCTTACATTAACACTTTCTCCACAAATAACCTTTTCCACAATTCTGTGGCGCTTCTTAAATTTATCTAGCCACCCAGTGCTCGCATTAAATTCTGTATTTGCACAGTCCCTTGGAATGAAATTCCAAGGGATTGTGCCATAATCCTCCACAACATCTTTTTTCTTAAAACCCTGGTCAATATCATAACAATCTTTGTTTTATCATTAATACTGAAACACTTTCTTTTTGACATTGTTTCCGCAATTGTAAAAATTACTTGACTGCAGCTCTTGCCGATACATACACCGCAAACTTCGCTGCGCTGGCCATATAGTGAATTGTTAGTACTGCTTACTCAATGACGTCCGCTTGCCAATTCAACAGTATCACGTGACCTTTCCTATCAATCACTTTGAAGAAATATACGACTTTGTGAATTTCTTTTATTCTGATTTCATTCATATATACACGAAAGAAAATTTATGGTTAATGTATGCTGTATGTTACTTTTCAGAAAAAAAAATACAAGAGCATATAGCCTGTGTGATTGATGATGAACGAAATTAAAAAAAAAAATTCATGAAAACCATCTATTGGGAGTCCAGTTAGATGAGAATGGACATATCATATAATGATTGACAGGAAGGTCACGTGGTAGAGTTGAGGTGAGAAGCGAATGTCATTCAGTAGACGTTACTAAAAACTGACTATGGTAGCATTCTATGTATTGCCGCCGCAGCATGGTCAAGTTTACCGCAGTGAATTTCGTTTTCCCCTGAGCCAACATCAATTTACAAATCTACCCTATTTATTGTAAAGTTTACGACCACTTTTAAGAAAACCCATTTGGTTTAATAACTGTAACAAAAATGAAATAAAGACCCTCCTACGGGCATCAATGGCAACAAGTGTTCACTAAAAGGATGATTATTTAATTCCAGATGCTAATGCGCAATTTTGGAAGGAAGGAGGCAGTATATTTGAGCGGCTCTTTAGCAGTAAATGCTTGAAAATCTTAAAATGCTTTTACTAATTTTTTTAAAAATTCGTTATAGAGAGACTAACACTTTGCTGTATGGGGTTAATTTTACATGTAATTTCGTTTCAAGGTGCAATGTTTTTGCGAAAAAATTCGTAATATAGAGAAATTCGTTAAATAGAAGTTCGTAGTATAGAAGTTCCACTGTGTGTGTGTGTGTGTGTGTGTGTGTGTACTAATTTTATTCTTTATATAGAGGTACTAAATAAACATCAATTATAGATCACCACAAAATTAAAAACATACTGTACACATTTTTATAATGAAATAAATAATAATTAAAAAAAAAAAAGTTTCAGTAACTTAAACCCAAATTACGTGGTTCCCCTAGAATGTTGTTGCGGCATCCTAAGGTGCCACAGCACCCTGGTTGAAAACCACTGCTGTATAGCATAGACAAAACTCCATGAGTTGTCCTGGCAGCTTGTCTGCATTGCTCATGGAACTTTGTGTCCGATTGCACAATTACCTCCAGGTCTTTTTCATTTTCCACTGCCCTGAGTGTAGTACCACACAGTTGGTATGTTAATCTGGGATAACTGCTATCCATGTGCAGTACTCTGCATTTGTCAATATTAAACTTCAGTTGCCATTTCTCAGCCCATCCTACTAATTTTTCTATATCTTGTTGCAGCAGCATACATTCGTTACTATGATTAACCACCTTGCCAACCTTTGTATCATCTGCAAATCCAGATATACCTTCTGACTTACTTTCATCAGTGCCATTAATATATATAGAAAACAATGGGTCCAGCACTGAACCCTGCGGAATTCCACTTATAACATTAGTCAATGAAGAGCAGTGTCCATTAATAATGACTATCTTCTCCCACTTGACCATCTCTTTATCCATAGCAGTAACTTCCCTTAATGCCACACTGCTCCATTTTATAGCAGTCTTTTATGTGCAATAATAGCAAAAGCTCTCCTGAAATCCAAGTATATGATATCAAAATTATTTTTTGCATCCAGTTCCTTTGTTACTGTATCATAGTATCCTGTCAGATTAGTTAGACAAGCTGCCCTTTAACAAATGCATGCTGTGACTGCAGTATAATTGCATTCCTGTCTGGCTGGTCCTGCATTACTTTAAACAGAGACTCCATTATTTTCCTTTGCACAGAACTTAAGCTAACAGGTCTGTAATTATTCTTCTCCTTTTAATTCCCCTTTGTGAATTGGGGATACATTTGTAAGTCTGCAGTCCATAGGGACCTCCTCTGAATCCAAAGATGCTCTCATAATAATGGCTAAGCATTTGTTTATTGCTTTTGCTGCCTTGCTTAATATAATTGGATAGATCCCATCCACCCAAGGTGCATTTTTATGTGAAGATTCAACAATTTCTCTTTAGCATTAACATTACCAGTGGCATATGATGCAAGAAAGCGAGCTTATACAGCATCAGCCAAAAAAAAAAAAACTTCCCATTCACCTCTCCATCTGATCCAAAAGTTTATCCAGTTCTTCCTTGAATTTATTTAAGCTATCAGCTTCCACGACAGATGAAAGTTTGTTCCAGCAATCAACCACTAGCTGGCTGGCTAAAAGCAAATTTCAACACATCTATTCTGCAACTGTCTTTCCTCAATTTGAATTTATCTCCCCTCAAATGTGTATTCTGAGCAGGAGGAAGACTCTCATCAGCACTGAGCTTGCTGATGAGCTAGTCTCCCAACACTGCATTTGCAGAACTTAAGCCTTTTTTGGTATGAGCACCCCATTGTTTCCCTCACCAGTCTCATTGCCTTCTCTGTATCCATTCCAGCAACTCTACATCATTGATAAAGTGAGGCCTCCAAACCTTTATTCAGTGCTCAAGGTGTGGCCTGGGCATTGCTTTATACAAGGGTATAATCACCTCTTTATCCCTGCTAGCAGAGTTCCTGTATATCATTGACAAGACCCCATGAGCTGCTCTGAAAACTTTACATCTGATGGTACAATTACCCCCAGATTTTTTTTCATTCTCCACTACCCTGAGTGTAGTACCACACTGTTGGTACATTAATCTAGGGTTACTGCTCCAATTTGTACAGCAGCCTTCTATTTGCAACAGTATCAAAGGCTTTCCTGAAATCCAGGTATATGATATAAAAATTATTTTTTGCATCCGATTGCTTTGTGACCACGTCCTAGTATCAAATCAAATTGATCAAGCAAGATTACCCCTTAACAAACCCATGCTGTTTGAACTATAGCTGCAGTCCTGCCTAGATGATCCTGCATTGCTTCTTCAACTGGTGACTCCATTACTTTCCCTGGAACAAATTTAAACTAACAGTTTTATAATTACTAGTGTCACCCTTTGTGAATTGGGAACACATTTGAACTTCTCCAGACTGTGGAGACCTCCCCTGAATCCAAGAATGCTCTCATAAATGATGGCTATGGATTTGCTTACTTACTTTGCTGCCTCCTTTAATATAACTGGATAGATCCCTTTAATATAACTGGATAGATTTCTTATGTTTATCTTCAACAATATCTGCTCTACTTTGCTCCCAGTTATTACAAAATCATTTAGCTCACTGCCAGAAAATACGCCTCTGGCATTCCCCTCCCTGAATAACTCCTCATATATGATGGTCATGGCACGCCATAGCATTAGTCGCTTTTGCGCCAATAAAATCGAAATCCATCCTCGTGTAAATGTAATGTAAAATACCCATTCAGTTTGTTAGCCACCTAAGCAGGATCATCAACAGTTAAACCAATATCAAGTGGACCAATCTGATGTCATCCCTTTCCTTCTAGAGTTTACATAAGTAAAGAAGTCTTTGCTGTTAATCTTTGCATCCTTTGCCAAATATTTCTCGTAATCTGCCTTCACCTGCCTAACCTCTCTTTGCGACTTGATTACAGACTAGTTTATATCTACCATAGGCTTCTATGTCACCTTTTTTATTTATGAAAACCCCAAACACGAGAGGTATTAGAACCTGTATTACTTAGTACCGGTTAGAGGTTGAGAAGACAAAAGAAGAAATTTGTTGACATTTGACTTGAACTTCTGTAGACTTTAGTTTTCAGGAAATACATATGAAGGAAGGTTGTTCCATAAAATGGCAGTTGAATGAATAAACGAGGAAGATGAAAAGTTGGTCCTGTGAGTTTGAAGTTGGACAGTAAATGGATGTTGGCGGCACGTATTCGAACTGTTTTGAAAGAGAAAGCGGGAATTATAGAAGCCACTTCTCAAGAACAGTACCCATGGAAGTATCTGTAGAAAAGGCATGCAGCAGAAACAGTATGTCTATGAGCCATCGCATGGAGATACTATGTTAGAGATGAGTCATTAAACTGTTGTCTTCTGAATGGAATCTAAAAGCCTGAGAGAGGTTTTGGGGGCACTGCCCCAGATGTGGAAACAATATTCCATGGTAGGGAGGATTTGTGATTTGTACAGAGTGAACATCTATTTGGAAAAAAAGTAACACCGACAGAGAAAGAGAAAACCAAGGTTTTTAAATGCAGAGGAAGCAATATTTGTAATGTGCTTGTGCGAAGAGAGATTAAAAGTCAGGGTAATACCCAAAAGAGATATATCATCTTGCCTAGAAATCAGAGTGTCACCAAAGATAAGCATAGGAGCAGAAGAATCCTTTTTGGAAGATTTAAGACAAGACTGAGTTTTAGAAGGATTGAAATCAACAAAGTTGTCTTTGCCCCACTGCAGAATTACCTGTACATCAGCATTTATAGAATTAATAGCGGATATTCAAGAAGTTGAAGCTGATTGAGCAGGGCAAGGTTTCTCAAAATGGAAAGTGGAATGTAATGTGCTATCATCGGCAAAACTATGGATAGAATTTCCAGTCAATGGAAATAAGGTCATTAATATACAAGAGGAAAAGAGTGGGGGAAAGAACTGAGCCTTGGGGGACACCAGCATTAGTGGAGAAGTTAGAAGACACAGCGCCATCTACCATCACCCTCAGTGAGCGATCAGATTACAAAAAACAATTGACAAACCATAAGATGGAAGCTTGTTTAGAAGACCTTTATGCCAAACACGATCGAAAGCCTTTTAGATGTCAAATTCAATGGCTTGTGTTTCGCCAAACTTTTCCATTGAATTTGTCCATAAATGGGTAACATAAGCCAGAATATCACCAGTGGATCGACACCAACGGAATCCGTACTGGTGATTGTTGATCAGACAGAAGGTTTCTAGGTAGTTTAAGAGTTGGCGGTTAATTGATTTCTCCATTACTTTAGAAAGAGTAGAAGTAATTGCAATGGGATGATAATTGGATGAGAGCGATTTATCACCCTTTTTAGGAACTGGCTGGATATGAGCAAATTTCCACGCAGAAGGAAAAACACCTTTTGAATAAGAAAGTAAAAAAAGGTGGCAAAGAACAGGAGTAAGTTCAGAAGCACAGGTTTGAAGCACAAGTGGAGAAATACCATCAGACCTGGAGCTTTCTTAGCATCAAGATTCATCAAAATCCTTCTGACATCCTTTTAACAGAAGACCACAGGAAGCATTGAGTGGAGCATGGTGGGATGTGTTTTACCAAGATCATTAATACATGAGTTCGAAGAAAAATGGGATGCTAGCAGGTCAACTTTATCCTTGGCTGAAGTGACAACAGAGCCATCTGGTTTTGACAGAGGTGGGAGCAGAGATGGGCAAAAGTTGCATCCACTAGCTTTGGCAAGAGACCAGAATGCTCGGCTACCATTAGGCAAGAAGCACCTGATAATTTATATTGCATCCAGTGCATTTTTCTTCTCTGTCCCCAAGTCTCATTAGTTTGTCTGACATCCATTTAGGCCTAAATCATGAACAGTATTTCTTAGTTTTCATGAAAAGCTTAGTAACTAGCTTCCAAGGTCACTTTATCCCTTATGGTAGTTACATCTTTAAGTAAATCCCACATGAGTACACTGTGATCACTGCCACCTAGTGGTTCTTTTATCTGCAGATTCTTAATGCATCTATAATCACTGCTGATAATATTTATCAGATGGTGTATTACTCAATCTGATCAAGAGTATTATTGTCTTCTACATTCCTCTCAGTTATCACAAAATCATTTAGACCTTGTTATATTTTGATGAACTTCTGGCATTTATCTCTCTAAAGAACTCCTCATTCTTGAATGTAGATGCAAAATATCTATTTTGTTTGTCAGTAACCTGAGTACATCAACAGTTAAACCATTAACATCAAGGGGACCAACATTATTGAAACCTTCCATCTACTATTAATATAAGTAAAGAAGTCTGTGTTGCTTTTCTTGGCAGAGAATTCTCATAATCTGCCACAGGCTTCTGTATCAGCTGATGATTCATATGCATCCCATGCATTTTTTGTCTCTGCCACAAGTCTCGTCAGTTCATCTGACACCCAATTAGGTCTATCCTGGAACAGAATTTCTTAGTATGAAAAGCCTTAGCTTCTACAATTCTACACTTCCCTGAATACTTCCCATTTAGAAATTACTGTTGATAACATCATCAGATGGTCCCACTTTATAGAATTTAAAACTGTATGAGACCACTGTAGTTACCCTTATGAAAGCAAAAACCCTTCCCTTTACACTTGACAGGAGTTATGTCTTTAAGTAAATCCCACATCAAGCATACTGTGATTGCTGCCATCCAGAGTATCTTTTACCAGCAGTTTCTTAATGCATGAAGAATTGCTGCTGATACTCAGATCAAGGGTATTTCTTCGTCTTTTTGCTTCTCTAACATGCTGCTTTATAAAACAGTCATGCACTAAATCCACATAATTCTTGCTGGTGTTGTGAGTTACCAACCCACAATTTCCAGTCAGTATCTGGAAAGTTAATATACCCCATTATAAGACATTCTGTTTTACTTGCTCATTCTATTTCTTTGTATAGTTGTTAGTTATACTCATCACAGTCATTAGGCCTATAACACATTCCTACTCTCATTTTTGTTTTCCCAGTGCTTATGTCATACCGGGCGCCTTCGTAGCCAGGTGAGAAGGAGCAGCAGTGCGTAGCATACGCTTCTTGATTATACCGGGGTTCGAGCCCGTCACTACCAAATATGGAGGATGTGGAAAGGTCAGGGAATGACCACCGCATATTCCCGGAGCAATATGGCCTTAGTTGCTAATGCTCCTAAAAAAAAAACCAAAATTATGTCATACCAAACTGACTACTGTTCCGCTGGCCACTCATATCTACTAGATGCGCTGGCATAGATTTAATGTTTCTTAATTAAGAGAATAACTCCCTACCTGTCCCATTTGCCCTTTCTGTACACATTGTACTTTCCATATTCAAATTCTGAATCCCTTATGTCTGAGTGACATCATGTTTCTGATATCCCACCATGTCTGCATTTGATACACTTATTCAGTACTTTCAATTCATAAAATTTATTTACCAGAGAACAGGAGCAAGTATACATGCTCCTGTTCTTACTGTTAGTTACCCTAAACAGCCCATATATTTACTTGTTTATGATACAAGAAATTCTAATTGTCTATGAAACAAGAAATTCTAATATAAAGTGAACAAGCAAGTATGACCTCTCTAGATCTAATTATCATTATAACATGCAAAGCTATTGCTCCTTAGCAATCGTTTCATTATCTATCACTCCTTTAAGCCCAATTAATGATAGATATTGAGAGTCCACATGTGAAAAAAGTATATATGTGCACATACCTTGAAATATGTTAAAAGTCAAGCCTGAATTTTTTTATTATTATTTTTTTTATTTAGATGCAATTCAAGGAAAAAAAAAAAAAATTAAACAAACAATTCGGCACTTCAAACAAGCAACTGTTTTCAAGGAATCATATATAGTTAAAGTCTTTATCAGTATTTAAATGTGATCTGCTCTTCTAGTTGAAGTTTGTGGAGAATCACTTTTCCTCCTTTGTAAACATGTTTTGACAGATATGCTGAGTTTTGCATTTTTGTTCAAATTGCACTTTTAAAAATAAAATCTGCAGCAAATATGCATTCTAAAAACCCTTAGTTATTTCATCAACCTACAATATGTTACATTTTAAATTAGTTTGAGAATTGAACAAATTTGTAATAGTAGTTGAAGTGCTACTATATATATATATATATATATATATATATATATGTGTGCTTCTTTATCTTTTTATTTCAACTGTCAGTATACTAATTGGTATACTAATATTGACAGGTAAATGAAGTTGGCATTTTTACTTGGAGCTGCTAAGTTCACAAAACAGTATTTAAAATACTGTATTTATTGCTGTATTTGAATTTTTCTGTTTATTATTATTATTTTTTTTATTTACTAAAGGCTCTGCCCCCCCCCCCCCCCCAATAACTTCATCCACCAACTCCCAGCTCTGAAAATAGTCCCAGTAATAAACATATTTTGAACCTTGATAAATGCTTTACAGAGCTGGGTGATGTTATCCAATTCTAGTTTTAACTTACTTGTGGTCATCTAGGGTTTGTTTTCAATCCTCTTAATAGATTCTTTATATTTTCTATAATGTGATCATATCTTCCTTTAACAGTTCTGATTGGATTACTCATTTTGGCACCACATTCTCCATTCTTAAATTTGTCAGCATTCATGTACTAATCATTATTACAGTGGTTCATGTTATGTTCTATTGTATGTTCTTCCAGATGCCTAAATTTAACACTTCAGTCTTCCTGCTGCAGGAGTGCTTTATGTGATTTTTTTCATAAGTGAGCACATAACAGTACTTGCTTATAACTTCTAAAACTGTAGGATTTGGAGCGATTTGAATGCAATTTGCACACTAATATTCAACAATGTGTGCCACCATCAAGTGCAATCAGAACTACTAAAGGTTATGGAGAATTTATTAAGAGGTTGGATTAAAGATAAAATTGTGGAGGGCCGCGACCTATACAGAATTGGATGACATCAATTTCTCCATTTGTTAAGGATTACTGTGCAAAGAAAAATTTAAACAAAGCCATGCTTAAAAAAGAAATGAAAGACCCAGTTACAGGGGCTCATATTCTTTTATAATAGTTCTCAGTTACATTGAGAAATATTTTAAAAGAGTATATATTTCTGCTGCATTTAATATTGTATTTTTACAAATTTGTGGCCAGAAAGATATGGGAAACATTAAATTTAGCATACTGTAATCCACTACATAAGAAAAAGAATTCCTTTTAACCAGGGCTTGAAATTGACTGGAATGTATCAGAACACCACTGTATACATACAATCGTCACCCCCCCCCCCCCAACCACTTAGTGCTCTTAATTGGGACTGTAAAAACTACAGTATTAAATGCAACAAAAATATTTAAAGCTTTAAATATAAACTTCAAATACATAAATTATGCAATAAAACAAATACAGTATATGTTTAATAAAATGCAAGAAAGCTTACATAAAACAGAACATTATATGCATAGTGTATTTACATTATTTACAATAACAGCATACAATACTGTTGATTTTCAAATTGCTCAAAACCACTAAATGCAATGTAAATCTCATGCTCACCCAGATCCAGTCTTTTTAGAATGTCCAATTTAGTTTCCAACAAAAAGTTTTTCCAGTATCTCTTTATCTTCATCATGTTATTAACATTAACTAACTTCTCTGATCTCTTTAATGCCATTTTAAAAAACAGAAGTTGAAACTATCTACATGGTAAACTAAAAGCAGTTACTCAAACATAAAATGCACATAAACAATACGCAAGCCGAAACTAAACTGAAAACAACACTGCTGAGTGGTACCACCAAGCAGAGTGGAGCTAAAAGCATCTACCTATAAGGAAATGACAGTTCCTAAAGATACATTTTATAAACTTTGGTTAATTAGAACTCCCATGCAGGCACTCCCTTTCCACTAACACTGCTGGGTGGGATGATGTATAATGTATACATTTTGTAATACCTAAGAAATGGTGCAGTGATCCCGTTTTTGATTTTTTTGATTTTTTTTTAATCGTATGATGTGATCAATACACAAAGAAACCAGTTTTTTCCTGCTTCCTTCATGTATCATGGCCGTGAGATCCAACCAGATAGTGGGGCACCATCGTGATATCCAAGCCCGAGGCGGGATTCGAACCCGCAACCTTTGGGTTGCCAGGCAGACACTTTACCCACCCAGCTAGCCGTTTCCATCTACAGCATTGAATGACCAGCTTTTTTTTACAGCCGTGGACACAGAAGAGACTTGTGGTAGTCCAACAAACTTCAGAACATTAGCAAAGAGATGTAAATTATCCATGGGCACGAAATATAAATTTTGGGGAAATAAAAAGATAACTTTCAAAATTTCTCTGGCTAAGGTAAAGAAAGCCCACACGAAAAACATGCAAAAGTTACTGGTAAAAGTACTTTGACGTAATGGCATTTGTATTGTTGCTCGCTCAGTAAACAGACAGTGGGTGTTTTCGGTCTGGAGTCTAAGTTGAATCCCACGGGAGCTTGAAACCCTCCCAAAGTGGAGGGGGGTAGCCTGACCTTTTTTCTTTTAGAATCACTAATTGAATCATGAACAGAGTCATATTGGAAGTTTTGGTGTCGTAAAAAATGTTTGTAACATAGTTTCACCCGTAAACTTTTTCAAAGTTTGCCATGGTTCTCGTGTGCGCTTCCTTTACCTTTGCCTTTTTTTCTTAATATGTAAACATTTTATCCACTAGTCCACCAGTGATTCTAAAGAAAAAAGGTCAGGGTTACCCCCTCCACTTCGGGAGGGGTTTCAATCTCCCATGGGATTCAATTTCTACTCCTGACCAATAACACCCACTGTATGAGAGCGAGCAACAATACAAATGCCGTTACGGCAAAATACTTTTACCAGTAAATTTATCGAACTTTTGCATGCTTCTCGTGTGGGCTTTCTTTACCTTCGCCATTTCGCCTTGTCATAAATTGGAAATGCTTTTGCAGCATTTCCAAAGGCAATTCAGGCCTTTTCTCATTAATTATAATGTTGTTAAAATCAATTTGAATCAAAGAACATCCCATTAAAAGTAAGTACTGTGAACTGCAGTTGATTGGAAAATCAAATTGCAGACCATACTTTTTTTTTTATATATATCAGTGTCTCAGGCACCCAAACTCCTTCTAATAAGCAATTCCTCCCAAGGTGTTTGGAGTGAATAGCACTATTCCAGGGGAACAGAGTGCAACTCTGCAGAAGGATATCAAAACATACAGAGTGCACTATAGCTAAGAAGTTCTGAATGAACTGCTAGAGCTGGGGACAGCTGTACTTGATCATTAAGAAAAGTTTAATTTTGTGAAATAAACTTTTCATCTCAACCCCTGATATTAACTGTATGTATTAGCAAATAAAAATTTTGTAGATCTCTTTGGGAGGACTATTTCATTGATATTTTAACCTATTAAATCTTATTTGGCATTCAACTTTAAAAAAAATATTTGTGTTATTTAGCATTTTTCTGAAACTGAACTTTCAAAGCAATATTGTTTCCTTTTTCACTAATTGTGCACATTTTTTTTTTCGAAATGTGATGTTTAAGAAATGTCAAAAACTGTGCCAGGATGTATTCCCACTTTTCTCATTGCTTTTTATGAATCTGCTAATATTTTTCTTTAAAAGTGAAGAAATATCTTTTATTATCCATTGTGTCACAATACTTATTTTAGAAATGACATGTTTTTCATCTTCACTGAAAAGTTTTATTTACTAGATTTGTATGTTTTATTTTTTACAAAAAAGGTCTTAATTTAATAAATAGCAAAGCTTCAAGCATAGTAACAACTAATTTCTTGAAAGAATTTAAATGATATTATAATATGAAAAGGTGAGAAATTGTTTTTTTTTTTTTTCCAATAAAGTAGTAGTAGTAGTGACGTGATGCAAGAAAGCAAGTGTATGAGCTTATGCAGCATCAGTCAAAAAAAAATCACACCATTCCCTCCAAATGCCTGTCCAGTGCCTCCTTAAATTTATTTAACCTATCAACTTCCACAATGACAGATGGAAGTTTGTTCGAGCAATTAACCACTTGCTGGCTAAAGGCAAATTATTGCACATCTATTCTACATCTGTCTTTTTCTTTCTTAATTTGAATTTATGCCCCCTAGGTTTATAATCTGAACAAGTGGAAGGATCCCATCAAAATTCAGCTTGCTTAACCCATTCAAGACCTTATACACCTCAATGAGATTACCATGCAGATGCCTAGTCTCCAGCCACTGCAATTTGCAGAACTTAAGCCTCTCTTGGTAAGAGGATCCCTTCATTCTCCTCACCAATCTTGTTGCCCTTCTCTGTGCATGCTCAAGAAAATCTACATCCTTCCTAAAATGAGGCCTCCAGACCTGTACACAGTACTCAAGGCATAGCCTGACCATAGCCTTATACAGAGGGACAATCACCTTCTTTTCCTTGCTAGCAAAATTCCTATATATATCATTGAGAAAACCCCATGACCTGCCCTGGCAGCCTGTCTGCATTGCTCAGAAAACTTCATATCTGACTGCACAATCACTTCCAGGTCTTTTTCATTTTCTACCACCTTAAGTGTAGTACCACACAGTTGGTACATTTCTCTGGGTTTACTTCTACCCATATGCAGTATTTTGCATTTGTCAAGGTTAAACAAGGTTGCCACTTCTTAGCCCATTTGCCCAAACTTTCTAGATCCTGTTGTGGTAGCACACTCCCATTACTGTCATTAACAACCCTGCCAACCTGTGTATCACCTACAAACTTCAACACTAAGCCTGATATACCTTCATCAATATCATTGATAAATATACAAAACAACAGTGGACCCAACACCGAACCCTGTGGGACTCCACTAATAACATTAGTCCACGAAGAGCAGCACCTATTGATCACCACTCTCTGTCTTCTCCCACTCAACCATCCTTTTATCCATTGTAGCAACTTACCCTTAATACCATTCTGCTCCAATTTGTACAATAGTCTTTCCTGAAATCCAAATATATGATATCAAAATTATTTTTTGCATCCAGTTCCTTTGTAACCACATAATATCCTATCAAATTTGTCAGACAAGACTTTCCCTTAATAAACCCATGCTGTGTCTGAATTATTGCTGCAGTCTTGTCTAGATGATTCTGCAGTGCATCTTTAACCAGTAACTCCATTATTTTACCAGGAACAGAAGTTAAACTAACTGGTCTGTAATTACTCGTGCCACCCTTCGATCCCCCTTTGTGAATTGGGGATACATTTGCACATCCCCAGTCCATGGGGGACCTCCCCTGAGTCCAAGGATGCTCTCATAATTATGGCTAAGGGTTTGCTTTGCTGCCTCCTTTAATAGTAACTACCTGTGATAGCTCAATATTGTTTCAAAAACAGACTTAAAAAAAGGGGAGGGGGGAATTATTCAACTTTAAAATTATGTTTTAAAGCATAATTTTCTGGCTGCCATTAACTTATACATATAGTATGTATAAGTTAATGATTGCTCATATAGTATGAGCAATCAGGTAGACATATGATGTCATCATCACATCAGTCATTGTGATGCAAAAACTATATCCAACAGTAAATGTGATTACCAGTTAAACACTAGTTTAAATGGTAATCATTTACTATTGGATATAGCTTCTAATCACGTCACAATTCTAAATTTTTCATTATCAAAAAACTTTTCATAGTTCATCTTGTCTATGTGGGTACTATCAAGAAAAAATAAGAAGATAAATTCTAATAGAGTTTCTTGCCACAAACATTAAATCAGAATAATTTCAGTGTTTGCTTTCCAGGAAGGTTTCACAATCAGATCCTAGATTGCCACAAGCTAGGATCTGATTGTGGCCACAGTGTTATTCCGATATCATCATGGCAGTAAAATTGATGCTTTGACATGAGAAAAATATCACATTTTGCAATTCTGTGAAATTTTTCTAATATTTGTTTCATATATGGGAAGAATTAATAGCAATTTCTTATTTTATCTTATTGTTGAAATATGTTGATTTCATAGTTTTCTTTTATAAATATCAGCCTGGTTTGTTGTTGGAATAATGCCAAAGTTTCATACAATAAATATTTAATAAGTATTGTAGTCTACTGATGAAAGGTCAAGAATAGTATACACCAAGCACAATTAATTGCTATATTATTATGAAGTCTGAGACAGGTCAATAGAGGTGATACTACCACTCGTGTAACAAAAAGGGGTTACACTACTTCCAGGTTAAAGCTATTCTTTTATTTACTACAATTTATAGAGGTAATTAGGGGGGGAAGAGAGAGCCCAGCACAACTACAAAATTAAAGAAGCAACAGCCATATGTATATTGTTATAATTACACTATACATTATAACTACGATATCCTTTAAAAAATATTCCTGGTGTGTTTTGATTAAACAAGTTAGCAAATATTTATATGTAACTACTATAAAATTATAAGCATATAATTTATGAAGGTTATAAAAATGATAACTTAAGCTGAACAGTAGTATAACAAGTTAGTTAATGTATTCAGTACATTAGCAAATAATAATAATTCATGTTTTATAACATAAGTCAACCCATTAAAATTTGTTACCAAGATTCCTAAAATCTTGTTAAGCGTTGAAATTGGAAGTAGATCAGAGCTCCTGTTCCAAATTTATAGTAATTCTGTAGGGGGAAAACTGGAGAGGAAATACTGTGAAATTGGAATTGAACTTGAAACTGGGGCCAACAAAATAGTAGTAATCTGAATTTATGTAAATTTGTTGGGGGGGGGACAAGGGCTGTGGAATTATAACTGGACCTGAAATTTTCTCAAGAACAAACAAAATGTAAGTTGGAAATTTGGCCTCGATCCAACTTTTCACTCTACAGTAATGTGAAATATGCTTTCATTTATATGAATAGATTTCTGTGGATGTAGGGGGGGGCTATGACATCTTAAAAGCTTTCAAGGGACCAACAAAACATACGATGAAAATGTGATAATTGAACTTTTTCTTATTTGTAATGGAAATAACATATTTCCTGAAATGAAAAGTAAATATAGTTACCTTATTAATTACTAAGATTATAATTTTATAAAATACTTAATAAAACTAGTCTTATGTTCTCGAAACTCAAGCTTTCAGTTTAATTACAACTATATAATATTTATTACTCTCCTCCCTTGTGACGAGATATGTGTGTATATATATATCACAAGCGACACCACACTCATGTATCTTGCATAACAGTACTGCATTAAAACTGCATTTCATCAATGAATTTTTTTTTTTACATGCAAATTATATGGAAAAAGAAATAATTTCCAGATTTCTATTTGTTGAATTTCAATGAAATCTGGGTAGACCCAACAAATCTTTCTACATGAATCAAATATAAAATTTCATGAAAAATCTGTCCACTAGGAGTTGGTGGTACATGCAGTTGAATGCATGAACAGACAGACAGACAAACATAGCATAGTGAAGACAACAAACACTTAAGCATATGTGCTAACATGTCTAAAAATGATCCACAGCTTCATATTAAACTGAATATATTTTTAAACTTAATATGATATGAAATAAAATAATCAAAAATGCTGTATTATTATTTAAAAATAGCAGCACAATGATGTCTACATGAAATGAAGTCCAGAAATAATTTTTATTTTTCATATTTTGAAATAACTAGTAAAAATCAGTTTGTGAGGTTTATTAAAATTAAGTAGAAAATTCTGTAAACCATAAGTGAACTTAAGTGTACATTATTAAAAATAACATGTTTATATTTGCAGTTTTTCTTTTTTTCTTAATAAATCTGAGTAAATTTGAATAAATTATTTGGTTCAATTTATAAAAGAGGAAGCAGACACTAAGGTTGCTTAAATATTTTTTTTATTATATCGTTATTATTAGTTTATTTATTATTTGTTTATTTCTGGTGGAAGATTTATAGACCACCTGTAATTGTTTTTAAAACAGTTATGAAGTGTTATTTTTCTATTAAATAGAGCTGTTGTGGGTTGTCCCTTCTGTATATTCCCTTCTACACTGCAGTCTGTTTTAGTTATTTTGGGAAATTATTATCACTAAGGCTGATAAAAAAAATTTTTTATCGTATAGTCTGAAGTTCAGTATTAAAATGAAATAAGTTTATTAAGCTTCATTCATATTAAATGCAAACCTTTATTATTATATAATTAATTTTTCAATTATTGAACACACATTGTTTAAAGTTTTATTATGCTGTCTACAGGGCTTTGTTTGCATTATGAATAATACTGCAGGTCAGTGGCTCTCAATCTGTTTTCTGAGAGTCACTGGTAGTAGTATGTGATGCAAGAAAGCAAGTGTATGAGCTTATGCAGCATCAGCCAAAAAAAAATCACACCATTCCCTCCAAATGCCTGTCCAGTTCCTCCTTAAATTTATTTAACCTGTCAACTTCCACAATGACAGATGGAGGTTTGTTCCAGCAATTAACCACCCACTGGCTAAAGGCAAATTTCCGCACATCTATTCTACATCTGTCTTTTCTTAATTTGAATTTATGCCCCCTTAGGTTCGTAATCTGAACAAGTGGAAGGATCCCATCAGAATTCAGCGTGCTCAACCCATTCAAGGCCTTATACACCTCAATCAGATCACCGCACAGGTGCCTAGCCTCCAGCCACTGCAATTTGCAGAACTTAAGCCTCTCTTGGTAAGAGGATCCCTTCATTCCCCTCACCAATCTTGTTGCCCTTCTCTGTACACGCTCAAGCAAATCTACATCCTTTCTAAAATGAGGCCTCCAGACCTGTACGCAGTACTCAAGGCATGGCCTAACCATTGCCTTATACAGAGGGACAGTCACCTCCTTTTCCCTGCTAGCAAAATTCCTAAATATCATTGACAAAACCCCATGTCTGCATTGCTCAGAAAACTTCATATCTGACTACACAATTTATTTGCATAATGAATAATGAATGGTCTGAATAATTTATGATACAGATCCTTATGTTCCACAAAAGTCATACTGAGATCTGTGAATTATTTTCAGTACTGTAAACTATACGGTTTGTGAATTATCCATGCATGATTTTTCAATTTTTTTTTCTTTTTATTTTCATTACTTTGTGGAATTCAGAGCTTTTCATGAAATATGACAAAGCGAGTTAATTGTTATCTAATAGTCTGATGACAGACTTAGATAACAATTTAAAAAAAATTTTTTTTTAAATAAAAATCCATGGGAGAAAATAAGAAAGGAAATAGGAAAATAAGAAAGGTTCTTGGTGGTGAAAAGGTTGAGAAACACTGTCTTAGGCAATGAATAAGATTAATCCTAAATTTGTATTAATGGATTAAGTATTAAAAAAATTCGCTTCTATACGCATATTACGATAATTCAATTTACTGGTGACATCAGGATAAAATATGCACAGAAGGCAAGAGCTAAAATTACAAAATATATATAATTGAATTACAAAATACTGTATACGTATATATACTAAATGATACTGTTTTGAAGATAACTTCTGAATTGTTTTCCCAAATATATTTTAATGATAGATTTTGCTCTCATAAAATGTAAATGACTGAAAGCAAAGTTCCCAGTAAGAAAGATTAAAATTACAGAAAAAGCATTGGCTTAATATTGTTAAGCCAGTAACTCATTATTACTCATTTTTCTCATATATAATTCTGTGTTCACACTAGAACTCAGTTCTGCCTGGTATTTATTCTTCAACTACTTCCATTTATATATTTTGTGTGTTCTGATTGTAAAGCTAAAATGGTATTGCAGCCAATATATGGAAAATAATTTGCAAATTATTTTATGAGCTTTATAAAAAAATATCACTCTTAGTCATAAATAATTGCCCATGAATTAATCATAGCAGAGACAAATTAACCCTTAATTTGGCATACAGCTTTAATAAACGAATGTGACCAGTAAAAAGTTAGAGAAGTGACCAATTATTAGAAGGAATGGGAAAAAAGAATATTCTTTAAGGTAAAATAAATAAATTTTACCCACTGTTTTGAAACATTCCTTCTAATATTTTTTATTCCCAAAAAAAAAAGCAACAGTTCTTTATTAACTTAAATATCTGTTGTAAAAAGTTGTGCTAAATAAGTTTATATGTACTTTTCATGTGCACTTTTAACAGAAATGTTTAGCATCATGAAATGCAGTTATTAAGGTTTGTGTGTAATAAAAGCTTCCTATGAAATATAACTAAAAATGAATTTAGTTATACTAATATAAGTAAACCAAACTTTAAAACTTCAAAGTTTCATAAAATTCTGATACTGTTAATAGATTAACCATGTTTATATTTATCAAAACTTACCTCTTGATCGTACAGTCCGATGAGTTTAATATTTATAAAAAATTACTAAAAATTTATTACTGCATACTGTATAAGTTCAAAAGTGATTTTATCATCTATACCTGACAAACCATGAAAAGGAGTTTGCTTTTTTTCCAGAGGATTCGAAAAGTTGTTTTAATTATTTTTTTTAGCTTCTGCACTATTTTTAATAAACACATGGTCATGGGGTAAGTTTTTATAAAAATAAGCATGGCTAGTATATTAAGAATATAAGTAAACTATTTGATTAATTTTCTGCAGGGATGTTTGATATTCCAGTACTTTATCATTATTTTCTTTTAAATTATGGATGTCATTGTTTCTGTATTTAATTTATGTGATGATAAGTTATTACTGTCTGGCTTGAGGAGAAATATAGGTTTGTGATAATTTATTAAAATTACTGTATATTGTAAAAATTTATTTATTTTTAGTCTAAGTTTCAGCCAAAGAATCATTAAAATAGGCAATATATTTAAAGTAAGAATACATCTTATAGTGTGTGCATATATTTTTATGAAATAGTGTTTGGTTGTAATTTTTATTTAACCTTGATTTTTGTGTGCATGAATTCACTTGTATAGAATTTAATTCATACATTTTAGCAGGTTGTATATTAAAAATGTAAATAGAATAATCAGTTGGGATAACGAAAGTGACAAATTATTTTTTCAACATTACATTTTTTATATTTTCTCTTGGATAAAATTTATATTTTAAATAAAATATTTAATATAAATACAAATTTTTGTGCTTGTCATGTTCTTTGAGTATGTATATATGATATGAGAATAAAAAGGTTGTTTTCAAATACATGTAATGTCCAATTTGCACATAATCAGATTAGTGAGCATATTTTTAGTGTTGTCAGTGATTAATGTATAATTAACTCGGAATCATAGACAAAACTGCCATATAACTTACTGATCACGCAGGAAACTAAGCAGACAGACAACCTTAAGTTCCCATAGCATGTTTATTTCTGAATATTTTTCAAATATTCAAAAATAAACTTATCAAAATATTTTTTTGCTCGCCTGTCATCTGATTAATTCTACATTAAAAAAAAAAAAAAAAAATTGTCTCATAATTCACAGTATATTGAAACGAAAACATAAAATACTGTATATGTAGTTAGAGGATATTGGAGAACTAGGGTGCACAGGATGATCTGATTTTATTTACAAATTTTAAAAAATAACAGAAAAATTTTCAAAAGTTGCATCTGTTAGCATCATACCTAGAAACAGGTTAAAATTTTATAAAAATAAATGTAACCTTACAAAGAGTTGGAAGCATTTCAAATGTGGTCTTACATCTTGTTTGTTTGCTCCTTTGTGAAAAGTATTGCATTTCAGCCTGGTGGACAAAGAGTGCAGAGAAGTTAAAAATTACTTAAGTCATTTAATCCTTGTGTACATTCTGCATCTGATGAGTTAGAGATGCAATTTAAAAAAATACAAGTGAGGATAAGAAAAATCTTTGTATATTTCATAACTACTGAGTTTTTCTTCATTTCTTGCATAAGTTACTAAAATCAATTTTAAAATCAATAAAAAAAAAACTTCCTTTCTTGTCATAAACATAAAACATTTCCTTTGTTAATTTTATAACAGTGCCTCGTGAAATGATTTCAGCAGCTCCTATGTACTAGTGGGAAGGTAACCACTCAACTAAAATTTTGCACATTAGCAGAACATACTGGGTAACGATTTGAAAAATTTCATCTACTGATGCAAGTTGAATGTGTCAATTTAAAAAAAAAATTAATTGTGACATGAATAGTGACATATACAGTGCTAATAGAATGATTCACAAATAACGGAAATGCATACTGATGGAAAAACACAAAATTACTATGTATTGATGATTGCATGTTATACTGTTATCTTTGTTATCCTACTTTTTTTTTCTTTTCTTTTTTTTTACTTTATTACCTAACATTTTCTTTTGGTCACCTGCTGATTGTATCAGCGGATAAAATTTTGTGTGTTATTACTCAGTATGTTCTAATAATTTGCAAAATCTCAGGTGAGATTTTGATATGACCTGATTACTTTTAAAACTAGAATCACTGGAATCAGAGCCCTAGAGGTGGACTACCTTCGTCAAAGTGCTAGAATTTCCAAACTGGAGAGGGTTACGAATGAAGAAATTTGAAAGCATTTGCACACAGATGATGATATTATAGAGTGAATTGAAAATAGAAGACTGAGATGGTTTGGACGTCTTCTACCCGTGAATGAAGAGAGATGACCTAAAATATTGAGTCGATACCACAAGGGAAGAGAAGACGAGGATGCCCTAGAAAATCATGGAAGGAAGGTGCAATATCAGCTATGAGAGATTGGAAGTTGAAGATGCCCAAGTCCGGCAACTTTGGAAAATGGGAACGACAAGGCGACTATCTGTTATATAAAGTCAAGCATAGATAGATAAAACTGGAATCATAAAATATATATAAGAAAAAAATTGCTTAGCAATAAGGTTAACCATTTCTATATTCAAGTTACAACACAGAATAAAAGTTGGTTTCATATACTGAAAGACTGTTCTTGGCTGCCAACTTTTGTGATTTTCCTATAAAAGTCCTTAATAAGCTTAAATAAGTCCTTAAGCTTTTATGGTTTTAAAGCAACTTAAAGGGTTTACTTTTCTTCCCTTTGAAGAACTTTTTGATATAGGTAGCTCTGCATATTTTCTGCATATGTGTAATCACATATGCAAAGCACATAATCTCGTGTTTTTTGGCTCTTGTTTTAGAGTATCTTCTTGTACTTGTAATTTTCCTAAAAATGTTTGAGATTAATTCTAGGCTCTTGAAAAAGATATTGGGAATGTGCAGTTTGACTGAGGATCGATGTTTATTTCAATGAGCATTGCTTTCTCCAAATGTAGTAAGTGTCATGCATGTGCTTTGGAATTGGGAAAAAAAAATTTAATTTCATATACAGAAAAACCCAGAAGCAATTTAAAAATTATGTGGATGACGGATTAATCATTCCTTCAGTAGAAGATAACAGAAATGCAAAATGGGCTGGGTTAGCCAATTTGTGGAACAGATGGAATTTTGAAGTATAATAGAATATCTAAAATTGTTTTGTCCATCCTATTTCTTCCTCGCAGTAATGCAGAATGCGTGTGTATGATTTTGTTCTTGTTAAAAATACCAAACTTTTAAAAAAAACTGTGTCAAGTAAAACATTAACCAATTTAGGTTTTAAAATACAAGTTACACAGGTTTGGGATACTTTTTGAAATGCATTTTTTTTTTTTTTTTAGTTAATGATCTATAATCAACTTGCCATTACCAGATCCTTTTAGAACTATACAAGTTGTACTGTATAAATTTAAATTAAAAATTGGTGGAAGTGTAGAAATTTTTAGAATTAAAAATTTGTGTAACAAAACTACTACCTACAAGATAGAATCATTTTGAAATCATTCTGGAAGTTTAATTTTTAGGAATGATGTTAATCTATTGGAACAAGTGCAGAGAAGAGCAACAAAATTATAGTGAAGAACAAAGGAGTGCTCTAACCAGGAAAGATTCATTTCTGCAAATTGCAGCATCTGGAGACAGCACCTCTCAGTTGCCTAGCCTCCAAACACTGTAATTTGCAAAAATTAAGCCTTTATTCAAAAGAGCAACCCTTTGTTCCATTCACTAATCTTGTTGACCTTCTCTGTAATCGTTCCAGCAGCTCTAATGAGGCCTCCTGACCTGTATACAGTACTCAATGTGTGGCCTGACCATTGCCTTATACAAGGGTATAATAACCTCCATATCCCTGTTAGAAAAATTTCTGTATATCATTGACAAGACATTATGAACTACTCTTGCAGTGCTCAGAAAACTTTGTATCTGACTGCACAGTTACCCCCAGGTCTTTTTTATTCTCCACTTCCCTGAGTAGTACCACACAATTGGTACATTTCTCTTGGGTTACTGCTACCCATATGCAGTACTTTGCATTTGTCAATGTTAAACTTCAGTTGCCACTTCTCAGTCCAACTTATCTAGATCCTGTTGCAGTAGCATTCTGTCATTAACAACCCTCCCAACCTTTGTATCATCTGCAAACTTGGACATTAACTTGATATACCATCATCAATATTATTGATGAAAGTATATCAAGGTTAATAAACTGAACCCTGGGAAATTCAACTAATAACATTAGTCCACAAAGAGCAGCATCCATTTATTACCACTCCATGTCGTCTCTCACTCAACCATCCCTTTATCTATTGTAAAAATTTGCCCTTAATGCCATACCAAACAATCTGTATAGCAGTCTTCCATAGGCAACAGTATCGAAAGCTCTCCTGAAATCCAAGTATATGATACCAAAATTATTTTTTGCATCCAGTTCCTTTGTGACCACATCATAGTATCCAATCAAACTGGCCGGACAAGACCTCGCTTTAACAAACCCATGCTGTGTCTTAACTATTACTGCAGTCGTGTCTAGATGATCCTGCAATGCTTCTTTAACCAGTGACTCCATTGTTTTCCTCGGAGCACAAGTTAAACTAACAGGTCTATAAATCCCATCTACCCAGGGCACCTTCTTTATGTTTAACTTCAACAATTTTTTCCTCCACTTTACTGTCAGTTATTGTAAAATCACTTAGCTCCCTGTTAGAGTTTGATAAACTTCTGGCATTCCCCTCCTTGAATAACTCCTCACGTGTGAATGTAGATGCAAAATACTCAATATATCAGCTATCTGAACATGATCGTCAATAGTCAAACTATCTATGTTTAGTGGACCAATCTGATTCATCCCTTTCCTTCTGGAGTTTACAAAAAGTAAAGCACTCTTTGCTGTTTTTCCTCTGCATCCTTTGCCAAAGATTTCTTGTAATCTGCCTTTGCCTGCCTAATCTTTGTGACTTTATTACAGACTAGCTTATATCTGCCATAGGCTGCTGAGTCGCCTGATAATTTATATGCATCCCATGCATTTTTTTTTTTCTGCCATGAACCTCGTTAATTCATCTGACATTCGTTTAGGCCTAAGCCCTGAACAGTATTTCTTAGTTGGTTTGAAAACCTTGCAGCCTCCAAGGTTAAATCCCTGAAGGATTCCCATTTAGAATTCACCATTGGTAACGTCATCAGTTGATCCCACTGTATAGAATTTAAAAACTGTCTGAAACCACTGTAGTCACCTTTCCGAAAGCAAAAACCCTTCTCTTTTCCCTTGGTGGTAGGTACATGTTTAAGTAAGTCTCACATCAGTACACTGTGATCACTGTCACATAGTGGTTCCTTTATCTGCAAATTCTTAATGCATAAATAATCACTGCTGATAATCAGATCAGTAGTATTACTCCCTTTGGTTGCCCGTTGAACCTGTTGCTGTAGAAAACAGTCATACAATAAATCCACAAAAAGTCTTAGTGTGCGAGTGTTATTGTTGTTGTTGTTATTTGGTTTTTAGGAGCATTAGCAACTAAGGCCATATTGCTCCGGGATATGCGGTGGTCATCCCTTGACCTTTCCGCATACTCCGTATTTGGTGGTGACGGGCTCGAACCCCGGTCTAATCAAGAAGCGTGTGCTACACACTGCTGCTCCTTCCCACCTGGCTACGGAGGCGCAGTGTGCGAGTGACCAATCCACAAAAAGTCTTTGTGGATTGGTCACTTGCACACTAAGTTCCAGTCAATATCTGGAAAGTTAAGATCCCCCATTATAAGACATTCTGATTTACTGGCCTATTCTATTTCTCTTCACAACTGTTCATTGTACTCATCAGTGTCTTTAGGCCTATAACACACACACACCTACTCTCATTTTCCCTTTCTCAGTGCTTATGTTACATTACATGACTCAACATTCCATTGTCCACCAATGTCAATTGGATGCACTTCCTAAGATTTTGTGTTTCTTAACTAACAGCATAACCCTTTCTCCCTTCCTGTCCTCTCTATCCTTTCTGCACACATTTTACTCCCCAAATTCCAATTCTGGACTGCTTATATCTGTGTGACACCATGTCTCTGATATCCTAACAATATCCACCTTTAATATTTTTACTAGCACTTCAAACTGATCAGATTTATTAACTATACTTCTAGCATTGGTGTACATGCACCTGTTCCTACTCTTACCAGGGAACCTCCATAGCCAGGTGGGAAGGAGCAACAGTGCGTAGCACACGCTTCTTGATTAGACTGGGGTTTGAGCCCGTCACCACCAAATACAAACACGGAGGATGCAGAAAGGACAGGGAATGACCACCGCATATTCCCGGAGCAATATGGCCTTAGTTGCTAATGCTCCTAAAAACCAAAAAAAACAAACAAACAAACAAACCTACTCTTACCCTAGCACAACCCATGTGTTTACTTGTTCCATGATGACTCCCAGCCATCCTTGAAATTCCCAGAACCTTGCTTTCCAGGCTGCTGCTCATTCTAATAGAAGCAGTGCAAGAATCAGTTTCGCCTCTGCCTGCGGTGACTTTTAATCTGTGAATCCCCCCTCTGTTTTCCAGCCCACCTAACACTGCCTCGATATGATCAGCAAATATTCTTGCACCCTTTCCATTTAAGTGTATCCCATACCTGAAGAAGCAGTCTCTCCTGTTAACAAGCACAGACCACACTGAAAAAATTCTGCTCCATGAGTCTTGCACAATCTCTCTAGGACCAAATTGATTGACAAGGCTCTCATCATATACTCCCTCCTATTGTGTCTGGGCAGATTTGCAGACACTTCCAATTTTAACCCTAACTCGTGACTTTTTTTTTTTTTTTTTTCAACATTGACCTGTACTTGTTAAATCAATCTGTAGATCTCTTACTCTTAATGTCATTAGTCCCAACATGTACAACAATATCACATTTTGTGCCCTTTAAAGATGATATCTGCTCTACATCATCAACTTTTGCCCGTGGCAGACATACCCTGGTCCTGTTCCACTTATTTGCCATATGTAAATGAATTAAATAAGCAAGACTGATATATCACATGAAAGTTTGTTGCTTTATTGAAAATGTTGCAATTTACATTGAATACAACTCAAGAGAAAGTTTGTTTAAACAGTAGTCAAAATGTTTGCAACATTTTCGACTACTATTTCTTATCATTAGGCAATACACAGGGTTTGCAACATTTTGCAAACATTCAAAATGTTGCAAACATTCAAAATGTTTGCAACATTTTCGACTACTATTTCTTATCATTAGGCAATACACAGGGTGAGTTAGAACAATAATAGCCAAAGTTAGAATTAATTACGATAATGTGATTTACAAGGATTATTATATCTAATTAAAAAATAATATTAATATGACCAAGTTATCAAAATGTTTAGGTTAACCTTCAAAACATTAATCCAGCATCCCTGACAGGGCTAGCAGGAAAATATATAATCCTGGGAACGGATGTTTTTGACAAAGGAGATAATCAATTCTAAAGAAGGCCATGATCTAGCCAAGGAGCCTTTGTGTGTGCTAGGTGTCTAGAGTGTCAAGAAATTAGGTGCTAACTCAGCGTTCTGATGGGCATCTATGAGAGCTTGAGGTGTAGGGTAAATGACCTCGAAGAACTTAATGTCAGGGCCCATCAAGCTCTCAGCTGCTCAGCTCAATGGCAGAGCTCACTCCTGTGCATCAGGCAACACAGAAGAAATCTCCAAGGCAGAATGCGCTGGTCCCAAAGGAACTAGTTATTGTTGGTGACTCTATTGTCAGGGAGATGGGGAATATACTATGCAAGAAGGATAGGTGGAAGAGGACCAGGGTATGTTTTCCAGGGCAAAAGTTGATGACGTTGTAGAGTAGATATCATCTTTTAAGGGCACAAAAGGTGATATTGTTGTACATGTTGGAACTAATGACATTAAGAGTAAGAGATCTGCAGATTTACTCAACAAGTACAGGTCAATGTTGAAAAAAAGTCTTGAGTTAGGGTTGAATGTGAAAGTGTCTGCAATTCTGCCCAGACATGATAGGAGGGAGTATATGATGAGAGCCTTGTCGATCAATTCAGCCCTGGAGAGATTGTGCAAGGCTCAAGGAGTAGAATTTTTTTCAGCCTGGTCTGTGCTTGTTGATAGGAGAGGCTGCTTCTACAGGGATGGGGAACACTTAAATAGAAAGGGTGCAAGAATATTTGCTGATGCTATTGAGGCAGTGTTAGGTGGGTCGGAAAACTGCTAGCTTGGGGGGATTCACAGACTAAAAGGTTAACAGTGGCCGCAGGCAGAGGCAAAAGTGATTCTTACATTGCTTCTATTTGAATGAGCAGCAGCCTGGAAAGCAAGGCAATGGAGATTTCCAGGACTGCTGGGAGTCATAGTGGAACAAATAAATACATGGGCTGTGTTAGGGCAACTAAGAATAGAAACAGGTGCATGTATACTTGCATGTACACCAATGCTAGGAGTATAGTTAATAAATTTGATGAGCTTGAAGTGCTGGTCAAGACATAAAAGGCTGATATTGTTGGGATATCAGAGACGTGGTGTCACACAGACATAAGCAGTGCAGAATTGGAATTTGGGGAGTACAATGTGTACAGAAAGGATAGACAAGGCAGGAAGGGAGAAGGGGTTATGCTGTTAGTTAAGAAACAAATTAGTTAAGAAAACATTCTGTACAGTGGGATCAACTGATGATGTTACCATCACTGAATTCTAAATGGGAGGCCTTCAGGGACTTAATTTTGGAGGCTACTAGGCTTTTCATTCCAACTAAGAAATACTGTTCAAAGTTTAGGCCCAAATGGATGTCAGATGAACTAACGAGACTTGTGGCAGAGAAGAAATATGTATGGGATGCATATAAAATATCAGGTGACGCAGAAGCCTATGGCAGATATAAACTAGTCTATAATCAAGTCACAAATGAGGTTAGGCAAGTGAAGGCAGATTACAAGAAATTCTTGGCAAAGGATGCCAAGAAAAACAACAGAGTTCTTTACTTATGTTAACTCTAGCAGGAAAGGGAGGAATCAGATTGGACCACTTAACATAGATGAGTTGACTATTGATGATCATGCTCAGGTAGCTGATAAACTGAATGAGTATTTTGCATCTACATTCACACATGAGGAGTTATTCAATGTGGGAAGTGTCAGAAGTGTATCAAACTCTAACAGGGAAGGGAGCTAAGTGATTTTGTAATAACTGAGAGCAAAGTGAAGGAGGAATCATTGAAGTTTAACATAAAAAAGGCACCTGGGGTGGATGGGATCGATCCAGTTATATTAAAGGAGGCAACAAAGGAAGTAAGCAAACCCTTAGCCATAATTATGAGAGCTTCCTTGGACATAGGGGAGTTCCCCATGGACTGGAGGTGTGTGAATGTATTACGAATTCACAAAGGGGATTCAAAAGGTGACACAAGTTACTATAGACCTGTTAGTTTAACTTGTGTTCCAGGGAAAATAATGGAATCACTGGTTAAAGAAGCATTGCAGGATCATCTAGACAAGACTGCAATAATAGTTAAGACACAGCATGGGTTTGTTAAAGAGAGGTCTCCTCTGACTAATTTGATTGGATACTATGATGTGGTCAAAAAGGAACTGAATGCCAAACATAATTTTGATATCATATACTTGGATTTCAGGAAAGCTTTTGATACTGTTGCACATGGAAGACTGCTGTACAAATTGGAGAGATATGGCATTAAGGGTAAGTTGCTACAATGGATAAAGGGATGGTTGAGTGGTAGAAGACAGAGTGGTAATCAATGGACACTGCTCTTCATGGAAAAATGTTATTAGTGGAGTTCCCCATGGTTCGGTGTTGGGCCCATTGTTGTTTTGTATGTTTATCAATGATATTGATGAAGGTATAAAAGGTAAAGTGCAGCCATTATCAACCCACCACAGCATGGAAGCCTCCTCAACAATTCATGCTGAGGGAAGGTATATCGGGTTTAATGTCCAAGTTTGCAGATGATACAAAGGTTTGCAGGGTTGTTAATGACAGTAAAGATAGTATGCTACTCCGACTGGATCTAGATAAGTTGGGCAAATGGGCTGAGAAGTGGCAACTGAAGTTTAACATTGACAAATGCAAAGTACTGGATATGGGTAGCAATAACCAAAGAGAAATGTACCAACTGTGGTACTACACTCAGGGAAGGGGAAAGTGAAAAAGACCTGGGGGTAATTGTGCAATCGAATATGAAGTTCACTCTAAGAGTCAGCACCCTCCCTAAGAGGAGTGCGCTGACTCTCTTTAAAAATTACAGCTGTGAATTACAGGCTCCAAAAAAGCGATAAGTGTTTGCCTTTTTTTTTACCTAATTGTTATTTTATATTGTACTTTATACGTAGTCTTATAGTTATAGTTACGCTGGTTATTTTTAATTTAGATAAAGACTTTTTGTAGATTACTACTTAATATATGTAAAACCGTTATTTCGTTAGAATCTTGCAGCCATTGTTTTTGTATAGAGTGGTAGGGAATTCAAAATTTTAATTGTGTTAACTAGGTAGCTCTAACGTATAATTATATAGCGTAATACGCATCACTGTTTCTATTAGATAGCATAGTATTGACATTTAATTAATTAAATTTATTGACCTTATTAATTTAAAATATCATGCCCCAGACTAGAGCAGCAAAGCAACGTGCACAAAGTGGTAGGAGTGCTGTGACTTGGGGATGAACTGCTGGGGGGCGATTCTCCACCGCATCACAACCTAAAAAAAATGTGCAACTTGTGAAATGTTTGCCGAACTCTGGAACAGAACATGATATTGCCTTGGGTGGTGTCTTTGTGTGTGCGCGATGCAAGGAGTGTAAGGAAATCAGGCAACAGCTCAGCATTATTATGAGTCTATATGAGAGCTTGAAGGACACAGTGGATGCCCTCGAAGGATCTAAATTGAAGGGCCATCAAGCTCTCAGCTGCCCACATCCAAGTGTAAACTCAATGCCAGAGTTTACACTTGGTCATCGTGCGACACAGTGGCAACCCCCAAGGCAGAATGCGCTGGTCCCACAGGAACTAGTAGTTGTTGGTGACTCCATTGTCAGGCAAACGGGGAACATGCTTTGTAAAAAGGATAGGTGGAACAGGACCAGGGGCAAAGGTTGATGACATTGTAGAGCGGATATCATCTTTTAAGGGCACAAAAGGTGATATAGTTGTACACATACACGTTGGCACTAATGATATTAAGAGTAGGAGACCGGCAGAATTACTTAACAAGTACAGGTCACTGTTGAACAAAAACCGTGAATTAGGGTTGAATTTGAAAGTGTCTGCAATTCTGCCCAGACACGATACGAGGGCGTATATGATGAGAGCTTTGTCGATCAATTCGGCCCTGGAAAGATTGTGCAAGGCTCAAGGGATAGAATTTTTTTCAGCCTAGTCTGTACTTGTTAACAGACTGCTTCTACAGGGATGGGATACAAATCAAAGCAAAAATCAAAATGGAGCAATCAGTAGTTACTAAAAAGTAGGGGTACTACTATGTGATTATTCATCACTAATATATCACATGATAGATTAAGTTGTTGTTATTGAAATGTTGCAATCAAATTGAAAATACCGCAATACCAACACTTCAACTTGGTGAACATTTTGAGTATACACTGTTTCCCATCATCAGATGTGTTGGAATGGCTCCTGGATTGAATTAATAAAAATGTTTACTAATCTATTAATACTTAAAATAGTGGCTGCAATTTCATGTATTTCCTTACAAATTCTGTCCAGGAGCCACTCCAAAAGACAAGAAATAGAGTATTTCCAAAATGTTGCCAGCTTTAAGTATTCATATTGAGGTGTTTTCCATTTAATTGCAAATTTCAATAACTATCACTTGATATATTAGTGTATTAATTCTTTCTCAAAGGACTCAATTAATTATCTCTTGTGAATTTGTTGCCTGAATTAAGTAAAGCAACAGATTAGCACAACTTCATGCAGATAGATAAAAATAGCTATTTATTGTTGTTATCATCTGCATTAATAAAAAAATAATAATAATAAATCAAATGTTAATGAGGAAGTCCTTTCCACTTCATGGGCATTTGACTGCAACATTAAGATACTTGGCTACAAGCAGAAGCCATGAAGACTTGAGATTCTCTGTTGTGGTGTATCTCCCAAGGCATTGGGAATTATAATTCTGAAAAACTGTACAGTGATCGTAAAGATATCCATTCAGTTCTACCCATTAAATTTAAAGTAGCACAAAACCTGCAGCTGCTAGTTTAAGTATTAATAAATTAATAGCTGAGCCAAGCTGAGAACAAAATGCCTCAAAAAAAATAATCGTTTAGATTTCAAGCAGATTCTTTGGTGAAACCACATTTTCTCAGTATGTTTAGTGCAGTTCTGCCCAAACTGGTATTGAGAAACTTCAAGGCATTTATTTTGTTAATTTCAGCAGATTATAAAAAACAATAAGTGACTTACCTTCTAGTTCATCAAAAGAATTGACTGTCTGTAGACTTATTCAGTGTTATTAATCAAAATTATTTTTCATTTTTAGAAATAAAAGCTGTTTTAATGAGACACTGAGAGTTGTCTGTTTTCATATACTACTGGCGAGATTTTATATTATAGTATTTCAGAATGCTTGCATATTTCTTTTACAGAAATATCAAAAAAAATAAATAAATACACTTTATTAAATGAAACCTTTTCATTTTTTTTTCTCCAATATTTAATGCTTTCCATTTTTTTTTTTGTTGTTTTTTTTTCACTCATTATTTATAGTACTGATTACAAGATTTATATATATATATATATACACCTATATAGGAACTGTATATCAATTTTTACACACAAAATATATAAAACAAATCAAAATGTGTCACATTTGCTCACAGACAACCACAAAATCAAATTACAAAATGAAGCTACACTGGGTTTTGTGCACGTAACTACATATTTTTATATGTAATTGTGGACTTGGTGTCAAATGTGTATAAATATATACCATAAGATGGCACTTTATATCTGGATGAGATATAAAGTATTAAGGAAATACCAAGATTAATTCCACGGGTTCTTAATTACTGTACATCCCCCATCTGAACCTATCAGAATAGATAGGTTCAGAAAGGTGGGAGAGCATACTGTAATTAAGAACCTGAGTGACTTTTTGTGATGGATATTGCAAAAACAGCTGTCACTGCAGAAGTAAGAAAATACTAGGAAATGTTTGACTCTATTATGCACATTTCCAAATCGAAAATAAACATAAACTAAATAAGTTGGTGCTTTATTATCTTCAAATAAGGCCTTCCTCGTTTAAAAGAAAAAAGATTTAAAAAAAAAAACCTTATATACATATTCAAAATTGGAATAGGCTTTGTTAGTAAGAAAAGATTTTTTTCCCCTCAGATTCCTTAATTAAATCTGAATAAATAAATTTCTCAAATGGTATTCTTTCGTATGCTGGTATTTAAATGGTTTGCACTACAGCCATAAGGTTTCATGGGTTGTTGATGTCGACCTTTGTTCCCACTTGGCATGCAGTTGCCATGCCAAGTGGGAACTGGCTTTGCAGTTTGAACAGCATGCTATCGTAGAGTTCTTTAAACTTGGGAAAAGTGCTACAGAGATGCTGCTAGCATTACAGAAAGTTTTTATGTAGATGATGATGCTTTGAAGAAAACAGCAGTTTATGAGTTGTTTAATAGGTTTAAAAACAAATAGGACACACTGGAAGATGAACCTCATAGTGGATACCCTTTGACGTGACAAAATGAAGGAACTTGTAGGGAATGATTGTTGTTGAGATTGCTCATTAAATTGCTCTGTCTGTAGACTCAATACACACACAATCCTGATGCACGTTTTATGGATGCATTGCATGTGTGCAAAGTTTGTTCCATGCTTGCTGTTGGACGATCGAATGGACTGCAGGAAAGCCATCACAGGTGATTTGTTTGAAAACCACACAGAATCCAAGCTTCCTAAGAAAAGTGGTCACTCGGGATGAGAGTTGGGTGTTCACCTATGACTTTGAAACCATGGTGGAATTATCCAAATGGCATACAAAAATGTCCCCATGGCACAAGAAGTCTCATGCAACAAAATTCAATATCAGTCACGATCATTTTTTTTTTTTCAACGATGCAAGCAGTGCACCACAAATTAGAGACTGGGGGGAAAGCATTACTGCTGCTTACTATATTGAGGTTTTGACATGTTTTGTGTGTGGCAAATACAACCTTAAAAATGGAAACGTGGCTCGATCCTGCACAATGACAATGCACCCAGTCACATGGCATTGGCAGTTCAGCAGCAGTTCTTCACTGCAAAAAAAACTCACAGTTGCACAGAAGCCTTCCTACTTCCCCTGACTTCATGCTTTCTGACTGTTCCCTAAACAAAAAATGGGGCTTTGGGGTCATTGTTTCACTACAGTGGATGACATCAAAGAAAACACTGAAGTAGCCCTATATGCACTAAAAAAGCACTATTTTAAAGAATGTTTCAAAGCTTCAGAAGATGGATGGAACAAGTGTGTGTGTGCAGAAGGAAAGCATGTTGAAGGTTAGTAGTAAACACAACCATTTACTCAAATTTTTATAGTAAAATTCCAGAAACTTTTGACTGTACCTCGTATTTTAAGGTCCAGCTTATACAGCAAAAAAGAAACACATCCTTTCTCAACGTAAATATGCATTTGGTACGTTAAACAGTTAATTTCTGTCTGAAATAAGTCAATGTTTTGAGCAGTAACATACAATCACATTTACTTTAACTTCCTTTGGTTTTCTGGTTTCTCGGTACACTAATAAGTAAGATTTGAATAATTTATCATAGCTTGATATTTCTTTATAAATTTCAAACTTTTTCCTCTTCAGAAGTAAAATATCCTTTATAGAAAGAGTAGTAATCTACAGCCATATAATGTTCCATCTTATTCCAACTGTTTTCTTCCAAGTGTCTTGTATTTTGCTTAAACTGCTTGCTGCCATAGCAGTCCCTTTGCACTGCTATGTGAGCATTTATTAACTTAATATTTACATATAAACAATGTGAACTCCCTTTAGATTCTTAAGCACATAGTTTTTAAAGGCCACTACCATTTTCTAACTTATCACTGTACTAATGACTTCTGTTAATATATACAGGAACTCCTCAACTTACGTAATACTCGACTTATGGAAATTCAACTTTATGTAAGTTTTTGCCAGCCGGTGCAAACTTAGAAAAATCATGGAAACGTATTTTGAATCCTGTAGGAATAAATGGAGGTATCGTGAAAATATCGTAATGTGAACCCAATAACACATTGTTTATTTGTAATTCGTTCCAAGTCCTTGGAAGTAGTAGTAGTGGAATGTGATGCAAGAAAGCAAGTGTATGAGCTTATGCAGCATCAACCAAAAAAAAAAAAATGACAATATTCCCTCCAAATGCCTGTCCAGCTCCTCAAATTTATTTAACCTATCAACTTCCACAATGATAGATGGAAGTTTGTTCCAGCAATTAACCACCCGCTGGCTAAAGGCAAATTTCTGCACATCCATTCTACATCTGTCTTTTCTTAATTTGAATTTATGCCCCCTTAGGTTCGTAATCTGAACAAGTGGAAGGATCCCATCAGAATTTAGCGTGCTCAACCTATTCAAGGCCTTATACACCTCAATCAGATCACCGCACGGGTACCTAGTCTCCAGCCACTACAATTTGCAGAACTTAAGCCGCTCTTGGTAAGAGGATCCCTTCATTCCCCTCACCAAAGTTGAAAAGTTCTCTATATACTAAGCTATTTATAATGGAAATTGCACTACCCTTTCATCATTATCATATATTCCCGTTATAAGACCAAATACAAAGGATGTGGAAAGGTCAGGGAATGACCACCGCATATCCCTGGAGTAATATGGCCTTAGTTGCTAATGCTAAAAACCAAATAACAACAACAACCCGTTATAAGAATCAATTTTGAATGTTTTGTGGTATTTTTCCAAAACCCGTTTTGGGGGTCACGACCATAAAACGATAAAAACATTTGCACTTTCCGTTTTATTGGGCTTTTCTTTTAGTGCATCTAATTATAAACGGGTAGTAAACTCGATCTTATTACATGTGCAATAACTGGGATTCTGTGGGTTTTTACGTTACGGTATTATGGTGAAATGTGTTCCCCTTCATCGAAATCTTCAATCATATAAAAAACACATTTTCAGAAACTTCTCTTTATTCCTATTTACGTATTACAATGTGAAGGGAAAGCGACCAACGAAAAGTGGAAGTGGGGGTAGTGTCAGGAAATGAAACAAAATTTATTTAGAAATGAAGATGAAAATGAATAAGTAGTACGAAGCAGGGCAAAGTTTGTCATCTATTGCAACGGAATTAGGTCTCGCTGCTTTAACAGTGAATACTATTTTAAAAGACCGCGTGTATAAAAGAATGTCAAAGGATCAACAGTGATCACAAAACAGGTATATAGCTATACAAAATTGCTATGTCGAAGCTGGAACAGGTATTATATGGATGGAAAATCAGATTCAAAAGCAAGTGCCCCTGAGTCTAATGACCATTAACGCAAAAGCAACAAGTATTTATAAAGATAATAAGGATAAGTACGGTAAACCCCAACGCAAGTTCGTGGCAAGCAACGAGTGGTTTTATAGATTCAAGCATCGTGCTGGTTTCCACAACAAAGTAAGCGGTGAAGTTGCCAGTGCCGAATCTGCAGTTGCGGAAAAATTTTGTGATGTGTTGCAAAAAATGATTGATGATGGTGGTTAACGAAACTGCTTTGTATTGGAAAAAAATGCCAGATCGAACATACATTGCCAAAGAGGAAAATACAATGCCAGGTTTCAAGGTGTCAAAAGATAAGGCCATGTTCTTGCTTGGGGCTAATACAGCGGAAGATTCCAGATTAAAACTCCAGATTCCACTGCTTGTGTACCAAAAATTCTGGAAATCCTGGTGCACGGCATCAATAAAGGCACCCTATCCGTGCATTTCCGATTGAGAGAGAGAGAGAATGGACAACAATATCTCTCTTTGAGGAATGGTTTAAATGCTGCTTATTCCCGAGATTGAAATTTATTGTAAAGACAACGACGTTCATTTGAAGATTTTGCTTCTATTAGAGAATGCCCCTGGACATCCTACGCATCTAGATGATTTCATTTCGATGATTTCATATTTCTACCGCCAAACATGACTTCACCCATCCAACCTGTGGATCAGGGTGTTATTTCGAATTTAAATGCATACTATTTACTCACAACATTTGCTCAGGCATTGTCTACAGTAGACGAGAAAAATTTTATGTTAAGGGACTTGGAAATCTTGCAATATTTACCACGCCATCTTAAACATTAATAAGGCCTTGGCAGAAATTACTAAAAGTTGTTTAAATGGCGCATGGAAGAAAATATGCCCACGGCACGTAAAAAGCTTCGAAGGATTTGAAAAAGACGAATCATACGAAGATGCCAAAGACGTGGAGGAGCAAATAGAGGAACAAGAGAAGGAAGTATCTAATGAAGAACTTATTGACTTGCACGCAGTGATAGTGAAAGAAGAAAATGCGGACGAGCTCAAGATGAACTAAATGAGGAGCCGAGACGCTTCATCACCAGAGAGATGGCAATAGCATTTCATGAAATTGCATCAGCAATGGCGAGGTTTGAGAAGATGGATCCTGACAGCTATCGATTCTTAAAAGTTAACAGAGGAGTGAATGATATGCTTGTTTGCTGCAAAGAAATCTACGATGAAAATAAAAAATCCACCATCCAGTCATCCGTTAATATGTTCTTTTGTGAGGTTTAGCGGCTGACCCCTTCTAAATCCCCACAGTGGCATACTTATCAGCTGAAGACGTCGATTCTGGTAATGATGCTCGAGAGGTAAAACTTACTGACGGTATGCCTGTCTCCTTTTTTTGTAATTTTATAATTTTGAAATTTTTTAAATTACACGCTTTTGTAATTTTTCCTGCGCTTGAGATAAAAAATTGAATAAATACAATAAATAGTTCTATACACATTTTCGTTGAACATTTCTTTTTTGATTCAATCATTTCAGTGAGCACAGTTGCGAGTGCTGCACAAGTATGGGTAAAATTCCGACTTACGTAACGGAACGCCACCCTTACGCAAGTCGGGGAGTTCTATAATTATATATATACACTGAGTGATCACTGAATTATGACTACCTACCTAATACTTTGGAGGTCCGCCTTTTGCCCTCAGTAGAGCAGCTATCCAACGTGTCATTGATTCAGCTAATATATATATATATATATATATATACTGCTGCCACTTTATTAGGTATTATTATTATTATTATTATTATTATTATTAGCCATATGATGCAAGGAAGCCTGAGGCTTATGCTGCACCAGCCAAAAAAAAAAAAAAATTCCGCATTACCCTGAGAGAGAGAGAGAGAGAGAGAGAGAGAGAGAGAGAAAGAGAGAGAGGGAGAGGGAGAGAAAGAGAGAGAGGGAGGGAGGGAGGGAGAGAGAAAAGTAGAAGGGAATCACCAAGAAAGAGAAGAATGATGATATCCAGCTGAGGACCCCTGGGTTTGCCAAGCCCATACTCACCAGATGTGAGCCCCTGGGGTATACCCCTGATGTGCTCACAAATGGTTTGTCCCACAACGTTGCAAGTCACATGACCCCGGTTGTGGATATAAATGCAGCAGAACAAACTTTCTAGTATCAGTTAAACATACATACTGTAGCAAATAATGGGGAAAGGAGATCTAACGAACTTCGAACGTGGCATGGTAGTAGGTGCAAGACGTGCTGGACAAAGCATCTCTGAAACGGCAGTTCTGAACTTTTCATGCACCACAGTTTCAAGGGTGTATCGAGAATGGTACAACGAACAGAAAACCCTATCAACGGTACTACTCTGGAAGAAAATCGCTTATTGATGAGAGAGGTCAGAGGAGGATGGCTAGAATTGTGCAAGCAAACAGTCAGGCCGCAAGGTCGCACATCACGTCAGAATACAACCTTGGTGCACAGAACAAAATATCGCAACGGACCACTAGTCGCACTTTGTCGCGAATGGGGCCCTCTATCATCATTTTTGACCTCGGTGACAACCTGACCCCACAGCAACTCACTGAGGAACTTTACTGTAGGAACTTCAGGAGTACTTCCCAGACTTAGAGGCAGATGCCTTAATCACACCGAAATACTCGAAAAAAGTCAAAGGAAGAGGAGGCAAAAACTGGATTGTTCAACTCAATCCAATCGCCTGGAAGGTCCTAAACAATCAAGCAAGGGTATACATAAACTGGGGCAGCCACAGCTTTTGCGAACACGTTGCTGTGCCTAAATGCTTCAAGTGTTGCAGGTTCGGCCACACCTCAGACACTTGTATTCAGACAGTGCCAACGTGCGGCCATTGTGCTGAAAAAGGTCACAAATTTAACAGCTGTCCTATCAAAACCAAAGATCCTATTTGTGTGAACTGTAAAAGTTTCAAAATGGACTCAGCACATTCCATCAGAGACAGAATATATCCAACATATATAAAAGCCAAGGGTCAGCACCAACAACTGATCGATTATGGGGAGACACCTTAAAAATTTAACTTCGAAGAGGTAAAAATAATGAAAATTAACGCACAACGGGCCCGGGCTGTGGTCGGTCAAATCAGGATTCGGGCAGACGAGGACAACACGGACGTAAAAATCTTGAAAGAGCCGTACGCCCATCAGAACCAGGTCAGAGACTATCCCTTGACCTACAAAGTTATCCAGGTGGAAGGGGAAACCCACTGGGCAATCAAAGATATCACAGCCACAAAGATAACCCAACTTTCCACAGCGTGGGTCGTATGTGCGCACATTATTACAGCGCTTGGAAACTTTTACATCGTTGCCATATATTGCCGTTCAGCCGAAGAATTATAGGGGCTATAAGATACCTTCAAAGTGTACTAAACACTCTCCCAGGAGGGAGAATTGTCGTCGGGGCAGATGTAAACTGCAGGTCTCCCGCGTGGTACAGCACAGCACCAGACCATCGAGGAGCAACAAACGGCCAAAGACTGGAGGACTACCTGGGTAACTTCCCTTTCGGAATCCTCAATCAGCCAAACAACCTCCCCAATTTCAGCAGCACCCTTTGGGAAGCCACCATTGACATTTCTCTTGCTACAAGAAACACAGCCAGCTATATCTCCGACTGGAAGGTCCAAGATCATTGGACGACCTCGGACCACCGAGTAAGTAAAGCAACAAAGATATGCAATAGAAAAAACAAGCTGGGACACGTTCAACGGTGCCCTGCTGGAAATGGTGGGACAACAGCAGCAGAAACTCAGACAAACTCAAAATCCAAACCTTCAAAAAGAGATTACCAACCTCACAAGTCTGCAATGCCACAATTGAAAGAAAAAAACCTCCGGGAGCAGTGCCCTGGTGGAACGAGGAGCTTCGAAGGATGAGAAAGGAGATACAAGCCAAACGGAAAGCGTTTCAAAGGGCGAGAAGATCTTGACCTGATGTGGAGGTCGAAGAACTTAAACAAGTATATCGAACAGCAAGAAACGCGTATACGGAAAGATAAAGAAATAAAACCAGCAATCCTGGGAGCGACTTGTCTCTTACACGAGAAATTCTGACCCTTGGGGGTGATGTACAAAATCACCACAAACAAACTCCCCAGGGGGGAAGTGAACACCGCTACGGAAACCCCACAGGGAAACCTAACCACCACCTGGAGGGACTCAGTCTTAAATATCTTAAACAACGTTTTTCTTCGAAACATTAATCCAACAATAACTGATCAGCATGAGATCTGCAGAGAAAATGAAACCTATTGGAATGGATTTGAACTGCAGTTCACACAGGAAGAACTCCTAGCCGCGGCAGCTCTTATCAAAGGGAAAAAATATCCGGGCCTGACTTGTTCGGGCCTGAGATTGTGAAGAAGGTTGTGGAGCTCGCCCCAGAACTATTGCTGCACTTATTCAATCTCTGCCTACACACTAGCATCTTCCCGGATGATTGGAAGGTTGCAAATATGAAACTGATCCTTAAAAATCCAACAAAACCACCACATCTACCAAGTTCATACAAGCCCATAGCCCCGTTGTCCGTATGCAGCAAGCTCCTAGAGTGTCTCGTCCATGTATGGATCCAAAGCCACTATGAAAAAGCGAACTTAGTATCACCAAACCAATATGGTTTCAGACTGGGGCGTTCCACAGTTGATGCTCTACAGGCACTGCTCACTGAGGCCAGCCAAGCAGACAGGAAATACTTCCTGATGATTACAATTGATTTCGCGGAGGCGTTCGACACCCTTTGGTGGCTGACCGTCCTCCGCAGACTCAGGCAAGCAAATGTACCGGACAATTTGTTCAATATCATGGAAAGCTACCTCTCAAATAGGATGATAACAGTAAACGCTCCTTATCAGAAACTGACAAGACGGATACACTGTGGCTGCCCCCAGGGCTCGGTCCTGGGGCCGACCTTATGGAATATGGTGATGGACGAATTTCTATGCCTTGACCTCGGGGAGGTTCCCTCACAAGCCTTCGCTGATGACATTATCCTGACAGTGGCTGTAAATTCCAGGGACCAGCTTGAGACCTTGGCAAACCATGCACTCCAAATCCTCCAGGACTGGGCAAAAACACAGTGCTTGACCATATCACCATCAAAAACAAACTCTCTGCTTCTTAAAGGAACTCTCTGTATTACAAGACCACAACAGATTAAAATTGGAAACAAGACCATAAAGTTGTCGGAGAAACTGAAATATCTTGGCATAGTACTAGACAGAAAACTCTCCTTCCAAGCTCATCTCAAATAGATCAGAACCAAAGTAAGAAACTATACTGCTGTGGTTACTAGGATATCCCGTCGAGACTGGGGTCTCGGCAAGCGAACCCTCTCGTTGTATTAAAAGGCTATCATCATCCCTGTGATTATGTATGCAGCCAGAGTTCGGTTTGATAAGGCTACGACTGCAGTAAACAGACGAATCCTGGATTCTACTCAATGCACAGTCCTGCTCTCCATCTCTCTTGCCTGCTGCACTGTGAGTACTCACGCCCTCCAGGTCCTGGTGGGGGACCCGCCCCCTCGACGTGGAGGTGGTGAGAACTGGAATGTTGTATCATCTTTTTTGTCTGAGACCTGCTTGGGATTCGAGCTGAATCTTACCAACAACCAAAAAATAAAAAAATAGAGAAGAGGAGACTTCAAGCACACATGCAGCGGGTGTGGCAGGACCACTGGACAAATTCAACCAAGGGGGAAATAACCAGGAGATTCATCCCAGATATTAGCAGAGTCTATCCAAAATCCCCAATATGCCAAAACTATCAACCTTTAGCCTAGAAGAAGACCCAACATGCTCCTGTGGAGGAAATGAGGACTGGGATAACCTCATGCACAAGTGCCCCCCCTCTACGATGACCTCTGCTGCCAGCTTATCACAAAGCTGACTTATATACCAAAAGGCAAAGAAAACCACCTACTGGATACTAAAGAAGAGTATCAAGCTCTCACCAACTACGCACAGCAGCTTTTCTTGAGGAGAAGACAACTAATATATAGACAACTAATCGCAGTCTATATGAACCCAGGAACCCTGATGGTACTGGAACAAGGCAGCTAAACCTGACCAGCATTACCATCATTAGTGTAAACTACCATACATTCCCCAAAGATATCACCCACCAAAGATAACTACCAAGTGAAGAACATTTGAATAGAGACAACCCACAAATTAACACAATCTAAGAAAGACAAAAGGTTCGTATACTACTTGACTCGACTCTCACGGATGTGACCAATAAGACAATCTCCTAGATAAAGACTGACAATGCCCCGGCATGCCATTAGATGTCAACTGCTTTTCTTGGAAAAGCAGTTGTCCAACTAGCATTCCGAACCCTAACTTGGTTCACTTTAATCCCCCCCTCCCCTGGTACGGAGAGAGGGGACAGGTTTCCGTCTCCTCCCCCTCCCCACCACCTCCTTTTTCTCCTGGTGGGGCAAGTCCCCACTGACCTTTCTGGGGTTACCTTCCCTATCATCCCCATATTTCTATCTGTCCCCCTTCCTCAGTCTTCACCCCTGCTCTAACTGAATATGCATTTTATTTATTTTTTTCTTTTCTTTTTTTTTATTATTATTATTTATTTATTATTTATTATTATTATTTATTATTATTTTTTATTATTTTTTTATTATTTTTTATTATTATTTTTTTATTATTATTGATTTATTTATTATTTTTAAAAATTTATTTTTTTTAAGGCCCTTGCCACTGAAATCTTAGGAAATTAGGTGGCAGGGCCTGCCAGAGTACTTCTAATGCGCTCCCTCTATGCCTGACCTGCCTCCTCGGGGCTAAGTGTGGGCAAGGGGGGCCCCACTAAGCCCAACGGCTAAAAGGTCAGAGGAACAACACAGCATGTACCTTACACTTTTTAAAATCTTTGGCCTTCACAGTCTTCTGTGTTTCACAAACAGAATACACAACACGTAGATGGGGGGAACCCCTGGGGCCGTTAGACAATGAACACGTTACACTTTACACAACACCGATCGCCAATATAGCCGCCGTTGTGATCAGACATACGATTCATCGCTCCTTAACTTTTTAGTCAAAAATGTATTTAAACCATAGTTTAAAATTTACGGTGTGTTTTCACAAGAAAATAAACAGCACAGAAGTCCCTTGGTGAGAAACTTTTGGTATTTTATTGGGTGTTTTTCCATATATAAACGTTATTATCTGTATCCTTTTGTTGCCAGACCGCTGGTCACCATGTGGTTGACGACAGGGCTATAGAGAGGTAGCCGTTATTGCGCGGCTGCCACGTTTCTATCTGGCACCTGCCTGGGGAGATGTCCCAAACAGTGTGACTTTGGACAGAACTTCTGTTCCAAAAATTTCGACGTGTTGTGTGAGTTTAATTCAAAGAACAATGACTTTAGTGTTTCATTGCTTATCATTAACGTATCATCGCTTCTTCACATGCAGTGATAAAGCCAAGCTCAAAATCGTCAACTGCGGTATAGAAACGACCTTTAGAAAGTAGTCCGGACTATTGGGGTTATTTTTAAACTTGGCTGTTCTCCCCCCACCTGTGGACAGTAGGGATTATCCCAAATATTTAAAGGTTATTTAAAGGTTCGTAGCTGTAGCCTTCTGCTACAGCTACGAACTTGTGGTGGGCATCATTTGCCATAACTCTCGAAGCGCTACCTAACAGGAACAAAACAATCCCGATAAACCGAATAGTTTCGTTTATCCGAATATTGCTAAAATGGAGGGGAAAATAGGGAAATCCAGAGACTCCCCCCCTGCAGTAGGCCCGAAACGATGACTGTATCACGATACTAGACCAACAGGAGGTTTCTGGGGGTCCCCGTTCTAGGGCCTCTCAGACCAGGAAGAAAAAGAACACGAAGCCAACGATCCTGAAATTGGAACGGGAAACGAGTTCCCAAACCGAATTAAAGGACACACCAGACAATTCCACAACGTCAAAGGAGACTAGCGAAGAGAAGCAGGAGGAGCCAACCCTGAATCCTACACTGCCAGAGGGTACGGTATATGAAAAGTCACTATTTCTAACAACAGGTTTTGAAAACTTTTTCAAAGAAACAGAATTACTACCTGGGTAAGGGCACAAATACTGAACCTTTGGAATAAACTGGAAACGCTCCTGGTGGGACCTACCTCGAGAGTGAACGAGCAAACGCAAAACTCCAAGCCTACATTGACTGTGGGACAAAACAAATGCCACAGCGTGCACCCACATATGCCCAAGCGCTGAGGGCAACTGCTCCGGATACCATATCCCAAAAACCACAAACGACAATTACAACCAAACGCAAGATTCTCTTGCCGACGCCGCACCTGATCATCCTCAAACCAACCTCAACTGAGGAGCATCGCACCAGTGAAGATGTCAAGCAAACCGTAATAAAAAACCTTTCACAGGACCCAAAAACTACAAAGAAAATCTGTCCGTAAGACAGATTGAAACGCAAACTAAGGAAGATGCTAACAAAATTCTGAACAATCCAAAGATTCAAACACTCGGCCTGGAAACTGCGCACCCTAAAAGAAAGGGTCTCAGCATTGTAATCTTCAACACTGACAAAAGACCTAATGAGGCACTGCAAGAGGAACTATACGCCAGAAATCTCCAGTATGAGGATCTAGAAATGGAAACTGCCACTTTGATAACTCCTAAATATCAAACAAAGTCCAGGACAGGACGGACCACAAACTGGGTAGTGGAACTCACACCTGAGGCATGGAAAACCATCAACCAGAATATTCATACAATGGGGCAGCCACCGCTTTAAGGAGAACGTGTCTGTCCCCAAGTGTTACCAGTGCTGCCGTTTTGGGCGCACCACACACACACCTGTGTCCAGACGGAGGCTACCTGCGCCACTGCGCGGAGAGAGGCCATGAGTTCAGGACATGCCCCAAAAAAGGAGGAACCACAAATCTGTGCCAATTGGAAATCACAGAAGCTGCCAGCAGGGCACTCACTTAGGGACAACAAGTGCCCTGTCCACTGCAAAGCTAAGGATGCATATCAAATGAGAATTGATTATGGCCATACGCCTTAAACCATTCAATCTCAACAGGATCGATTTTGCACAACTAAACGCGCAACGATCAAACGTATTAGCTGGACAACTTACCAAAAAAGTCAATGAAGAAAATTTAGACATTCTCCTTATCCAAGATATACGTACACAGCAAAGAAGTAGAAGGATATCCCCTGGCTTACAAAATTGTACAGGACAACAGAGAGACCCCCCCTGGGCATGCATAATAGTCAGAAAATCGGACATCACAGTCACTAAAATCTCCAGCTATTGTACATCATGGGCCGCTTGCGCCCACATTATCACTACACTTGGCGAGTTATATGCAGTCTCGCTGTTCTGCTACCCAGGGGGGGGCATCCTCCCAGCTATCAGGAACTTGCAGAATATTCTCACTGATTTCCAGAACGCTAGGATCGTCGCGGGTGCTGACGTCAACTGTCAATCCCCGGCTTGGTTTAGCGAAACCTCAGAGAAGCGAGATACCACAAATGGGCAACGCCTGGAGAAATTCCTGGCAAACAGTTTTTTTACCATTCTCAACCAGCCAAACAACCCTACCACCATTTCTAGTACGGTGTGGGAATCCACGATCGATATTACATTGGCCTCAAGATCTCTGGCCGGCAATCTCTCTACGTGGAAGGTCAAGGAATGCTGGAACACGTCGCACCATAGGGTCATAACTTTCGAACTCCACTGCACCATAGCCAGACAAAAACCTGTTCGACAAACCCAAAAAAGATATGCCATACAGAAAGCAGGCTAGCCATTATTCCAGATGACGCTAAGCGAAACAGACCAAACTTATCAAACTGTGGAACTAAACCCTGACCAACATCAAGCGGCTGTAGTGAGCCTGATCACCACAGCTGCAAACTGCTACATTAAAAGGAAAAATCCTAGTCCCGGGGCTGTCCCCTGGTGGTGTGCACATCTACAGCTGCTTAGACATGAAGCTGACAGAACGAGAAAGCTCTTCCATCGAGCACGACGTTCCTGGCCTGCAGCAGAAGTAGACCAGCTCCGAGAGCAATATCGCGAAGCAAGAAACCAGTATACTGCCCTGATACGTCGGAGGAAGCAGCACTCTTGGGAGCAACTAGTCTCTACAATGGGTAACGACAGCTCCTGGAGGATCGTATATAAAGTTACAACATTTAAACTCCCGAGGGAAAATGTCATTCTTGAAACTCACTACTCGGCTTCAGGTCTACAGTCACAAAATCAGTTTGGTTTCAGGCGGGGCTGCTCTACCCAGGATGCCCTGGAAAACATTACTAGAACTGCAGAGACAACTAACCAAAAATACCTTCTGGTAATAGCAATATATTTTGCTGGGGCATTTGACACCTTGTGGTGTCCAAGCATCGTCGGCTGATTCTGGAAGGCCAACGTCCCAGCAAACCTCTTCCAATGCATAAGGACGTACCTCACTAACAGATCGGGTCGCCTTTGAGGTCCCATACTGCTCCATTATTAGAACCAAAAACAAAAACAAGTTCAAACTACTGAAAGGAACCCTAGATATAAGGAGACCTCCTCAAATCCGCATTCATGAAACCATCATAAAGCTCACAAAAGGACTAAAACACCTCCAAGTATTCATATTGGACAAGACTCTTTCATTTACGCCCCACCTGATCTACATTCAAAAAAAGATTATACGACTGGGCCTGCGAAGGAGAACCCTCAAATTATTCTACAAAACTGTCTTCCTGCCTGCCATTACATATGTTGCCGGCATGTGGTACCAAAAGACCAACACTGCCGTTGACAGAATAAAATTGGAAACCACGCAGTGGTACATTCTACTCACAATCTCAAGAGCTTGCAACACTGTAAGCACACATGCCCTCCAGGCCCTAATGGGGGCTCTTCCCCTCGACCTGGAGATTGCCTACCGTGGTCTAGTATACCAACTCTCCAAAGGATGAGGAGCTACCCACTTGGACTTCATTGTGGACCCTGCAAACGCTCCAAATCAGAACGTAAATTACTACCTTTATAATGAACTGTATTAGCAGAAAAGCCCAATAACCCGGAATGTGCAAATTGTTTTTATTGTTTTATGGTAGTGACCTCCAGAAAGGTGTTTTAGTAAAATGTGAGCTCGCGTGGGGTGATAATAGTGAGTTTTCGCCTGAACCCTGTGAAATTCTTTACATAAAATTTCATTTTGACCGTTATCATGGTGCCGACTAAGAGAGTAAGTGACAGTGGTACAGTACTAGTAAATCTATCAAAAAAAAAAAAAAAAGGAAAGCGATCGATTCGGATCGGAAACGGTCGAAATTGGTCAAACGTGAACAAGTATTCCACGGAATTTAGATTTTTCAGTGTCAAAAGTGAATACAATAATAAAAGAAAAAGACAGATTACGAAAGCGTTGAAGTGTAAAATGCCCACATTTTACTTGTTAATTTGCAGACATTTCCCATACTTCTCCCCCCCCATACTGTGCCCCTTCTGCTAAATAGGTGTTTTGGTCATTTCAGCGGAAAATATAGCTACTAAACTAACATAACGAACTAAGGGCTATCGACGCCTTGGCAATAACTAGAGCTCCAAATTAGGTAGTTTCGAACCCTCACCCCCGAACGTGTTTAGAGTTCATCTTCACGCGGTGACAATTTCCCTTTGCCACTATTGTCTCAACTCGAGATAACAGGCGCTACGGAGAAGTTGAGTTCACTAGTCCAGAAAAATACGAGCTTCACTCTCTCTGGAAAATACTCTTTTGTTTGTCTCGAGTCACAGCGTCAGAGGAAAGTTCTCCCCCCCCCCCCAAGACCAAGCTCCGGGCGGATGAAAGTTCGTGTGATAGGGGGTGATATACCAAAGAGAAGAAGAGGGGCGAGGAGCAGAGTGAGGGTGAGAGAAGCAGAGTGACAGTTAGAGGCGAAACAGCAGCAGCAGATAGAGAGGTAGCAGAGCCCGAAAAGAAGACAGAGAAACACGGAAGTTCCTCGCCAAGTTCCGCACTCCGGAGAAAAATTCGTTCCTTTATACGGTAAGTCATGATGACTCCCTTCTCCTCAGTAACATGATTTTATACCATTGTTGATAGGTTAAGACATATCTTAGCTTTATTGTTTATTAACCATGTATGTACAATTTCTTTAGTGTGATTCAGTATTAAACTATGTTTTGTTTAAACATCTCTGCCTCAGACCTGTTCTCCATTCACACGATGATCAAAACGTAGACGTTAGAATAAAAGAACTTGCACTGCGGCACTTCGAGATCTGACAATAATTGATAGGGCCTTGTAGTGAAAGACACAACGCTGGTCAGAGCTGCGGGTTCTATTCCCTATGCGGCCAAATAGATCTTTTAGGGCTTGAGACCATTGTCCTACTATAAAAGCCACTAGGCAGTCACGTAAGTATACTGGGGTTACTTTCGGGAACATGCATGCAAAGAAGGAAAACAAGTCCCGCAACATAGCTAATATCGTCCAAAGAAGCCCGAACGAGAGAGAAAACAGACTCCAGTATAATAGAAGGGATCGGCACCAATGAAGTCAACTGATAACCAAGGCGACGAAATACATATCAGTTTTTACAATTTCTTCCCTTAATGTTTTCTTTTCATATGTGCCACTCCAACAACTTCACCTCTGTCCCCAGATAAAGTTTTTAATTGAATTAATTAAAAATATATAATTATTTTTCTCCATTCTTCTGAGGATATTATGTGGTTTTTGTAATTTTGTCATATCACGGATATAGGAACAATATTTTTTTGTCATTCCCTAGTTACGTAAAACTCAACTTACGCAAGAAGTCCTGGAACGTATGTTGGGGACTTACTGTATTTTTGGATTAACCGGGAAATCGATTATCCGTTATTTTTATTTTACCATCTATCCCGGAAAATCGAGAGTCTACTGTGCTTTGTAATGAAATGAGATCCGCTTTGAAACGCTTCTTTTATATACGAAGTGAGGTGGTTGCCCAGTGGTAAAGTGTTACGACGTCTTTTTGGCCTCAAACATGAAGTTTCATTGTTTTTATCAAATACAGATCAGAACATTGCTCAATTGTTTACAATGAAAAATGGCTTGGAAATCTTAGCTACCTTGTTAATATATTTGAAAAATTTAATGAGTTTAATTAAGAAAGCAAGTGTATGAGCTTATGCAGCATCAGCCAAAAAAAAAAAACAAAAAAAACCACACCATTTCCTCCAAATGCCTATCCAGTTCCTCCTTAAATTTATTCAGCCTATCAACTTCCACAACGATAGATGGAAGTTTGTTCCAGCAATTCACCACCCGCTAGCTAAAGGCAAATTTCCGCACATCTATTCTACATTTGTCCTTTCTTAATTTGAATTTATGCCCCCTTAGGTTCGTAATGTTCGTAATCTGAACAAGTGGAAGGATCCCATCAGAATTCAGCATGTTCAACCCATTCAAGGCCTTATACACCTCAATCAGATCACCCTGCAGGTGCCTAGTCTCCAGCCACTGCAATTTGCAGAACTTAAGCCTCTCTTGGTAAGAGGATCCCTTCATTCCCCTCACCAATCTTGTTGCCCTTCTCTGTACACACTCAAGTAAATCTACATCCTTCCTAAAATGAGGCCACCAGACCTGTACGCCTCAAGGCGTGGCCTGACCATTGTCTTATACAGAGGGACAATCACCTCCTTTTTCCCTTCTAGCAAAATTCCTATATATCATTGACAAAACCCCATAACCTGCCCTGGCAGCCTGTCTGAATTGCTCAGAAAACTTCATATCTGACTGCACAATTACTCCCAGGTCTTTTTCATTTTCTACTACCTTAAGTGTAGTACCACACAGTTGGTACGTTTCTCTGGGGTTACTTCTACCCATATGCAGTACTTTGCATTTGTCAAGGTTAATCTTCGGTTGCCACTTCTTAGCCCATCTGCCCAAATTATCTAGATCCTGTTGCAGTAGCACACTGCCATTAACAATCCTGACAACCTTTGTGTCATCTGCAAACTTGGACATTAAACCTGATATACCTCCATCAATATCATTGATAAATATACAAAACAACAGTGGACCCAACACCGAATCCTGTGGGACTCCACTAATAACATTAGTCCACCAAGAGCAGCACCCTTTTTCATTTTCTACTACCTTAAGTGTAGTACCACACAGTTGGTACGTTTCTCTGGTGTTACTTCTACCCATATGCAGTACTTTGCATTTGTCAAGGTTAATCTTCGATTGCCACTTCTTAGCCCATCTGCCCAAATTATCTAGATTCTGTTGCAGTAGCACACTGCCATTAACAACAGGATCTAGATCCTGTTGCAGTAGCACACTGCCATTAACAATCCTGCCAACCTTTGTGTCATCTGCAAACTTGGACATTAAACCTGATATACCTTCATCAATATCATTGATAAATATACAAAAGAACAGTGGACCCAACACCGAATCCTGTGGGACTCCACTAATAACATTAGTCCACCAAGAGCAGCACCCATTGATTACCACCCTCTGTCTTCTCCCACTTAACCATCCTTTTATCCATTGTAGCAACTTACCCTTAATACCATTCTTCTCCAATTTGTACAATACTCTGCCAAGCGCAACAGTATCAAAAGCTTTCCTGAAATCCAAATATATGATATAAAAATTATTTTTTGCATTCAGTTCCTTTGTAACCACATCATAATATCCTATCAAATTTGTCAGACAAGACTTTCCCTTAACAAACCCACAAGTGCTCTATGGGATTGATATCGAGGGAGTTCGGAAGCCAATCGATATGCTGGAAGTCAGAACTGTTCCTCAAACTATTCCTGCACAAAAAGGGCCCGATAGCCCAGCGCATTGTCATCTTGGAAGACACCATCGGCATTCTGGAAAAGGTGTAAAAGCGGGGTGTACACAGTCAGCAATTAGTTGTCGATAGCAGAGACCAGTGATACGTTATTCCACATGCACCAGGGATCCAAGTTCCTGTCAGTGAAACATGTCCCACACCATACAACTTCCTCGACCGGCCTGCACTTTTGATACCATGCATGATGGATAAAGAGTCTCATGCTGTTGACGCCAAATGCGTACACATCCAACCACCACACCTTCGTCCAGTCTTCTAACGTCCAACTTGCATGCTCTTTGCACCAGGCGAGTCTGGTACGCCGATGAACCTTGGTTAGGAAAGGATGCCGTAGGGGTCGTCCGCTGGTATAGCCCATACGTGCGACTCATGGTCATGCCAGATATTGTTCCGGGTTGGCCCATGTTTTTTTTAGGTAGTCAACTCTGCGTTTTACGACTCGTCGGACCCGGCGTTCACCTGTAACATCAACCTTTCCCTGACCATTACAGTTTTTCCACCCGGTCGTCGTTTGACCATTTTGACGCCAGTCCTGGTACACTTTAACTACAGCGTCTCTCGAACGCCCCACCAGTTTAGCCATTTAGGAAATCGAGGCACCAGCTTGTCGAGCACCCACAATCTGTCCTTTATCAAAGTCCTATAAATCCTTACTATTACCCATGATTCTCGGAATTTTACTACCTACTGAACTACTGACACCTTATCTATGCTACGGACGTCGACTAACTCCGCACTCTCAAACCTCACGTGGTCAACGGGTGGCATTCACTTTTCATAGGGGTGTTTATAATTCAGTGATCACTCAATGTATATACACACGCACACAAAAACAACCTTTCCTTTCTGTTCCTAACTACTCTATGTGACACATGAATATATAATGCATTACCTCATAACACGTCAGTTGCATAATGATAGAAGCAATTATGTAGCTTCTGCTACTATATAATACACACACACACACACACACACACACACACACACACTGAGTGATCACTGAATTACGACTACTTACCTAATACTGTGTTGGGCCACCGTTTGCACGAATAACAGCCGCTATTTACCTAGGCATTTACTCCATTGGATGTCGGTAGGGATCTGTGCTTCACTTCCTGTTTCAAAACATCCCACAAATGTTCAATTGGATTGAGGTCAGGTGAATTTGGAGGCCAATCACGCTGCGTCTTCACTGTGTCCCTTAAACCACTTGTGCACAGTGTGGGCCTGATAACACAGCGCATTATCTCCTTGGAAGATCCCGTTTCTGTCCCGGTAAAAGTACAACATGGCAGGGTCAGTGGTGTATTCGGGCCGGAACCATGTTCCGGTACTATTTTCTAAATGTCATAATAGAAAATCGTTAAATTTATACACCTAATGTTATGAAACAATGGCATAATCAAAGGGGAGGGGGAAATAATATTTATTTTACCCATTGCTACTAAAAAATTCTTGGTGATTGCTTTCTATTTCTCTCTCTCTCTCTCTCTCTCTCTCTCTCTCTCTCTCTCTCTCTCTCTCTCTCTCTCTCTCTCTCTCTCTTTCGTGGTAACTCGGAAATTTTTTTTTTTGTTTTGGCTGGTGCAGCATAAGCCTGAGGCTTCCGTGCACCGAAAATAATAATAGTAATAATATATATTAGTAGTAATCTTTAAAAATTAATTTAAAAACAAAAATATAAATTTCGCAATGAAACTTTAACGTTTCTTACTAAAGTACGATGTGTTAGATAAAGAGATCCAACGAATGAGATATATTGTGATGCGTGCGAACGCTACATTTTGATTCTCCATGAGCTGAACGCTAGAACCGATTGTTCTATGAACCGTGAGTCTGAAGTCTGATTAGTCACTGTACAGTTCATGTGGCGTGATCATATAGTCTTCTGGAGAACGACGTACAGAATTTTTTTTACGTAAGTGTGAGTTTATGACCGATCTCTACTATTTAGATTAATTTATTACTGTTTATTCCAAGGTAAGAATTAATTTTTACAGGATTAAATATACATTTTCTGGATTTTCTCCAGAAAATCCAAAATTTTATTAGAAAAATATCCAAATTTGATCATATGGCATTGTTTAAACCATCGGCTTGAGTTATCAGTTGGAGATGCAATATCAGAAGTTCATGGAATTAACCATTTTCAAATATTTATGGAAAAGCTGTACACTTTGTACAGTCAATCTCCAAAAAAACCAGAGAGAAATAGAAGCATGCGCTACCAGCATCGACGAAGAAATTAAAAGGATTGGACAGGTATTTAATGTAAGGGTGGCCAGCTCCTTTAGGACCGTATCAGCTGTTTGGCAAAATTTTGCATCTTTATGCCATCATTTTGAAAATGCCAGTAAATATAACAACCGAAACAAAACTGAATAATCCATGTTCAGCGGATTATATAAACGAATTTCATCCAAACAGTTTACCCGTGATGTAATGAGCTATGAATTCTTTCAGAGTCATTGTAAAAAAGAGATACGACAATAATATATGCAGACAAATTGATTTGTCGTACAATTCGTTACTTGGAATTTTTAAAAGATCTTCAAAAAGGAAAAAAAGGTTGTTAGAAGCCTCAGATGCTATCGAAAATATGCAATTATTTTCAGTAACATTAACGGACAATAACAAAGTAACCTTAATTCATAGAAATCAATTTCTAAACATTATTATTAATAATATGAAGCATAGGCTGAGCATTAGTACAGATTCTACTGAATTTACTGAAGGAATTTCAATTTCAGACATTATAAAAGAGTTTCGAATTTTTGAACCAAGCGAGTTCAAATTTGAATATCCAAATTTTCAGGTGTTCAAATTTTCAAAGTCTAGGACTACAAAAGTTAGAAATGACGTGATAAGGAATACAATGAATATCCAAAAAACCATCATTAATAAAATAAATGAGAAAAGATTGGAGTGGTTTCACCATGTGAAGAGAACGGGGAACGACAGATTGCCCAGAGGAGCACTAGAATTGATGCCATGGAGAACGAAAAAGAGAGGAAGACCAAGAAGGACGTGGATACAGAGTGTGAGAGCAGGCATGAATAGAAAAGGACTGGTGAACAGAGATTGGGAAGAGAGAAGAAAATGGAAAACAAGACTAAAGGAATGACTTTTTGATGTTAGGTTGAGGAGAACTGTTGTAATAACGAATAAATCCTAAGAAGCAGAAGAAGTAATATCCTACTCTGTGGGATTTATCACCTCTTGTAGACGTCTGGATAATTACTTTTGAATCCCGAGAAGTTTTACTGGGTGTTTCTCGCGACGTGGCTAAATTAGTCGGTCTTGAAGACGGGAGTTTTTTTTTTTTTTTTTACGTCCGGAAACTCAAACTCGATATTTTTCCCCATGTAGACAACGTCAGTTCAACTCCGCCTTTGTTCACTGTGATGATTACACAGCACTGTAGAAGGCCAGAAATGTGTGTAATATTATGTTTGTGCAGTGTGTGTGTGTTGTTGCTGTGTTGTTTAGTTGTTTCTGGCCTCTTTGTCACCAGGCAGGCGATCACCTGGAAAGCCAGCCCAATGTCCGTCTACACCACGGGGAGGTGGGCCACAACTACGCATGTAATGTGGCGGACCTCGAGTACTCGTAGTGAATACCCAAAACAAGTTTAAGATAATTCACAGAGAAATAAAGTAATAAAATAAATAATAATAAGTAAATAAACAAAATAAAAACATTCAAAGTCCACTGGTTAAGTGCAAGACTAGTGGATGCTACGTTCCCGTACCTAGGGAGCCGAAACCCAGGTACTAGTAAAATCCCGCCTCGAAAGAAGGGCAAGAGGTCAGGATAATTGTGCAGGCAGATATAAAGTTCTCTGAGCAGTGCAGACGGACTGCAAGAATAGCTCATGGTGTCTTGTCAATGATATACAGGAATTTTTTTAGCAGGGCTAAGGAGGTGATTATTCCCTTGTATAAGGCAATGGTCAGGCCACACCTTGAGTACTGTATACAGGTCTGGAGGCCTCATTTCAAGAAGGATGTAGGGCTGCTGGAACGAGTGCAGAGAAGGGCAACAAGATTAGTGAATGGAACAAAGGTTTGCTCTTACGAAGTAAGGCTGAAGTTTTGCAAATTACAGTGTCTGGAGACTAAGCACTGCGAGGTGATCTGATAGAGGTGTATAACGCCTTGAATGGTTTGAGCATTCTCAATGCCGATTGGATTCTTCCTCTTGCTCAAAATAATCATCTGAGAGGGCATAAATTTAGATTGAGGAAAGACAGATGTAGGATAGATGTGCGGAAATTTGCCTTTAGCCAGCGGGTACTTGGTTGGTGGAACAGACTTCCACCCCTTGTTGTGGAAGTTGATAGCCTAAATAAATTTAAGGCTCAGCTGGACAGGTATTTGGAACGAACGGAGGGGTGAAATGGAAGTGTTTTTTTTTTTTTTTTTTTGGCTGATGCTGCATAAGCTTGCTTTCTTGCATCATATGCCTCTACTAATGCTAATGCTAATATGACTGTCTTGAGAAATAGAGCTCCTGTATGCATATTAAGTCCAGATGGTGTTCTTCACTGACAATTATTAATTCATCGAGATCTGTGTGCATTTATTTGTAGTATTTCTATTGGATTTATTACTGTTTATATCCGTAAGGTTATAAATTGTCGTATTATTCATTTATTAGTTTCGTACGAGCTATCTCAAGAGCGCGTAAGTGTTCAGGGCATTGATGGTGCCTGACAGAATGGTTGTGATCTCTCTTTGTTCTTTTGCAGTTGATGCATTTGGGCCGTTCAGCTTTGGGCGGGGCAATCGGCAAAAATGTGTCCACCATTGGCATAGTGGCAGCAGGATGTTGAGTTATGGGAGCAGTGATGAGAAGAGTGTCCGTACCCCAAGCATTTCAAGCATTTTGTTATAACAGTGAACCTCCGATATTTGTGTACATTATGCCCTAAGTATATTCTATCATTACTCTGCAAGCGCTTAAGAATTCTCGGAGAGAAGCCAATTACCTAATTCACAGTTGACTTTAAGCTGTATTAAAACGGAAAGATGTTTCCTGTGCAACTTCTTGAGAAAAGTTATAGTCTGAGATTCTTGTAGAAAAGGTCACTCACTGTATCTTCTTTGATTGTTTCTTTTGGAACCTCCTAAATGAGCAGAGTTGGATTTGAAAGTTTGGGTTTATCGATAGAGATTCCTATATTAGAGAAGGAAGATGAAGAAGCAATCCTTTCAAGATCTTTTTGGAATGCAGTTTCTATCAGTACTCCTTTGTTGCGGATGAGAAGAAGAATTTTAATTCTTACATCTTTGTACTCATGTTTTAATGTTTCTCCATGTCGACCAGAGAACACACGCAATTTAGAGACCAGTATACTGACGTGACGGCCTCCGTAGCCGAGTGGGCAAGAGCGGGAGTGCAGTAGCACACGCTCTTTGAGTAGACCGGGGTTCAAGCCCCTGACTGCTGAATACGGTCGATCTGCCAACCCGCACTGGACCAGCGTGGCAGATTATGGTCCATTTCCCTCAACATGAATTGTTGAGGAGGCTTCCATCCTGCAGTGGGTTGATAATGGCTGCACTTTACTTTTTTACTTTTATACTGACGTGTCATAGTCTTAGTTGGACATTTTCACATTTTCTCGATGTGCACAATTCGAAATGTCACAGATTAGTAATTAAGTTTGTAGCTGTAGTAGTCCTAATGTCATCTTACATCGTGAATTCGGAAACGGCGACACCTGGTTGTGGCACTGATATCGCACCCAAAAGTTATATAGTCGATATGCAGAGTTGTTGAAATGTGATGCACGTATTGAGTTATTTGCATATGTTTTGAGTGCTAATTTTCGTTTAGTATTGTATTTTTTTCCCCCTTTTTTTCAGTTTGATGTGTTGATCTAGCGGAGTATTTGTAGTACTATACTTAATTGAAGTTTGGCATTTTCTGTGTAGTTCAACAGAGAAATTGGTAAATAATGGTTGAGGAGGCTAGTTATGTTCCAGAATGCTGGAGAAATGACACACGCATGAATTCTTTATTTATGAATTTTCGGGCCCAGTCAGCAAATCCGCAAGGATGGGCTGACAAAATGAATTTTTGGAAAGCTTGTATACTGAAGTTCTGCTCAGAAACTAGAACTTTAATATTTACTTCTTCTGAACTGCAACAAGCGTTTAAGAGAAAGGGACAAATTCCGAAGTGCCTTGACACAGTACTAGAACAAATGCAAAGGTATACATTTAGCATTATTCTCGAAATATTTTTTTTTGGGTATTTTAAAATTGATAAAAATCATATGTTTGGTAGTATATTAGTCCCTGACTTAGCATTATTAGTGGTAAATGATGCTAGAAGCAAACTTATAGCACCAGCCAAAAAGAAAAAAAAAAGAAAAAAAGAAATAACTATCTACCTCATCTGTCTGTTCTCCTCCACTAATTTCAAGTTCTTTGCTAAACTTATTCAAACAATTCATTTCCACATCACCAGATGATAGTTTGTCCCACTAGTCAGTTACTTGCTGGCCAAAAACAAGTTTTAATATGTCTATCCTTCAACTTTCCCCTTTCAGCTTTATGTCCCCTCATATGTGTGTGTTGTCTGAAAAAGAATAAGAATGCCATAAGTATTTACTGTACTTAACCCATTCAAAGTCTTAAACACTTCAAAGTGGTATCCTCGCTTGTGTCTAGTTTCCATGCACTGCATTTTGCAGAACTGAAGTCTTTCTTGGTTGTTGTTGTTGTTGTTATTTGGTTTATAGGAGCATTAGCAACTAAGGCCATATTGCTCCAGGAATATGCGGTGGTCATTCCCTGACCTTTCAGCATCCTCCGTATTTGGTGGTGACGGGCTCGAACCCCGGTCTAATCAAAAAGCGTGTGCTACGCACTGCTGTCCCTTCCCACCTGGCAATGGAGGTGCCCTCTTTCTTCGTAGGAGTACCTTTTGTGTCCTAGACTAAGCTTGAACTTGTTCTCTAATCTTTGCCAGAAAAGTGGGCTTTGGGGAATTGACTCTTGCATCATGAGAACAATGCACCTGTACAGTGTTCTGGCACGTTCAAGAATTTCTTGTGAAGCACTATTTACAAGTTTGGAAACTTAATTTTAGGATGGATGTAGGTCTGTTGGAAAGGGACCAGAGACATGTGAAAGGCTAAGTTGGGAGCACAAAAGGATATTCTTCCTAAGAAAGACTAGGGTTCTGTGAAGTGCAGATCCTAGAAACCAGGCATTTGTGGGGTAACACTAATTGAAGTGTATAATGTGTAGTCCACCTTATAAACAGTAAACTAAATGCTGATAGAACCTTTTCTCATTCTGAGATGAAACACAAGGGAGCATAAATTTAAATTGGAAAAGAATGGCTGGAGAATAGATGTGCAGAAATTTGCATTCAGCCAAAGAGTAATCAACTTTGCACCTAGTATTGTTGGAGGTGGGTAGTTGGAATAAATTTAAGGTTAGGTTATGTTAAGTTGTTTTGGACAAATTATTGGAGGGAATGAGCAAATGAAATTTTTATTGGTAGGTGCCATATGTGTCTTGCATCATATTGCTAATACTAATCATTGTGGTTCCTTATCTGCCACAGTCACTGGATTTAGTGCCTTGGGTTTTTTTTTTTTTATTTCCTAAGGTAAGTCCCCCCCCCAACCCATTTGAAAGTTCACATATTTGACGGCTGAGGAAATTATCCAAAATGTTTCATAGAACTATTAGCAGTTTAAAAAGTAGCCTATCTATCATGAATGTTTCTAGAAGTTACAGAAATAATGGGATCAGTGTATACAATGTCAAGGAGCATCTTTAAAAGAGTTCCATCAAAATAGCTGGTAAGCTTCATTTTACAAATATTTGTTCAGGCCCCTAATTCTCTGATCACACCTTATATTGTGTGATATTTTTTGATGCTGAAAGGAAATTTTTATGAAAAACTCCTAATGCTTATTCATATGGAATGGTTTGTTATTGTAAAAATACTTTTGTCAACTATTTGTGTTACACATTCTGCTAAGAGGACATTACATTCCATTAGCATTTTGTTTGTTACTTAAAAAAAAAAAAAAGAAGGAATATACTCAAAAGAAATTAATATCTTAATCAAACAGGGTATCATTAGTTTAGTATTATTACCACAATATGTTTTGGATGTAAAGTATGTATAAGGTTAAGTAAAGCTACCACAGTGTCAAGATTAAACTATTTTATTGAAATGTTACAGAGTTAATCAAAACTAATCAATGCAAATATTTAAACAGTTGTGATGTAGTAGTAGCATGTGATTCAAGAAAGCAAGTGTATGAGCTTATGCAGCATCAGCCAAAAAAAAAAAAAAATTTACAAAACAAGTCCCTTTAAATGTTTGTCCAGTTCCTCCTCAAATTTATTTAACTTATTAACTTCCACAATGACAGATGGAAGTTTGTTCCAGCAATTAACACCACCCGCTGGCTAAAGGCAAATTTCCGCACATCTATTCTACATATGTCTTTCCTCAATTTGAATTTATGCTCCTTTAAGTTCGTAATCTGAACAAGTGGAAGAATCTCATCAGAATTCAGCGTGCTCAACTCATTCAAGGCCTTATACACCCCAATCAGATCACATCGCAGGAGCCTAGTCTCCAGCCGCTGCAATTTGCAGAACTTAAGCCTCTCTCTTGGTAAGAGGATCCCTTCATTCCTCTCACCAATCTTGTTGCCCTTCTCTGTACATGCTCAAGCAAATCTACATCCTTCCTAAAATGAGGCCTCCAGACCTGTACGCAGAATCAAGGCATGGCCTGACCATTGCCTTATACAGCTGGACAATCACCTCCTTTTCCCTGCTAGCAAAATTCCTATATATCATTGACAAAACCCCATGACCTGCCCTGGCAGCCTGTCTGCATTGCTCAGAAAACTTCATATCGGACTGCACAATACTCCCAGGTCTTTTTCATTTTCTACCACCTTAAGTTTAGTACCACACAGTTGGTACGTTTCTCTGGGGTTACTTCTACCCATATGCAGTGCTTTGCATTTGTCAGTTAAGCTTCAGTTGCCACTTCTCAGCCCATTTGCTCAACTTATCTAGATCCAGTCGGAGTAGCATACTATCTTTACCGTCATTAACAACCCTGCAAACCTTTGTATCATCTGCAAACTTGGACATTAAACCTGATATACCTTCATCAATATCATTGATAAACATACAAAACAACAATGGGCCTAACACCAAATCCTGCAGGACTCCACTAATAACATTAGTCCACGAAGAGCAGCACACATTGATTACCATCCTCTGTCTTCTCCGATTCAACCATCCTTTTATCTATTGTAGCAACTTACCCTTAATACCATTCTTCTGTAATTTGTACAGTAGTCTTTCATGCGCAACAGTGTCAAAAGCTTTCCTGAAATTCAAGTATATTATATCAAAATTATTTTTTGCATCCAGTTCCTTTGTAACCACATCATAATAACCAATCAGATTTGTCAGACAAGACTTTCCCTTAACCAACCCATGCTGTGTCTGAATTATTGCTGCAGTCTTGTCTAGATGATCCTGCAATGCATCTTTAACCAGTGACTCCATTATTTTACCCGGAACAGAAGTTAAACTAAATGGTCTGTAATTACTCATGTTACCCTTCGATCCCCCTTTGTGAATTGGGGATGTTTCAAAAAAGTCAGTGTTTTCTTAAGAAAAATGCAAAGGTTGAGTTCCAGTAGCTTTCCATTCCATGTAAATTGAAGCGCCATTTTACTAGGCCTGATGATGATGAGGAACAGTAACTTCTCAAAACATTGCCAAACTATTTGCGTATTTGTATTGATAAAATTAACTCTAACATTTTCAGTAAGGCAACTAATCTTTATACACAATAGCTTTGTGTCATTTTCTGTATTTTATATTTATGAGATGAATAATGTATAATGTTCCTGTTTCAATGAATTACTGTAGTTGTTGGTTTTGAGAAGGCAATTCATGGGATTTTCCAATGACATGAAACTGGTATGATTGGATGCTGTCTTAATTAATATAGGAATAAGGGATCCGGAATCAGGTTTAATCTGTGAATATAAAAATTTGGATCAGTTGTATTAAAATGGATGATACATTTATTTGGCATTCCATTTTTGAATGCATTGAATTTTGCAATTATTTTGTAGATTATTTTACCCATAATGCACAATGATGAATTCGTCTTGTTGATTACTTGATTTCCATGTTTATAGGCAAAAATTATTTCCTCTTATTAGCACCTATTACAAACTAATGGGTTTAAAAGATGAACTGATGTAAACATTTAAGCCATTTCCTTTTACCATCCAGTTCATTGTATGATAACATTAGTTAATTTTACTTGCTTGGGTTCAAATGTTCAATTTCAATAATTTCTCCTTTACTTTGCTCTCAGTTATTACAAAATAAAATTGGTATTATTACCAATGTCAAAAATAACTGTTGTTTTTTTTAACAATTAATAAAAACACATGTATTACTTTTTATGTAGCATGTTATATGCATTGTTTGATGAGGAAATGCTATTAAACCTAAAATTTACTCAGTAGAGCAGCCCCTTAAAAGTTATAGCTTAGCATTATAAAGATTTTAAAAACAACATTTTGGAATTCAAAAGTACATCACCAAGGGTGTCAAGACTAATACTCAAGATTTCTAAGAGGTACAAGCTAAAGATTATAATGATTTATGCACCAACATCGAGCCATGATGATGAAGAGGTTGAAGAAATGTACACTGAAATTGATTTTCTAGATGAGCAGAAAACCCATTACACTATTATTATGGGGTACTTCAATGCTAAGGTTGGAAAAAGGCAAAACAGCGCAGAAAGAGGAACTATAGGAAATTTTGGAATTGGTGAAAGAAATAAAAGAGGTGAAAGACTTGTGGTATTTGCAGAATCTCAAGGAATGTCAGTAATGAACACTTTTTTCAAGAAAAGGGTGAACAGAAAGTGGACATGGAAGAGTCCAAATGGATTAACAACTAATGAAATCGACTTCATCCTCACTAACAGAAGATATATTGTGACTGATGTTACCGTCCTGAATAAGGTAAATGTTGGAAGTGATCACAGAATGGTAAGATGTACACTTGATATAGATGTAGGAAAGGAAAGGAAAAAACTGACTCGAGTAAATAATACAAAGGTCTTTGAGATAACAGAAGAGGAGAAAAAGCAGTATGTACTGGAACTTAAGAACAAGTATGAGCTTCTGCAGACTGCTGAGGACCAAGATATCGACGAGGAATATTACAACTTTTTGAAAGTGATAAAGCCCAAGAAACCTATAGGGAAACAGAAATCCAAAGAAGAAAAAATTAGTCAAGAAACACTTGTCATGATGAACCAAAGACGACAAATGAAGAGCAAGAAAAACACTGACAGGGAGAAAATTGAGTATACTGAGTTATGCAAAGCCATTAGAAAGAGACTCAGAGAGGACATAAGAAGATTTAACACAAGAAAAGTAGAACAAGCATTAAGGGAAAACAAAGGATTTAAATCAGCAGCCATGAGCAGGAACACAAAAAGACAAATGATACTGAAACTGAAGAATAGTGACGGTGTACTTATAAACAGCAGAGAAGGCATAATTCAAATAGCAGAAGACTACTATAGAGAATTATATAAGGAGTGAGGGAATGATACCAGCAGTGGGGAAGATGGATTGCAAAGTAGCAACACATACAACATACCCGATATTCTTCCTGATGAGGTAGAACATGCATTGAAGAAAATGAAGAATCGGAAAGCCCCGGGGGAAGATGAAGTTACTGTAGAGTTGTTAAAATTGGGAGGAAGAGACATAACACAAAAACTGGCAAGGCTCTTCACAAAGTGCATTAGAAAAGGTGTGATGCCTATGCAGTGGAATAATGCAATCATAGTTTTGCTGCATAAGAAAGGAGATAAATCAGAAATTGCAAATTATAGACCAATTAGCTTGTTATCCCACATCCACAAGTTGTTCACAAGGGTCATTACTAACAGATTAGAAAGAATACTTGATGAGAATCAACCGAAGAGCAAGCTGGCTTTAGGACAGGATTCTCAACTATGGATCACCTTCAAGTAATATCACAGCTAATGGAGAAAGCAAATGAATATAAAACACCATTATGCCTGGCATTTGTGGATTATGAAAAGGCATTTGACTCCATACAGCATAAAGCAATGTTTCGGGCACTGGAAAGACAAGGCATAGATACTCCATATATTATGATTTTGAAGAAAATATATGAGAGTGCTACATCCTTTATTAGACTAGACAAAGACAGTAGCAAATTTAAAATCGAGAAAGGAGTTTGACAAGGAGACACAATATCTCCGAAGCTGTTTACTGCTGCCCTTGAGGAAGCTTTCAGAAGATTAGACTGGTTGCAGAAAGGGGTCAATGTGAACGGAGAGTACCTAAACCATTTACGATTTGCAGATGACATTGTGGTCATAAGCCACGATCCCAACGAATTAGAGGAAAATCTTAATCAGTTATGCACAGTTAGTAATGATTTTGGACTAAAGATGAATATGGCTAAAACAAAAGTAATGATGAACAAGTATGCCACGGAAAGGGAAATAATGATTGAAGGAGCAGTAATTGAAAAGGTGGAGTCATATACTTATCTGGGACAAGTTATTAGCTGTAATAATGATAAATGGCTGGAAGTCAAGAGAAGAATAAATTTTGGATGGATAGCATTCAGGAAATATAGTCACATACTGAAGAGCAATATCCCAGTTTGTCTGAAACGTAAAATAATGAATCAATGTATACTCCCCACCATGACTTATGGAAGTGAAACTTGGGCGCTCACCAAAAGAATGGAAGAGAAGCTAAGAACTACACAGCGAAGAATGGAACGAATTATATTGGGAATCAGACTGTTAGATAAGAAGAGAAACACGTGGATTAGGCAGCAAACTCAAGTAAAGGACATTCTTATCAAAACTAAAGAACTAAAATGGTCTTGGGCAGGACACATAGCTCGAAGACATGATGACAGATGGACTAAGAAAATAACAGAATGGTACCCAAGAGGAGGTAGAAGAAAACCTGGAAGACAAAGGCGGAGATGGATAGATGAAATTCATGAGTTTTTGAGTAGTAAATGGATGGCCAGTGCTCAAAACAGAAGGAACTGGAAAGTTGCTGGAGAGGCCTTCATCCTGCAGTGGATTGAAAATGGCTGATGATGATGATTAGTTTAGGTATATGATGCAAGAAAAGAAGCAAATAGCATCAGCCAAAAAAAAAAAAAAAAACTTCCCATTTCACCCATCCAGTCACACCAAATGTTTGTCTAGTTCAGCCTTAAATTTATTTAAGCTATTAACTTCCACAACAATAGATGGAAGTCTGTTCCAACAATCAACTACCTGCTGGCCAAAGGCAAAGTTTTACACATCTATCCTAATACTGTCTTTCATCAATTTGAATCTGTGTCCCCTCAGTTTCTTAATCTGAGCAAGTGGAAGTATCTCATCAGCATTGAGCTTGCTCAAAACATTGAAGGCCTTATACACCTCAATCAGATCACCTTACAGGTGCCTAGTCTCCAGATGCTGCAACTTGCAGAACTTAAACCTCTCTTGGTAAAAGCACCCCTTTGCTCCTCTCATGAATCCTGTTGCCCTTCTCTGTATTCGTTCTAGCAACTCTACATCCTTCCTAACTGCCACTGATGTTGTGACCTATGTACCCTCTCTCTAGAAAAGATTGCAGTTATATTTTGACACACCATTTTATTGGATACTATGATGTGGTCACAAAGGAACTGGAGGCAAAAAATAATTTTGATATCATGTACTTGGATTTCAGGAAAGTTTTTGATACTGTTGCACATAAAAGACTGCTGTACAAATTGAAGCAGTGTGGCATTAAGGGTAAGTTGCTGCTATGGATAAAGTGATGATTGAGTGGGAGAAGACAGAGTGGTTATGAATGGGCACTGCTCTCTATGGCATGGACTAGTGATATTAGTGGAGTCTTCCCCGGTTTGTTATTTGGCCCATTGTTGTTTTCTGTTATTATCAATGATATTGATGAAGGCATATCAGGTTTAATATCCAAGTTTGTAGATGATACAGGTTGGTGGGGTGTTTAATGATAGTAATGATGGTATGCTATAGCAACAGGATCTAGAAAAGTTAGGCAGATGGGCTGAGAAATGGCATTTGAAGTTTTAACAATGTCAAATGCAAATTGCTGTATATGGGTAGCAGTAATCCTGCAGTAACATGCCAGTTGTGAGATACTACACTCAGGGTAGTGAACTCCACTATATGTAGAAACACATAGTGGAGAATGAAAAAAGACCTTGGGGTAATTGTGCAGTGAGTTAAGAGGTTCTCTGAGCAGTGCAAACAGGCAGCCAGGACAGCTCATGGGGTTTTGTCAATGATATACAGGAATTTTGCTAGAAGGAATAAGGAAGTGATTATCCCATTGTATGAGGCAGTGGTCAGGCTACATCTTGAGTATTGCATGCATGTCTGGAGGCCCCATTTTAGGAAGGATGTGGAACTGCTGGAATGAATACAGAGAAGGATAACAAGGTTAGTGAGAGGAACAGTGCTCTTACTAAGAAAGGCTTCAATTAATGAGACTAGGCACCTACGAGGTGATCTTGATTGAGGTTGTAAAGCTTTGAATGGATTGAGCAAGCTGAATACCAGTGGGATTCTTCCTCTTACTTAGACTGAGCACGGGGAGGTATAAATTCAAATTGACGAAGGACGGTCATAATATGTGCAGAAATTTTCCTTTACCGACCGCGGGTGGTTGATTGCTGGAACTAAATTACATCTATTGTTGTGCAAGTGGTTAGCTTGAATAAATTCGAGGAAGGACTAGGCAAACTATTGAAGGGGATGGATAAGTGAAATGGAGTGGTTTTTTTTTTGGCTGATGCTGTATCAGCTTGCTCATTGCATCATTTTCCAGTGCTAATGCTGGTTTACTGAATTAGCATTAGCACTGGAAAAATTTGAATTGAATTTCAGGTGTTGCTTAAAACATCAAAGGCAGATATTGTTGGGATATCAGAGACGTGGTGCCATATAGATGTAAGGATTGCAGAACTGGAATTTGGGAAGTACAATGTGTACAGGAAAGATAGACAGGATAGGAAGGGAGGAGGGGTTATGCTATTAGTTAAGAAACACATAAAATCTAAGGAAGTGCAGCCAGTCGACATCGCTGGACAGTGCCGTGTCGAGTCAGTTTGGTCTGACATAAGCATTGGGAGATCAAAATTGAGAGTGGGAGTGTGTTATAGGCCTAATAACTCTGATGAGTAGAATAAGAAACTGTACAGGGAAATAGTGGGCCAGTAAATCAGAGAGTCTTATAATGAGGGATTTTAATATCCTGGATATTGACTGGAATTTGTGGGTTGGTCACTCGCACACTAGCAAGGCTTTCGTGGATTTATTGGATGATTGTTTTCTACATCAGTATGTTCAGGAGGCAACTAGAGGGAGTAATACTCTTGATTTGATTATCTGTAGTGATTCTTCATGCATTAAGAATCTGCAGGTAAATGAACCACTAGGTGGCAGTGATCACAGTGTGCTGAAGTGGGATTTACTCAAAGAGGTAACTACCATCTGGGGTAAAGGGAAGGGTTTTTGCTTTTGTAATGGCGACTACGGTGGTCTGAGAAAGTATTTAAATTCTATACGGTGGGACCAACTGATGATGTTACCAACAGCAAATTCAAAATGGGAGGCATTCAAAGAATTTATCTTGGAAGCTATTAGCTTTACATACCAACTAAGAAATATTGTTCAAGGTTTAGGCCTAAGTGGATGTCAGATGAACTAATGAGACATATGGCAGAGAAGAAAAATGCATGGGATACATATAAATTAATGAGTGACATGGAATCCTATCATAGATATGTGGGTGTGTAACCAAGTCACAAAGGAGATTAGGCAGGAAAAGACAGATTATGAGAAATCTTTGGCAAAGGATGCAAAGAAAAACAGCAAAGAGTTCTTTGACTATGTAAACTCTAAAAGGAAAGGGATGAATCAGATTGGTCTACTGAATATTGATGGTTCAACTGTTGATGATCCTGCTCAGGTGGCTAACAAACTAAATGAGTATTTTGCATCTACATTCACACATGAGGAGTTATTCAGCAAGGGGAATGCCAGAGGTGAATTAAACTCTTGCAGTAAGCTAGATAATTTTGTAATAACTGAGAGGAAAGTGGTGGAGAAATTGTTGAAGATAAACATAAAAAAGGCACCCGGGGTGGATGGGATCTATCCAGTTATATTAAAGGAGGCAGCAAAGGAAGTAAGCAAACCCTTAGCCATAATTATGAGAGCTTCCTTGGACTCAGGGCAGGTACCCATGGACTGGAGATGTGCAAATGTGACCCCAATTCACAAAGGAGGATCAAAGGGCAACACAAGTAATTATAGACCTGTTAGTTTAACTTCTGTTCCAGATAAATTAATGGATGCTCTGGTTAAAGAAGCACTGCAGGATCATCTTAGACAAGACTTCAGTTATAGCTCGGACACAGCATGGTTTTGTTAAGGGAAAGTTTTGTCTGACCAATTTGATTGGATACTATGATGTAGTCACAAAAGAATTGGATTCAGGGAATAACTTTGATATTATATATTTGGATCTTAGAAAGACTTTTGATACTGTTGCACATGGAAGACTGCTGCACAAATTGGAGCAGTATGCCATTGGAGGCAAATTGCTGTTATGGATGGTTGAGTTAGAGAAGACAGAGTGGTAATCAGTGGACACTGCTCATCGTGGACTAATGTTGTTAGTGGAGTCCCTTAGGGTTCAGTGTTGGGTCCATTGTTGATTTCTGTATTTATAAACAATATTGATGATGATATATCAAGCTTAATGTCCGGAAAGACATTAAGGATCTGGAAAGGTTGAGCAGATGGGCTGAGAGGTGGCAAATGAAGTTTAACGATAAATGTAAAGTACTACATATGGGTAGCAGTAACCCCAGAGTAACGTATCAACTCTGTGGTACTACACTGATAGTGTTAGAGAATGAAAAGGACCTGGGGTAATTGTGCAGGCAGATATGAAGTTTTATGAGCAATGCAGATGGTCTGCAAGAGTAGCTCATGGTGTCTTGTCAATGATGTACATTCTAGCAGTGATAAGGAGGTGATTATCCCCTTGTAAAATTACAATTAAAATTAAAATTACAATACACCATTGACATGGTGTATTGTCAATGATATATAGAAATTTTTCTAGCAGGGATAAGGAGGTAATTATTCCATTGTATAAGGCAATGGTCAGGCCACACCTAGAGTACTGTATACAGGTCTGGAGGCCTCATTTCAAGAAAGATGTAGAGCTGCTGGAACGAGTACAGAGAAGGGCAACAAGATTAGTGAATGGAACAAAGGGATGCTCTTACGAAGAAAGGCTTAAGTTTTGCAAATTACAGTGTCTGGAGACTAGGCACCAGCGAGGTGATCTGATAGAGGTGTATAAAGCCTTGAATGTTTTAAGCATGCTCAATGCTGATGGGATTCTTCCTCTAGCTCAGAAAAATCACCTGAGAGGGCATAAATTCAAATTGAGGAAAGACAGATGTAGGATAGATGTGCGGAAATTTGCCTTTAGCCAGCGGGTGGTTGGTTGGTGGAACAGACTGCCATCCTTTGTGGTGGAGGTTGATAGCCTAAATAAGTTTAAGGCTCAGCTGGACAGGTATTTTGAACGAACAGAGGGGTGAAGTGGAAGTGGGTTTTTTTTTTTTTTTTTTTTGGCTGATGCTGCATAAGCTTGCTTTCTTGCATCAAATGCCTCTACTAATGCTAATGCTAATGCAATGGCTCCCAGCAGTCTCTGAAATACCATGCATCTTGTTTTCCAGGCTTCTGCTCATTCTAATAGAAGCAGTGCAAGAATCTCTTTCACCTCTGCCAGTGGCTACTGTCAATATATTGGTCTTTATCTCTCCCCAAGCTAGCAGTTTTCCGACCCACCTAACACTGCCTCGATAGCATCAGCAAATATTCTTGCACCCTTTCTATTTAAGTGTATCCCATCCCTGTTGAAGGAATCTCTCCTGTTAACAAGTACAGTCCAGGCTGAAAAAAATTCTACCCCTTGAGCCTTGCACAATCTTTCCAGGGCTGAATTGATCGACAAGGCTCTCATCATATACTCCCTCCTATCGTGTCTGGGCAGAATTGCAGACACTTTCAAATTCAACCCTAATTCTCGGCTTTTGTTCAACAGTGACCTGTACTTGTTAAGTAATTCTGCCGGTCTCCTACTCTTAATATTATTAGTGCCAACGTGTACAACTATATCACCTTTTGTGCCCTTAAAAGATGATATTCGCTCTACAACGTCATCAACCTTTGCCCCTGGCAGACATACCCTGGTCCTGTTCCACCTATCTTTTTTACAAAGCATGTTCCCCGTTTCCCTGACAATAGAGTCACCAACAACTACTAGTTCCTTCGGGACCAGCGCATTCTGCCTTGCGGGTTGTCTGTGTCACGCGATGCCCAAGTGCAAGCTCTGGCGTTGATGTGGGCAGCTGAGAGCTTGATGGGCCCCTCAATTTAGTTTCTTCGAGGGCATCCACCCTGTCCTTCAAGCTCTCATATAGGCCCACAAGAACGCCGAGTTGTTGCTTGATATCGATACACTCCTTGCATCACGCACACACAAAGACATCCCCCTTGGCAGTATCATGTCCCGTACCCGATTGCTCTGCAAGCATCAAGCAAACAGTGCATTTTATAAGGCTGTGAGTCAGAGGACAACTGCCCCCCTCAGTTCTGCTCTGAGCCACAGCACTTCCATTAGCTTGAGCCTTTTGCTTTGCTGCTCTGGTCTGAGTCATGATTCTATTAATTTATTAATTAATTATAATTAATTATGTTAAATATAATTAATTATATTATGTTTGTAATCTAAGTCGTTATATGTATTTATTTAAACGTACAATTTAACTGCTAACGAAGTTCAACTAACGCTATCTAGTACGGTATATAACTATCGTATCACAAAGGCGGGAAAGTTTGGTGGCTAACAACTTTGTCATTGACTTCTAAGAACAAAGAATGTTTCTTTAAGGCATTCAGAGGTCTTCTAGTTTCAGACAGAATTCATAGATAGCAAATTGCCTGACTGGGTTATCCAGAAACTTAAGTATTATTTAAATTTAACTTTAATATAATTGTGTTTGGAAAAGAAATTCATTAGCATTAGTAGAAGCATATGACGCAAGAAAGCAAGCTTATAGAGCATCAGCCAAAAAAAAAAAAAATCCCTTCCCATTTCACCCATCCATTTGCTCCAAATATTTGTCTAGTTTTGCCTTGGAATTTATTTAGGCTGTCAACTTCTACTACGACAGATGTTTGTTCCAGGAATCAACCACCTGCTGGCTAAAGGCAGATTTCCACACTTGTATTCTACAACTGTCTTTCCTCAGTTTCAATTTATGTCCCCTCATTCAATTGATCTGGGCAAGAGGAAGAATCCCATCAGCATTGAGCTTGCTCAAACCATTCAAGGCCTTTTACACCTCAATAAGATCATCTTGTAAGTGCCTAGTCTCCAGACACTGTAATTGCAAAACTTAAGCCTTTCTTCGTAAGAGCAACCCTTTGTTCCGTTCACTAATCTTGTTGCCCTTCTCTACTCATTCCAGCAGCTCTACAACCATCCTAAAATGAGGCCTCCAGCCCTTTTATATAGTATTCAAGGTGTGGCCTAACCATTGCCGTATACAAGGATAATCACCTCCTTATCCCTGCTAGAAAAATAACTGTATCATTGACAAGACACCATGAGCTACTCTTGCAGACTGTCTGCACATTGCTCAGAAAACATATCTGACTGCACAATTACCCCCAGGTCCTTTTCATTCTCTACCACCTTGAGTGTAGTACCACCCAGTTGATACGTTATTCTGGGGTTACTGCTACCCATATGCAGTACTTTACATTTAGGAATGAACTTCAGTTGCCACCTCTCAGCCCATCTGCTCAACTTTTCTAGATCCTGTTGCAGTAGAATACTGTCTTTAGTCATTAACAACTGTGCAAACCTTTATATCGCCTGCAAATTTGGACATTAAGCCTGATATGTCCTCATCAGTATCAATAATAAATGCAGAAAACAACAATGGTCCCAACTCTGAACCCTGGGGGACTCCACTAATAACAGTAGTCCATGAAGAGTAGTGTCCATTGATTACCACTCTGTCTTCTTCCACTCAACCATCCCTTTATCCATAGCAGCAGTTTGCCCTACTGCTCCAATCTGTACAGTAGTCTTCCATGTGCAACATATCAAAAGCTTTCTTAAGATCCAAATATATGATATCAAAATTATTTTTTGTATCCAGTTCATAGTATCCAATCAAATTGGTCAGATAACACTTCCCCTTAACAAATGCATGCTGTGCCCGAACTCTAACTGAAGTCTTGTTTAGATGATCCTGCAGTGATTCTTTAACCAGTGCCTCCATTAATTTCCCTGGAACAGAAGTTAAAGTAATGTGTGTGTGTAATTACTTGTGACCCTTTGATCCTTCTTTGTGAATTTGGGTCACATTTGCACATCTCAAGTCCATGGGTACCTGCTATGCATCCAAGGAAGCTCTCAGAATAATGGCTAAGGGTTTCCTTACTTCCTTTGCTGCCTCCTTTAATATAACTGGATAAATCCCATTTACCAGTTGCCTTTCTTATGTTTATCTTCAATTTCTACTATACTTTGCTCTCAGTTATTAATCATTTAGCTCACTGCCAGAGTTTAATACACCTCTCGCATTCCCCTCCCTGAATAACTCCTCATATATAAATGTAGACGAAAAATACTCATTGTTTGTCATCTACTTGAGCAGGATCATCAACAGTTGAACCGCCGATATCAAGTGGACCAATCTTATCATCCCCTTTGTATTCTAGAGTTTATATGAGTAGAGAACTGTTTGCTGTTTTTCTTTGCATCCTTTGCCAAAGATTTCATGTAATCTGCCTTTGCCTGACTAACCTTCTTGGTGACTCGGTTACAGACCAACTTATATCTACCATGAGCTTCTGTGTCACCTGTTAATTTTTATGTATTCCATGCATTTTTCTTCTCTGTCACATGTCTCATTAGTTCATCTGACATCCATTTAGGCTTAAACCTTAAACAATATTTCTTAGTTGGTATGAAACCCTAGTAGGTTCCAAGATTAATTCCTTGAATGCTTTCCATTTAGAAGAATTAATTATCATCAAATAATGGTATTCAGAGAACAAGTTTTTTTAAACTAAATCAAAGCTAATCAATTTTGCAAAAGAAAAAAAAAAAAAAAAGACAGACTTGCACAAGGAAGCATGAAATAAAATAAGTTATACCAAGTCATTCTTGGCATTTTAATAATACCTTCTAGCAATTCCAAGTCAGAGAATATTCTGCAAGGTGGAAAAAAAAGAAAGAAAAACTGAATTCAAATCAATTTTAGTAGTAGTAGTAATGGCAAATAATGGAAGAAAGCAACTTATATAGCAAAAGTAAAAAAAAAAAAAAAAAAACTACACAGTTCAGCCATCCGCATACCCTCCAAGAAATTTTCTAGTTCTTCCTTGAATTAAATGAACCCATTCACTTCCACAACAAGAGATTGAAGCCTGTTCCAACAATCAAACACCCACTGGCTGAAGACAAACTTCTGCACATCTATCCTGCAACCATCCTTCTTCAACTTGAATTTATGTTCTCTCATGTGTAGTTTCAGCAAGTGGAAGAATGCCATTCGCATTCAGCCTTTTCAGTCCATCCACGGGTTTAAACTCAGTCAGATCTCCTCGCAGGTGCCTAGTCTCGAGACACTGCAATTTGCAGAACCGAAGCCTTTATAGGTATGAGCACCCTTTTGTTCCCTTCATCAATTTGAAATCCCTTCTCTCCACCCCATTCCATTAGTTCTGCATCCTTCTTAAAGGACTCCAGACTGTATACAATATTAAAGATGCAGCCTAACCATGGCCTTGTACAAAGGAATAGTCACCTGCTTATCCCTGCTAGCAGCAAAGTTTATGTATATCAGTGACAAAACCCTATGAACTGTCCTGGCAGCATGTCTGCAATGCTCAGAGAATTTCATATCTGACTACACCGTTACTATCAGATCTGTTTTCATTCTCCACTACCCTGATTGTAGTACCACACAGTTGATAAGTTACTCTGGGGTTACTGCTATCCATATGCAATACTTTGCATTGCATTTGTCAGTGTTAAACTTCAGCTGCCATTTCTCGGTGCACTGACCCAATTTTCCTAGATATTGTTGCAGTAGCTCACTACAATGACTGTCATTAAACCACCCTTGGCAACATTTGTATCATCTGCAAACATGGACATTAAACCTGATATACCTTCATCAGTATCATTGATAAATATTAAAAGCAGTAATGGGCCCAGCACTGCACTCTGGGGAACTCCACTAATAACATTAATCCCCGAAGAGCAGTTCTCATTGATAACTACTGTCTTCTTCCCTTTATCCAGAGCAATAATTTGCCCTTAATGCCACATTGCTCCAGTTTTTACAGTCGTCTTTTATGTGCAACAGTATCAAAAGCCTTCCTGAAATTCAAGTATATCATGTCAAAATTATTTGTTGCTTCCAATTCCTTGGTCTCTGCATCATATTAACCTATCAGATTGATTATACACCACCACCCCTTAACAAATGCATGTAGTAATTGCATGCCTAGCCATATGGTCCTGTATTACTTCTTTAACCAGTAATTCCGTTATTTTCTGTGGAACAAAAATTAAGCTAACAGGTCTCTAGTTATTACTCACTTCTGTTGCCTTTTGATTCCCCTTTACAAATTGGGGATACATTTGCACATCTCCAGTCCATAGAGATCTCCGCTGAATCCAAGGATGCTCTTATAATTATGGCTAAGGATTTACCTACCTCCTTTGCTGCCTCCATTAATATAATTGGATAGATTCCATCCTTTCCAGGTGCCTTTTTTATGTCCATCTTCAACTGTTTCTCTTTCACTTTCCTTTCAGTTATCACAAAGTCATTTACCTCTTGTTAGAGTGTGATAAACTTCTGGCATCCCCTTCCCTAAAGAATTCCTTGTGTGAATATAGATGCAAAATATCTATTCAGTTGGTCCGCAACCTGAACAGGTTTTCCTTAGCCATCGTGGCCCAATATGATTTAACTCCTACCTTCTACTATTAATATAAGCATAGAAGTCTGTGCTTTTTTTCTTTGCATTCTTTGCCAGAAGTCTTCTCATAATTTGCCTTATCTTGCTCCTTTGTGACTTGATTACAAACTAATTTATATCTACCATGGGCTTCTGTATCAACTGATATCAACAGATAATTTGTATGCATTCCATTCGCTTTTCTTCTCTGCCATGTGTCTCATTAGTTCATCTGAACAGTATTTCTTCGTTGGTATGAAAAGCCTATTAGCTTCTTTGATTACTTCTCATTTAGAATATGCTATTGGTAACATCATCAGTTATCAGTAGCATAAAACTGTCTGAGACTTCTGTAATCACCCTTATGAAAGCAAAAGCCCTTCCCTTGACAGTGTTTGTCTTTAATTAAATTCCACATTAGTACACTGTGATCGCCACCACCCATTGAGTCTTTTACCTGCATATTATTAATGCATGAAGAATCACTGATGATAACGAGATAAAGAGTATTGCTTGCTTCCTCTTGTTGCCTCTCTAACATGTTGCTGTAGAAAACAGTCATGCAAGAAATCCACAAAAGCCTAGCTAGTGTGTGAGTGACCAACCCAGAAATTCTATTCAACATATGGAAAGTAAAAATTCCCCATTATGAGACATTCTAATTTGCTGGTTCACTCTGCTTCCCTATATAGCTGTTTGGTATATTCATCACAGTCATTAGACCTATAATACACCTATCTCTATTCTGTTTTCCCAGTGCTTATATCACACCAAACTTACTCAACATTGCACTGGTCACCCATGTTAACTGGATGCACTGCCTTAGATTTTATTTGTTTCTTAAATAACAGCATAGCCCCTCTTCCCTTCCTACCCTGTCTATCCTTTATGTACACATTGTACTCCCCAAATTCCAATTCTGCACTGTATTCCCAAATTCCAATTCTGCACAATTATATCTGGGTAGATACCCAAGTGATGTAATGATGGCAAAACAGTTGTGAAATATATCTTCACAATATGAGAGATGCCTGATGGTGTATGATATAAGTTAAGACTCTAATGCATTAGGGCTTAAAGCCTCAAGCTGCAAAAGAAATTAGACTATGTATATTTTAGTGCAATTGCATCATTTATGCACAGCTAAATAAAGATTAGCAAATTTGCAATAGCGGCATCGTTTAAGTTACATCCTTCGGGTGAAGCGTTACTTATTCGAAGTAGTGCAATGTCATGGTAACTCGTCGTGAAGGTATTCACAATACAAGATGTAACTTAAACGATGCCGCTATTGCAAATTTGCTAATCTTTATTTAGCTGTGTATAAATGATGCAATTGCACTAAAATATACATTGTCTAATCTCTTTTGCAGCTTGAGGCTTTAAGCCCTAATGCATTTTTTATATATATATATATATATATATATGTGTATAATAAAATTTTTTATTATATATTTAATATAATAATATAAATAATAATATTTTAATATAAATAAAAACTTATATTAAATATAAGTTTTTATTTAATAAACTTTTAATAAAAGAAATATTATTTTTCTGGGATTTTTTTATTCACCCAATTTGCAAAGAGTTCATTTATTTTACATGAAAATTAAAAATAACTAAATAAAAATGACATTATTTTTTACTTTTCAAGTGATGATTAAAACCTATTCATAAAATTATGCATATGAAAAAGTCGGTCACTTTTAATTACAGTATAAATTGAGATATGATTCCTGATTTAGAACTTTTTTTCAGTAAAGTAAGACAAATCCAAATAAGATAATCTTTTATCAGTGTGAGGGTCAGGAGATACATTTATCCTTAAAAAATTATTGTTTTTTAATTGTTTGTGCTGTTTTTCTTCCAAGTTTTCCTCCACATATTGTTCCTAACAGATATAAAGCATGATTTATATTCCAGTAATAGTAAATTGTAAATATGCAAAACCTTCCAGTAAAATTCCAGTAAATATGCAAAACCTTTATTAGAAGAAGTCCCTGGCAGGCTGGGATCCAGGTGCAACATGTTTGGCTGCATTTCAGAATGTAGTGCACACGCAGAACCCTTATAAGTATTGCAGTCTCTTGCCTTAGTTTTTATAAACTTGCTTACACATTTTGTAGGAGTACAGGCTATTAAATGAGTTTCCATTCATTGAAAACACACACATATACATGTATTGCATTTTATTCTGACTAATAATAAATGCTGTGTTTAACTAATGTACAAGTTAGTGCATTTGCATCATTTCTGTACATAGCCAGCTACATAAGTAGTTGCTGACCGGGATAGCAGGTGGGTAAAGTGCCTGCCCAAAGGTTGTGGGTTCAAATCCTGTTTCGGGCTTGGATCAGAGTAAATGCAAAAATAAATTAGCATCATTAAGTATATCTCATATTGTGAATACCTTCACAACAAGTTGCCATGATATTGCACTACCTTGAATAAGTAACACTGCACCATAGGAGAAGACTATTGTTACTTATTCTCAGTGGATACCATCGCCCATATGGCACCATTTTGGAGCTTATTGGTTCCTCACTATTTACGTAACCTGAGGCTAAAGCCTCAGGTTACGTAAATTTAAACATAGCATTACGGTATAGTAACCCGAGGCTTTAGCCTCTGGTTACTATACCGTAATGCTATGTTTAAAAACTGTACTGTAATGCTATGTTTAATTAATCTACAATATAGATATTGGCATGGGATGGAAAGTTTGCCCCATAGTAAAATGTATGTATAGTTTTGAATATTTTGTTGAAATTGTATTTATATTCAACAAAGCACTTCTTTGTAAAATTAAATATTATAGTCATAATGGCAGTGGGTTTTTTTTCTTTATTAGTAATTAAGTGGTCAAATTCAGATTTTCATATACAATTCTTTGGAGCATATGCTGGTTCTGGTTGTGAATGTTATTAACATTCACAACCAGAGCCAACATTAAAATAAATTGAAAATTAAAAAGAGTTTTGCCAGCATTAAAAAATAAATTCCCTTTCCTGGCTAATAGCTAATTTTTTTTTTTTTTTTTTTTTATAAACACTTTAGCTGTTGTCATTTTTCTTACTCTTCTAATCACTTTATTAAAATAATGACTTTTAAATAAAAAGCAGCAGACCAGATCACTTTCTCTAAGCAAAAGGAGATGATACTTTGTTATTAGCATATTAGTAAAGTTGTATTTTGCTTCCACAAACTCTGAATATTTTATGTTTTCATGGTGAATAATGTGTCGAGTCTGAACAACTGCCAAGCAATATGCAGAAGAAAAACTTCTGTTGAATGCCAAATGAAAGTTTCATGTTAATTATGTTATTTTGCATGTTATTTACACACAGACAACTTTTATTACACTTTAAACTGAAAAAGTATCTTTTACACGCTACTTAACTATTCATTTTGATATGATAGATTATTCACTGTTTAACATCAAGTTTGCTAATTATGGTCACCCTCTGCCTGGTGAGAGTCCAGTAAGATCCAAAACACCTGTCACAGTTCCTTTGAGTTTTTAATGAAAAGTAGATTCTTCTTTTTTGGTAATGCTATTCAAATAAAAGCATTACCAAAAAAGTAGAATCTAAATCGAGTCATGGGTAATGTCTTTTTCAAAAGGGAACAAAGTGGTAGCAAGATAGATAGATAGACAGAACAGAAGAGAAGTGTCTAATTAAATCGATTCTAATCGTGTCTAATTAAATCTAATTAAATCGGACGGATGTCGGATAGATGTGTGGAAATTTGCCTTTGGCCAGCGGGTGGTTGGTTGGTGGAACCGACTTCCATCACTGGTTGTTGAAGTTGATAGCCTAAACAAATTTAAAGCTCAACTGGACAGGTATTTCGAACGAACGGAGGAGTGAAATGGGAGTGGGTTTTTTTTTTTTTTTTTTTTTGTTTTTTTTGGCTGATGCTGAATAAGCTTGCTTTCTTGCATCATATGCCTCTGCTAATGCTAATGCTAATCAGAATTGGATTTTTTTTTAATATGTACATGAAATATTTTTAGGATGTGTGGTGAAAATTTACCCCCACGACCTTACAAACAAGTTAATAGAACTGTATATTCATTATTAATCATAAATAAACAAAATAAGTAAGTTATCAAGGTGATCATTGCTATACAAGAAGAATCAGATTAAGATAATTAAAGCCTACACTGTTAAGTTCATTTTTTAAATTTTCTAAGAAATTTAAATGTAGTATGGTACGTTTTTAAATTCTGAAAGAATTATTTGTGAAGTAGGCCATAAGAAAGTTTGCCACACTTACATAATAGACTGGTTTGTCATGCAAATTTGACTGTGCGTGTATGTGGGCACTTAAAGTGCCACCCGTGGTCAGACTTTCTTAAGGTCAAGTACACTCAAACTGCCAGATTTGCTCAAGTATGTATGACCCACTTAAAGTAACTTTATGCAATATATTTTGGAGGCACTTAAAATTTACCTGCTTAGTATCTTATTATTTTTAATAGTATCTTTTATTGAATTTTGTAAATTGTGGATACAGTTTTTAAATTGAGCTATTATATGAAATTTAAATAAGATATGTCTGTATTTGAGTAGCTTCAATTTTACATTCATAGTTATAGTTAAGAATAATTAATTTATTTTCAATGATCTGTTTTCTTTTTATATATTTAATTATTGTTAAATAATGTGTAAAATCTGATTATTAAAAGTCTTATTATTCACTTTTTTAAAAGTATTTAATTATTAACTTTGATTTATATAAAAATTACAGGGAGTGCACTTTAATGACATATATGGAATTTTTAAGACAGCAGCAAGGCAATGGATGGATGAAGTGGTGTTTTGATTTGTTATTTAAAAGGCCATTATCTTGGGGTTGGTCCTCTTTGTATGCTACATTTAATGAAAAGGATACTGCAGAAGAAAAATATATTAATCTCACTCTACTTAAGGTAAAGATATTCCTTCTACAGATATTTAATTGAGACTGAACAAACTAAATATGATATTTAACGTTCTTTAGCTTAATTTAACACAACTGCTTCAAATTTTAGTTACCTTTCTTTTTAAGAGTTAAACATTAGAAACTTTGATACATAATTTGTTTCATTGTAATCATTCACTAGTGTAAGAAATGGCAGTCTATATATGTGAGATTGGCTTAAAGCATAATTTGGCATAAAAAATAATTTGATTTGAATACTGTAATTCTGTACTTTGAAATCAGTCTCATAAATTATATTGGACTCTTGAGCATTATCAGAAATTAGGATAAAGTAGTGTATGTAATTATCAATCAATATATTTTCTAAGAAAAAAAATAGGTTTTTTGAGATGTGAAATTGTATGGGAAAAGTTTACTAAAACAGGTAGTTGTGCTCTGGATGGAGGATTATTGTGTTTGGTACAAATACCTAGAAGCTTTATTCAGATACATGTTGACTAATAATTTTACAAATAAAATAAAATAAATTCCTTCAGCATAATTGCTTTTTTCAGGCTTTTACCCTTCTTAATTTAATTAGCACTTCTGTTATAACATGAAAGTAGAAAAAAAATAATTTTTTTTGTTTTGTAAGATCTGAAGGACATACTTGTAGATACAGGAACTATCATGAAAAATTGTGTTCCAACAACTTAGTAGTGGTAGGATGATGTAGTCTGTGTATTATAAAGTTCATTTTCAGTTTTGTCCCTAGAAAAAACAGCCACAGAGTTCTGAAACATGGAATAACATTATGTATATAGTTAACAATTAAGTATTCAGGATTATGTTCTTGCAATGCAGAAAAGCATTCTTATTGATGTGAAAACATCTTTGGTGGCACTTACTACATTTTCAGATTGAAGCAAAACCAATTGGTAATGAAATTTTCTTACGGAAATAACACAAATGGCGTCACTTCCTATATGGCGCTAATGATGGTAACTCAGTCACTAACATTGATTCGGTAGAGTAAGTAGTGAGTGTGAGAATAAAACATTACATTGTTTATATTAAGAGATGGAAATGACACTTCCTAAATGACGCTAACTCAGTCACTAACGTTGATTTGGTAGAGCAATCAGTGGGTAGTAATATTATGCAAGAATAAAAGCTTCAAAGCCACTGAAGAAGCCTCTCATGTTGACAAAAGAACGAGTTCAAAAACATAGAAAACGAAAAAAAAAAAAAAAAATGCAGTTTAATGAAATCTGCTTCTCAAGATTTTAATTAACATCAACCTTCTATAATGACCTCTTATCAAGAAGCTGGACTGTCAACATCACAAAATTATATTCAAGAACTTCCCAAAGATTTCAATCCAAAAAATTTGAGTTCAAATGAATTACCTGAGGATTTTCAGTTTGATTCTGGAACCAGGTAGACAAAGTATCCTGCAACAACCAGCTTTGATTGCATCATCCAAAAAAGAAACAAAATCAACAGCTCAGTTGCCTGTTGTAGACCCGCCACAAGTTTCAACAGTAGTTGAGCATGAAATCATTTACAAGAACATTGAACATGACCATAACTCCTATAAAGAATTTGAACAACAATTATGGTATGAAAGTGATGTAAAATTGTGCACTCCAGGAAGTTATCCATTACTTCTCTTAGAATTTCCAACTGCAGACTTAACAACTACGAAGGCCCAACCCTTTAACCTCATCCAAGCCAAGTATATTTTCACATAAAATGAAACATCTTTTGTGCGTACAGAGTACACACACTTTTTTTTTTTTTTTTTTTTTCCTTCTTAAAAAATATTAACTTAGTTCGGACTTGTCTTGCTGCTAGGTCTATTATTGAAGATATGATGATAAGGCTGTGTTGTAAGTTTTGCAATGATATGGAATGATATGGTCTTTTGCATAAATTTAGTGATGATCTGTAGATAATAACTCTGTTAAGGCTCTCTTCCTGTTTCACGGTAAGATTATATTATGGTAAACTGTTGTTGTGCAGCAGTATTATTTTAAAAGACTTTTACACTATGATATGTTCCTTGTACTGATATCTTTAACATAAGACAAAGTTGAAAGTTAAACCATAGGTGACAGCAGTCTTTAAACATTACTTCTGAGTAGTATGTCTTACATTAATTTATTAACCAATCAAGCTTTCATAACACGAACTCTTGACCATTGCTGACTTTAACCAGTGAGACTTCATTAATGCTACTTCCAATTTCAGTCCAAAGACTTCTAAGCACTCAGTCTACCAGTTTGCACTTTGTTGTAGTTTGAAATATGCAATCTTCGTTCCTTCTCATTAGTTACTGGTGCCTTTGTTGCTTGTGTGCCATAAAACTGTAAACCCAATTATTACTTACAGCCCAGTTTCTGCACATGCTTTGTATCATTAAACATCAGCAGCTCTTTATGTTATTTAATATAGTTACATTATTGTACAGGCAGGGTGTAGACTCATTTTGCTCACAGCAGTGAGCAAGCTAGGTTTCTTATATTGCATCAATCTCATATTGTGGAGGATTTTTACCACAAGTTGCCTCAGTATTGCATTACTCTAATAGCAATTTGCTTCATGCCCTAAATTTACTTAACTTAGTATAGCTACACAAGCACTGCATCAAACTGTTTTTTATAGGTAACTTGAATCAAATTCGGATTTTTTTGTTCTTTTTTTTTTTTTTTTATAGGAGGCTCTCTTTACATTTCTTATCAGGTTTCTCAGGTAGCTACAATGTGAAGTGCACTCTGAAAAACATCTTTCTTAAAGGATGAGTTGTAAATTAACAAAAGAATAAAAACAGTTTTTCTAAGTTGTTTACATACACTCCCTCACTCTCCACAGGATTAAGGTGGTCAGTTGCAATTGTTACATTAGTTCAAAGAGTCTCTTGCTACAACATACAGTAACTTATTTTTTTGTGCCATTTTTTTCTGAGCTGATGTCTTTTTTGGAACTTGCGTCTTTAAAGTAATTTAAAATTTGTTTATATTAAATCTTATCTAGCAGTGTTATGGCGACAAAATGTAAATGTACAGAATTAAGCCTGATTGTTGTTATTTGGTTTTTAGGAGCATTAGCAACTAAGGCCATATTGCTCCGGGGATATGTGGTGGTCATTCCCTGACCTTTCCACATCCTCCATATTTGGTGGTCACGGGCTTGAACCCTGGTCTAATCAAGAAGCGTGTGCTATGCACTGCTGCTCCTGCCCACCTGGCTACGGAGGCACCGTTAAGCCAGGAAATTATATTGAAAATTATACAAGTGGCTGATAGGATGGAACGAAGCAAAACGGACGTTGCAAATGAATACAACATCCTTTTACCTACTTTATCTTCAAGACTGAAAAACCAAAAAAGACTTGAAGAAGTGAGTGACGCTGGAGCAGTGATAAAAAAAAAGAGGAAACAAATTCGTGGTGCAAAAGACGAGGAGCTTGAAACAAAACTTTTTGAGTGGTGCCAACAAATGCGTGCATCTGATTTGCCAATATCAGGTCCGATTTTGCAAGAAAAGGCAAATTATCTAGCTCAGAAACATGGAATTAGTGACTTCAAATGCAGCAGTGGCTGGCTCTCAAGATTTAAAGACAGGAATAACTTGGTTTCATGAAATGTATGCGGTGAGTCTGGATTAGTCAACAAAGAAAAGGCTACAGACTGGTTGTGTTCTGTACAGTCCTTTCTTGAAAAATATTTTATAATTTGCTGCCAAACAAAACATTTGCTGTTCGAGGAGAGTCTTGTCATGGTGGAAAATTTAGTAAACAGACTCACTGTTCTGTTATGCTGTAATTCAGATGGTTGTACAAAACTGCGCCCACTTCTGATTGGTTATTTTTCTGTGCCATGATGTTTTAAAGCAGTTAACAGACTTCCCTGTGATTGACGCCAATAGAAGTGCTTGGCTTATTTTCAAAATTTTTCAGTCTTGGTTATTAAAAGTGGACAGAAGAATGGCTTCAGAAAAAAGAAACATTTTGATATTTTAGATCGTTGTACAGCACATTCTACTGAGACACTTAAGTTTACAAATATACGGCTGTTGTTTTTACCTCCCAGTACCATCCGTTTTATGCAACCACTGGATCAATGCATTATTTATAACCTCAAGAGAGCACACAGAGTCTGCCTGATAAGGTACTTGATCTGCAACATAGGAGGAGGAGGGAACAATTTTCAGCCAAATTGGAATGTCTTGGATGCTATCCGTGATCGTTTGCATTTTAATAATCAACTGCTTCAGAAAGAGTGACTTTGGAGAGAATATCATTGAAAAACATGGTCTAGCAGACGAATGTGATAGCAACATTGCGGAATGAAGGAATTTGAAGGAGCATATGGATTTTTGTTGGCAAATTTGAAGAGTTTGTGTAGGTGGATGATGAAGTTGCTACCACTGCAACAACAACACCAGAAGAGCTGCTGAGCCCCGAACAGAATGTTTTCGTTACCAGCGAAAGTGAAGAAGTACACAAAACACTGGCATCTAAAAAAGATGCCATAAAAAAAAAAAATGCAATGAGCATAATAGAGAATGTGTTGGCCTGCAGTAACGTTGATAAAGAAACAACTATTGCATTTGATAATGTTGTGCTGTAGTTAAAAATGCATATAGGACAAAAACTGTGCAAAAAACATTGAATTCTTTTTTTAAATTAGATTAATTTATTAAAATGGTTTGTTTGTTTGCATGTTAATGGTTTGTGTGTCTCCTTTTATATTAAGATTAATTCTTTTTACTGTGATACTAAAATATTGGATATCTCAAAATATACTATACAATATTTATCATTTCAGTTAATTGCTTTTTTCTTTGTTTATCTTACAAATAAAAAAATCTTTAAAAAATGTGTTATTCCTATTACTGTATTGTTAGACAAGCCTTTTGTTTTTATTATATTTTATTTTTGTTATTTTATTTTATTAATTTAAATTAATTTATTTTTTCATTTATTTTTGATATTATTATTTATTATTATTTTTAGATATATAGTATGTACCAAAAAAAAAAAAAACCTGGTAAAATTGACACTTTTGTGGGACCTCGTTACTACAAACCTCGTTATTGCAAAATGTGAAAATTTAGATCCTTTAAACTTTGTATTAACGAGATTTGACTGTGTGTGTGTGTGTGTGTCCAATAATTCAAAATAAAACAACATAAAACATAAGCCAGTAGTATGGCAAAAAATGTAGAGTGAAAAATTAACATAAAATAACGTAAAAATAAACAAACAGGGAGGGGAAAGCAAACGTAAGATATAAACAGTAGCCAATAGTCCCCTATATAATTTAGCACTTTAATTCCAATTAATAAAACCGATATAAAATTTAAAATAATGCCAATTATAATATGATTTAGTGGTACCCCCCCCCCAGAAGGTACCAGTTCCGAAAAACGTGAAATATCACCAAAAAGGGGTTAAAAGAACTACTGAAAGAAAAACAAAATATCAAAATATACTGACCATTATGCCCCATATCAACAGAGGACCACGAGGCCAATAATAGTCATGGAATCGCTGCATTTCAATCGCTATACAAATCATCGCAAAGGCGAAAAGATCGAAGAACCAAACAACCCATTCCTCCTTCGATCGATCCACCAATGCAGAGGATTTGCACGATGGTGGTTCTTACGCAGCGAGAAATAATTTATAGAACAGGCAGCACTCTAGATCAGAGCCACACCACTGACATAATGTAAGCTTAGCCAGCTTATATAAAAGAAAAGAAAGGGAATAGATGGCGGCACAGGTGCTGCTTATTTAGCATATCAACCCACCACTACCACTGATTTATATTTAAATAATGGCTTAAAAGTTTAACATAAAATAAGAAAATAAATAAATAAATATTAAGCTATCATTAGAGGCAGCAAAATGCACCTCCTCCACATGAGGCCCAGATATATCCGATAATTCAAAATAAAACAACATAAAACATAAGCCAGTAGTATGGCAAAAAATGTAGAGCAAAAAATTAACATAAAATAACATAAAAATAAACAAACAGGGAGGGGAAAGTAAAGGTAAGATATAAACAGTAGCCGATAGTCCCCTATATAATTTAGCACTTTAATTCCAATTAATAAAACCGATATAAAATTTAAAATAATGCCAATTTTAATATTTATTTATTTATTTTCTTATTTTATGTTAAACTTTTAAGCCATTATTTAAATATATATATATATACAGGTGACCCCCGCTTAACGCTGATAGTTCGTTCCGGAAAAACAGAGCGCTAAGTGAATCCGCGCTAAGCGAGCGCCATATTCCCATAAGGTAACATATGTATTTGTGAGTTGCGGTCTATTCCATGGGATATTTTCTAATCAATAATAAATGGTAGTGAAAATATGCACCAATGTCGATTAAAAATATTTAATATTCAAAATTTTGTACATATAAAATATTCTACATTATATACACATATAATTATGAGGTAATTAACTAACGAAAATGATGAATTTATTGATTCGATGGCCCTGTGCTCTCGAGTTTTCGTATCTTTGGACTGAAAAATGTGTCAATTTTGGGTTGTGCTTTGGCCCTCTTCCTCTCATTGTACAACATCATGTAGGGATTCATTTCTTTCTTCAAATTTCTTATTACCTTGGCACTTCGTTCCATGTCAGGGTCGTTCTCCCGGAAATAATCACACATTTTTTCGAAGTGTTCAAAAGCTTCACTAAGTCCTTTTGCAGTCAGCGACTTCATCGGTTCTTCATCTATAGTATCTTGATCATCATCTCCCTCAATAGCAAGCTCTTGTTCTTTTATAATTTCCATTAGTTCTTCATTAGAGAGGCCATCCCTGTCGTTGGTGATCATCTCTTGTACGATGTCTTCGTTAATTTTGTGTAATCCTGCTTCTTTTCCGAGCTCAACAATTTGTGTTTTAACATTTTCAACGGAATCATCAGGTTCCTGGGAATGCTTTATGCAATTTTTCCAAACTTTCCTCCACACTCCATTCATGGTTTTCTGAGTCACTTCATCCCAGGCACTTGAAATGTTGTAGATGGCGGTTTTAATGTTATAGGATTTCCAAAACTCCTTTAAACTCGGTACATTTTCAGTGTTGATGGCTTTAATAGCTTGGGAAAAGGTGTTCCTTATGTAGTACGCTTTAAATGTGGCAATTACTCCTTGGTCCATTGGTTGGATCAGAGACGTAGTGTTTGGAGGCCTGTAAAAAACTTTTATGTGATTGTTCAAGGCTTCTAAGCTCTCTTTGCTTGGGTGTCCTGGCGCATTGTCCATGATTAGAATAGCTTTATAACCAATGTTATTTTTTGCACAATATTTTTCCACTGCAGGACAGAAGAACTCAGCATACCAATCAATGAAAAGCGGTCTGATTATCCAAGCTTTTTTATTAGCCTTCCAGATGACAGGTAGGTTTGATTTAGCTAAACCTTTAAGAGCCCTTGGATTTTCGGAATGGTAAACTAAAAGGGGTTTTAATTTAAAATCCCCCGCAGCGTTACCACCCAACAACAAAGTTAACCGATCCTTCGCCGCTTTGAAGCCTGGCATGTTTTTTCTTCTTTCGATATGAAACTTCTTTTAGGCATTTGTTTCCAAAAAAGACCTGTTTCATCTATGTTAAAAACCTGTTGAGCAGTATAACATCCCTCTTCAATAATTTTGACAAATTCTTTTTTGAAAGTTTCGGCTCCTTGTTGATCTGCTCTTGCAGCTTCTCCCTGTATTGCTACGTTGTGCAGGTTATAGCGCTTTCTAAATCTATCAAACCAGCCCTTACTAGCGTTAAATGGTTCAACATTTTTTCCTTTAAATCTTCATATAGGCTCTTCGCTTTTTCTTTAATAATAATTGAACTTAACGGAATTCTACGTTGAATGTTGTCTTCAATAAAATTATGTAGAAGCTTCTCCATTTAAATCATAATAGCCGGCCTAGCCCTGGTCAATTTAGTTGCCTGCAGGGGAACAGCTGTTTTTCCAGCTGCTAAAATTGATTCTTTATTTTTTATGATTGTTCTTACAGTTGAACCTGCCAGTCCTAAATTATTGCACACATCCACTTGTCTTTGACCGGAATCAATTCTCTTCAAAACGTCTAATTTAATTTTCAAACTCAATGTTTTTCTTACCTTTCCAATCTTTGCACTGCGTCCAGACATTGTTGCTTTTTCATTCTTATCCGCCATAACTCTCTGCAAATGTAACTGCGTTGCACTGATTGTGATACGATGTTCGAGTACAGTAAACTGTCTGTATGTCTAACACTGTATGCACTGAATGATATCTAGAATTCCTCTGGCAAGTGAGCTGAAGACGGTGACAAATGTTTTATTTATCTGAAAAGTTCGATTTTACCGTGCAGTAAAATCAGATGGTTGTTTATTGCACGAAAATACTGTAATAAATTATGGTGTGAGTCATGGAGAATGTTTATGGAATTTCCAAAACAGTAAAACAAACAAATTTTATGTACTTCGGGTGACCACAAGGTCAGAGGAGTTCAGAAGACAAGAGAATACTGTACAAGAAACAGCACCGCATTTAGCACTCATGGGATTGATTGTGTGAAAAACATTTCGCAAGTTATAGTTCCCACAGTAAAACAAAAGAAGAGATAGGGAGTAAATCTATTTTTAGTATCTTTCTATTACAGGTCAGAACAGAAAATGCAGACTTCGTAACAGCATATGACACGGGATGGTAAATTTTTTCAGCTTGTGTACTAAAAATGAATTTCTCCCTTGAAACTATCCACACCAAGAAAATAGAGCATATTGAAAGTTTCAATTTTGTACATAGAGTAGAAATTATAAAAATAATTACTGTAGTTAATTTCATGGTGGCTATTTTCTCCTTTTGCCAAAAAAAAAAAAAAAAAAAGGCTCAAAACAGACTGGACTGAAGACGGATTTGCCAAAAATTCAATCTGTATGCTAGTAAAATAGCGTTATAGTGAGTTTTGACAGCATTATAGTCAGATACAGGTTATAATATAAGAACAGCGTTATAGCGAATCAGCGTAAAGCGAACCGCGTTATAACGGGGGCCTGCTGTATATATATTTCCCTGTCATCCACCTTTAATTCTTCTCCTTTCTATCCTATTCCTGTTAGTTTTGGCCTTGTGTTCTTTACACATCCACCTGTTAACACTTTTTTTCTCTTGCTTTTTTACTTCAACCTTAAATATATACTTTTGTATCCTTTGCTGCTGCTTAGTGCACTTAGGTGCAATTGCCATATAACTTTTTTAACATAATTAGCCTATATCTCCATATATGTCACCCTTGCTCATTTTATTAAAATTTTATATATATATATATATATATATATATATGACTAATATGGAAAGAAAGTTAATAAATTGTAACAAACTGTAATTAATACTTATGGGCCAATGCACTTGTTACAGCAATAATGCATTACGACCATAATGTGTATAAAATATGTTGTGTAATATTGAAGACAATTCAAGAAGACAATACCAAGATAGATTTAAAGAAATGCAAGGGATAAAATAAGGTTCGTATATATAAATATATATACAGGAACTCCCTGACTTAAGTAATACTCGACTTACGGAAATTCGACTTTACGTAAGTTTTTGCTGGCTGGTGCAAATGTATTCTGCATCCCGTAAGAATAAATGGAGGTATTGTGAAAATATCGTATTGTGAACCCAATAACACATTGTTTTTCTTTTCTTTTTTTTTTTTTTTTTTTTTTGTAATTCGTTCCAAGTTCTTGGAAGTTGAAAATTTCACTATAGAGTAAACCACTGCTATTCGTGGTCGCTGATTTAATATAAAATGAAACCTAAAAAAATGTGAATTTTAACGTGCCGTGAACATTTTCCACCATAAAAAAACATTGGTGTGGCTAAAATCATCTTTTCCGGTTAAAACAACGCTCGGTGGGTGGAGAGGGGTGACAAAATTGCGAGCGTGGATATTTCCCGCTAATCCATGTTCAGTATGTGTTATGCGCTTGTCATGGAAGGTTTCGTTGTTTGCTTTTAAATGCTTATAAATTGAATAAATTTTTCAATTTATAAACTGATATGATTATAAAAGTAGACGCCTCTGTAGTCAGGTGGGTAGGAGCAGCAGTGCGTAGCACACGCTTCTTGATTAGACCGGGATTCGAGCCCGTGACCACCAAATACGGAGGATGCGGAAAGGTCAGGGAATGACCACTGCATATCCCCGGTGCAATATGGCCTTGGTTGCTAATGCTCCTAAAAACCAAATAACAAACAACAAACAAACAAGCTTACAAAAGTGAAAAATCTACCGTTTTGCACTGTGTTAGCGTAAACAGGCTTTTTTGACTGTGGTAACGGTTAAAAGAAAGTGACTTTATTGTGGACAAGTTCTTTTCTAACCCCTACAAAAATATGGCTACGAATAACAAGGGAATTGTGAAAAGATCTAAGAAGGTGATGACATTAGCGAGTAAAACAGAGTTATTAGACAAAATTTCTAATGGTGAAAGTGTCTTGTCAGTGGTAAAACCTTATAAAATCAATGAGTCAACGATACAATCAATCAAGAAATTGGAAGAAAAAATCCGCCATAGTGTCCATGAAAACGCGATATTTACTTAATTTGCTCTGTAACTCATGGCATTAAATTAATGGAAAAAGCTTTAAATCTGTGGATAGAAGGCTGAACTCAAAATAAAATTCCGCTACGTTCGCTCATCATTCATGAAAAGGCAAAACACCTTTATCAACACTTTAGCGAAACTGGTGATAGCACTGACGGGATAAGTTTTTTAGTTTTGTTTTGTTTGAAAAGATTCGTTTGATTCAAAGATTCAAAGATTTGTTTGAAATTTCTAATAAATATTACATATAATATTAAATTGTTTCTTATTTTCATTTTGATGCCTTATACCCCGGGGGCTCACCATCTGCTGAGTATGGGCTTGGTACACCCAGGGTCCTGAGCTGGATATCATCATTCTTCTCTTTCTTGGTGGTTCTCTCTACTTTTGACTCTCTCTCTCTCTCTCTCTCTCTCTCTCTCTCTCTCTCTCTCTCTCTCTCTCTCTCTCTCTCTCTCTCTCTCTCTCTCTCTCTCTCTCAGGGTAACTCGGGAACTTTTTTTTTTCCTGGTGCAGTATAAGCCTCAGGCTTCCTTGCATCATATGGCTATTAATAATAATAATTTCACTATGTACTGTCTATGTACATAGTCATATTATGAAGGTACATATAATTCATACCTAGACTAATTTTTTTTCTTATACATTTCATACTTTGCAACGGAATCCTTTTATTATTATGGGAGCCATAACTCAGTATTCGCGTTTTCGGTATTCGCAGCATTTCTCAGGAACGTAACCCCCACAAATAACGGGGGTTTACTGTATTACTTAAGCTATTTATCTCTCTAAAAAGTCATATTTATAATGGAAATTGCACTACCCTTTCATCGTTATCATATGTTCCCGTTATAAGAATCAATTTTGAACGCGATTGATGCAAATTTCAAAATTTTTCAATTTTGAAATTTGAATCAATTTTTTCTAAAGCATGTTTCTAGCAGTCACGACCAAAAAACAATAAAAACAATTTTCTGTTAGTACATCTAATTAGTAAACTCGATCTTATTGCATTTGCGATAATACCGATAACTGAAATTGTGTGGGTTTTTACGCTATTGTGGTGAAATGTGTTCCCCTTCACTGATCTTCAATCATATAAAAAACAAATTTTCAGAAACTTCTCTTCGTTCCTATTTACGTATTACACTGGTGAAGGAAAAGGGATCAACGGAAAGTGCAAGTGCTGGCAGTGCCAGGAAAAGAAACAAAATTGATTTAGAAATGAAGATGAAAATGATTAAGAAGTACGAAGCAGGACACAGTTTGTCATCTATTGCAAGGTAATTAGGTCTTGTTGCTTCAACGGTGAATATTGTTTTAAAGGTCAGTGTGCGTATAAAAGAACAGGTCAAAGGATCAATGCACTTAAAGATCAACAGTGATCACAAAACAGCATTCAGGTGCTATATCGAAAATGGAACAGCTGTTAATAATATGGATGGAAAATCAGATTCAGAAGCAAGTGCCACTGAATCCAATGGCTATTCAGGCAAAAGCAACAAGTATTTATAACGATATTAAGGATAAGTACGGCGCACTCCAAACCAAGTTCGTGGCAAGCAACGGGTGGTTTAATAGGTTCAAGCATTACTCAGGTTTCCACAACGTTAAAGGATGCGGTGAAGTTGACAGTGCCAATTGTGCAGCTGCAGAGAAATTTTGTGATGTGTTGCAAAAAATTGACAAAGGCGGCTATTCAATGCAGTAAATTTTTTACGTTGACGAGACTGCTCTGTATTGGAAAAAAAATGCCGTATCAAACATACATTGCCAAAGAGGGAAATACAATGCCAGGTTTCAAGGCTTCAAAAGATCGGGGCTAATGCAGTGGGAGATTACAGATTAAAACCACTGTTTGTGTACCATTCTGGGTTTTTGCGCCAATAAAATCAAAATCAAATCAACCATTTGATTTGATTTTGAAAATCAAATCAACCATTCTGGAAACCCCCTTGCATTTAATGGCATCAATAAAGCCACCCTACCCGTGCATTTCCGATCGAACCAGAGAGCATGGATAACAGTATCTCTCTTTGAGGATTGGTTTAAATGCTGCTTCATTCCTGAGGTTGAAAATTATTGTAAAGACAACAACGTTCCTTTCAAGGTTGTACTTTAATTAGATAATGTTCCTGGACATCCTACGCATCTAGATGATTTCAATTCGAACGTGAGAGTCATATTTCTAACGCCAAACACAACTTCACTCACCAACCTATGGATCAGGGTGTTATTTCGAATTTAAAAGCATACTATTTACGCACAACATTTTCTCGGGCATTGTCTTCAGGAGACGATGCCTAAAGACCATGTTAAACATTAATAAGGCCTGTGTGGAAATGACTAAAAGTTGTTTAAATGGCACATGGAAGAAAATATGCCCACGGTACGTAAAAAGGCTTCGAAGGATTTGAAAAAGACGAATCGTACGAAGAGGTTATGGATAAGATTGTAAAGGTTGCAGAGCTATTTCAGTTGGAGGTTGATGTCAAAGACGTGGAGGAGTTAATAGAGGAAGAAGAGAAGGAATTAGCTAACGAAGAACTTATTGACTTGCAGGCAACTATAGTGAAAGAAGAAAATGCCGACAAAGCTCAAGATGAACCAAATGAGGAGCCGGGCACTTCATCACCAGAGAGATGGCAATGGCATTTTATGAAATTGCATCAGCAGTGGCGAGGTTTGAGAAGATGGATCCTGACAGTGAACGATTCTTTAAAGTTAACAGAGGGGTGAATGATATGCTTGCTTCCTACAAACAAATCTACGATGAAAAGAAAAAGCCACCATTCAGTCATCCATTAATATGCTCTTTCATAAGATTTAGCGGCCTACCCCTTCTAAATCTCCACAGCCCTCAATCTCCTCAGTGGCATACTAATGAGCTGAAGACGTCGATTCTGGCAGTGATGCTCGAGAGGTAAAACTTGCTGACATTATTCCTGTCTCCCCTCTTTTTTTGTAATTTATCAATTTTGAAATTTTTTAAATGCATGCTTTTGTAATTTTTCCTGTGCATGAAATAGAAAAATTGAATAAATACAATATTTGATTCAGTCAATTCAGCGAGCACAATTGCGAGTGCTGCAAAAGCATGGGGGAAATTCCAACTTAAGTAGCATTCCACGGAACGCAACCCTTACGTAAGTTGGGGAGTTCCTGTATATAAAAAAAAAAAAATATATACATAAAACTTATCGCTGTCTACCCACAATCTATGTGACTTCAACTTGGGCCAACCACCCAGATTGAAGGCAAAAAACAAGTTCTCTGTTTCTGTAATGAACAATATCTGCTAAGATATATAAATTTCGAGATTAAGTAATTTGAATCTAAACCAATTAAATGTAGTTAATTTTTTTAGAATCAAAAGAAAGATAATGTAAAATATTAATGCAAGCACATATTGAACATTGTTGACCCGATGGAGAATGCAATTTAATAATTAAAATAAGAATAAATGTAAAGCATAAGTCATATCTACTGTATCCAGGACATAATGTAGTAATAACAATAGTTGTCATGAAAGAAATAACAATCCCTCTAGTGAGTTAATATACATGTGGTGACCCTTATGTGACGGATATGGTAAAAATAAATAATTAATTAATTAAAATTAAGTTAATGCAAAGAGAAACATGTGGATAGTAAGATGAATAAAAGTAATAGAGTAGGAATAATATACCATATCCAGGACGTAATGTAGTAACAACAATAGTCGTCATGAAGGAAATAACAATCCCTCTAGTGAGTTAATATACACGTGGTGACCCCTATGTGATGGATATGGATAAATAACTAATTAATTAAAATTAAGTTAATGCAAAGGGAAACATGCAGATAGTAAGATGAATAAAACTAATAGAGTAGGAATAACAGAACCTGAACTCCGTGAAGGCGAAAATATAGTAGTACAAATAAGTAGTAGTTTCTCCTACATCCTCGGATTACCATAATAATTTCGGAGAAATAAGAACAAAGAGTGTAGGACAGGTTAAAGATGATGCAAAATATAACTTGTAGCTTGGGTAAGCCCGGGATCGCAAACCCGTTCCTATAGTAGGACCCTGGCTGAATTTACATGTTACCTTAGCGTGAACTTAAGTATATACAGTTTGCGATTCTGGGCCTACCCTAGCTACAACTTAGGGTTACTATATCATGCCATGCTACAAAACTAGACTCCTTACTAAACCAGACTTAAAGACTAGTGACCGGGTGGTGCCTCAGACTGATGACATTTAATGACCTTGACATATTGATGGGTATTGTCTCTCTCTCTCTCTCTCTCTCTCTCTCTCTCTCTCTCTCTCTCTCTCTTAGGAAGAACTGTTAAAAGCATGAAAGAAGAAACAAAGTATCCACTGTATGGCCAGCAACCAGCTCTTCATCTCTCATTCCACAGGAGCTTCCTGCATGAGACGACTTTCTTTTCCTCCTGATAGTACAGTCAGTCCTCGTATAGCACGATAGTTGTGTTTCTAGAAACCCTCGTGCAATGCAAAATCGTGCAATATAAACAACAGGCCCTATGGGAAAAATAGGGTTAGGTGCCGACCACCCAAGATTGAACACACATTTGTAACGAAAACATTACCAAACACAATAAATAATTCTAATAAAATACGTAAGTATTTTATTACGACTATTACGTAATAAAATATTGCTAATGCTTTTGCTTCTATCGTAAGCAAACTTGTTTTTTGTTTGATTTTCTATCCAAACAGATGACAGCCGTTCCATCTCTTCCAATTCTTGTGTCTTAATCGAATGGATTTTAATTACACCAAGTTGTTCCTGCTATGAAAGTTGTTTTTATTTTCTCTGAATTCTTTGTAATTCTCGGCGTTGCCACCGGCGCCTCCGTAGCCAGGTGGGAAGGAGCAGCAGTGCATAGCACATGCTTCTTGATTAGACCGGGGTTAGAGCCCGGCACCACCAAATACGGAGGATGTGGAAAGGTCAGAGAATGACCACCGCATATCCCGGAGCAATATGGCCTTAGTTGCTAATGCTCCTAATAAAAAAAAAAAAAAAAAAAAACCAAAAAACCAAATCTCTCGGCGTTGCCTCATTTAGGTCTGTGTCACGTGCAATATCACATGGTCTTTCATTTCGCTCAAAGCGTTTCACAATTTCATATTTTTTCTATTTCGACAGAGGTGGACTGGCCATAAGCTCTACCGGAGAAACCTCGGTGGGCCGGAGGTCGGTGTGAATTTGGCCATAACTAGTATGAGGCCACTACAAATTTTCCCGGGTAAGAATTTTTGACCCAGTCCGCCTCTGTTTATCGATTTCTTTTTCTCTGAATCTGCAGTGTCTTCACCAGGATGCTTCCTTTTCACACCTTTTAAGTATTTTACTCATTTTTAGGGAATAAAGCACAATTACAAAACGAGGAGGCACGCGTGATACACATAAACAAAGCTGTAGCAACTGAATAAACAACATCGTAAAGGCAGAGATACACTATTAACACCTCACATTTTACTAAAGCACATTTCTAGGGGTTACTACCATAAAACAATAAAAACAATTTCCAGTTGCGTTTCTGCTAGTGGAATCTATTATAAACTGGTAGTAAACTCGATCTAATCACATTTGCGATTATACCGATAGCTGGAATTGTGTTGGTTTTTATGTTATTATGGTGAAATGTGTTTCCCCTTCACTGATATAAAAAACAAAAATACATTTTCAGAATCTTCTCTTCATTCCTATCGTGTTGCGTTCGGTTGGAGTGATTCTGCGTCCGACTGCCATTTCTTGTAAACACAAAGGTGTTTACAAGAAATGGCAGAGCGTGCATAAGCGAATTCGGTCGTGTTATATAAGATATCGTTCCCCTATTTATAAATCGTGTATGATTGAATTCGTGTACTGTAAACACGTTATACGAGGACTGACTGTACCATTTTAAGACTCTGGCAGGAACCCGGGGCAAACAATAACTGAGCAGAATTATTAACCTCCTGCTATCTGAGGCACTTCCACCCAGAGTTCATTTAGACTGCCTCACATGGAAAAGTTTGAACAGGCTTTCAGACCCTTCTGGAAGATCAAAATTTGATCTGGCTTGCTGGAGCCAATCGGATAGTCCTTTAGCATGTGGCTCCAGTGCCATCCAAACCAAGGAACATTTGTTGGACTGTCCTTTGCTTGGTCCACCATTCTCCACACAGGACCTTGCTTATGTTTTGACATTGCTGTACAATGTGCATACTACTGGACAAATATTTAACATATAAACTTGTATGTTAAATATTTATACTTAGCAATTGTGAGATAACTGAATTTGTTACAACTTTTTAAAAAATGTTTCCTTTACATGTGGTTAACCGTCATTTATTATTGTTACCATTTGACTACTATATGATAGGTGTAACTATGGGTGTCTTTTCTGTCTGTGATTTTGAAATGAAGCTTTGGAGGTTTCCGGTTTATTTCGTGAGGGTTTCAGCTCCAGTTTTCTTCCATTTGCAGATCACGTCACCAGTCATGATTTTGAAATAAAGCTTTGGAGGTTTCCGGTTTGTTTCGTGAGGGTTTCAGTCCCAGTTTTCTTCCATTTGCAGATCACATCACCAGTCATTGACTTAAGGATTTTTCAGTGTCATTGAAATGTCACGTTACAGGCTGATTACTTACTGCCTTGAATAAAAAGATGGTTAAGTAGAGATCGAGATCGAGGCCCATTATTGCTTTCAGTATTTATTAATGATATTGATGCAGGTATATCAGACTTAATGTCAAAATTTGCAGATAATACCAAGGTTGGTGTTAGCTAATAACAAGATCTAGGAAAATTGAGTCAGTGCACTGAGGAATGGCAGTTGAAGTTTAACATTGACAAATGCAAGGTACTGCTTATGGGTAGCAGTAATCCCATAGTAACTTATCAGCTGTGTGGTACTGTATTCAGGGTAGTGGAAAATGAAAACAACCTGGAGGTAATTGTGCAGTCAGATATGAAATTCTCTGAGCAATGCAGGCATGCTGCCAGGACAGCTCATGGGGTTTTGTCAATGATATACAAAGGGTACTAGGAAAGTTTTGCAATATGATGCAACAATGAATCACAGGAAGCTGCTTGTTGCTGCATGTTGAGACATGTTCATACGTGCATAGTAGCCGCCGCGCCAAGTCGATGGGCTCAGTTATTCATTAGTAGTGAGAGTGTAAAGTGCTTGCGATGGCATCGTGGTCAAGAAATGAGATAAGGACAGTTTTGCGGTATAATTTCGTGCGTGGTTTAACAATAGACCAGTGCTTAGAAGAAATGACTCTTGCACTAGATGATGATTGTCCACATCGTACAACGATATTCAGGTGGTATAGAGAATTCCAAAGGGGAAATTTCACTCTGGAGGATTCTGAGAGGCCGGGAAGGCCACGAACATCAGTTACGGAAGAAAACGTTACTGCTGTGAGGAAAATGCTTGACGAAAACAAGCGAGTGACCTACCAACAGATAGAGGATACTTTGGGCCTAAATGCACCAGCAAATCGTTTGATTCTGCAAGATCATTTGCACGTGAAGAAACTTTGTTCTCTCTGGGTGCCGCATCAACTGACTGAAGAGCAGATGACACGATGTGTGACTTGGTGCCGGGAGATGTTAAAAAAGTTTGATAAGGGACAATCTCAGTATGTGAACAACATCGTGACAGGTGACGAGACTTGGCTGTACTATTACGATCTGCCGACCAAGGCTCAAAACAAAGTTTGGGTCTTTGAAGATGACGACACACCCGTAATTGTCAGAAAATCCAGATCTGTAAAGAAGAAAATGATAGCTGTATTTTTCAAATCGAGTGGAATTGTGGAACGTGTCGTTTTGGACACGCAGAAGACAGTCACAGCTAAGTGGTATACTGAACAATGCCTGCCTAAAGTCATTGGATCTATGAAGAACCTGCGGCCAAAGTCAAGAATGGACACCTGGTACCTCCATCACCATAATGCTATAGTTCACCGCGCCAAAGCCTGCACCGAATATTTGACCACGACAGGACTGAAACTTCTCGAGCATCCTCCCTACAGTCCAGACCTTACTCCCTGCGACTTTGCACTGTTCCCTCATGTGAAAATGAAGCTAAAAGGGAGGCGGTTTTCCAGTGATGAGGACCTTCTACGGGCTTGGTACAACGAGTGTGCTTTACTCCCTAGTGAAACTTGGCAGAACTGGTTTAAAGATTGGTTTCGGAGGATGGAGAGGTGTATTGAATGTAGAGGAAATTACTTTGAAAAAATTAAATAAACAAAGCTGTATTGCAAAACTTTCCTAGTACCCTTTGTATAGACTAACTTTGTTAGTAGGGATAAGGAGTTGATTATCTCTTTGTTACAAGGTCATGATTAGGCTGCTTATTGAGTATTGTATACAAGTCTGGAGACCTTTAGGAAGGATTTAGATCTACTGGAATGGGTGCAGAGAAGGGCAACCATACTGGAGATCTGATTGAGGTGTTTAAATCCTTGAATGGATTAAGCAAGCTGAAAGTTAATGGCATTCTTCTACTTGCTGAGACTACACACATGAGGCATAAATTCAAGTTGAGGAAGGATGGTTGCAGGATAGATGTGCAGTAGTTTGCCTTTAGCCAGTGTGTGGTTGATTGTTGGAACAGGCTTCCATCTGTTGTTGTGGAAGTGGATGATTTGAATAAATTCAAGGAAGAACTAGACAAATTTTTGGATAGTACATATGGGAGAAATGTGTAGTGATTTTTTTTTTTTTTCCTGATGTGTAGTGGCAAATGATGCAATTTCTTGCATCATTTGCCACTACTACTACTTATGTGGCACACTATTATCATTTCATGCTGGAGGTCTAACTCCATCAATCACGGTATATTGCATTCACAATTGTACTACTGCCTCCTCGAAGGCCTTTTTCTGTCAGCACATTTATAGTTGGCTGACACTTGGTGCTTGGATAGGATGTGACCTATTATTATTGGAGAGGCGTTTGGATATTAATGGTAGGGTAGTGTAAATATCAAGACATAACCGTAGATAAGGGAAATTGGTTTCAAACTTTAAATTAATCTGTTAAAATGCACTGATTTTAGAGCATGTTTTTAGAGAATTATGAAAGTGTATGATAGCTGTTAATTCACTTCAGCATTTAGGTTGGAAAAACTTACTACTCTTTAACTTGAAAAAAACTTTGTATAAGTTCTAATCATTGATGAGTGTCTTTTAGTGAAACTACCTGTTCAACCATGGTAGGTTCCTATTCTTCATTTGTACAAATTTCAGGTTCCTTTGCATCTTTAATGAGGTCATCTTCATTTGTGCATCTCCTGAAACTCAATGTTCTCATCTGTTTCAGCCTAGGTTTCAAAACAAATTTCTCAGTAAGTTTCAGCAATGATGCACATCTTTAAAAATGTCTTCACTGTTCCGGACTATTCTTTGTCATTAATAGAGGAAAAAGCTTGCAAAACTTCATTTTTGCGTTTTTCAAGGCAATAAATCCAGCATGTTTGAAGCTGTTGCTGATCACTCTTTTGTTAACTTCATCCCATGCTGAACACATAAGTACATCGATTTTGCATTGTGTTTTTGCTTTCGAGACATAGCACAATTTTGTTTAGTTGCATTTTTCAGTGGTTTTTTTCAAGCACTGGTTTACACCCTGAATAATTTTCTGAAGAACTAATGCCATATTATGTTGGCAACAGTGTACTCAACAGTGATAGTGTAGGTGATGAGGGGCAGAGTTATCCACAAACAGCAAAATTATTCTATTCTCTACATTTGTCTTGCAATCTAAATGTCAGATTCATCCTTCATAGATTTTAGATAACATCCAAGCCTTTTATTTTCTCAATACATAGTTACCAATGTCTTGAAACCTTTAAAGAGTCAGTGCTGCTAGACTTTCCCAGTGATTAAGAGAGGAATCTTCTCTATGCGAGACGTGTTTGCCGTTAGGAGAGTTGGTAATTGGTTGTTTGTCATTTTCCCCCCACCACATTTCCCTCCTTTAAATGATAGTGTTTGAATCAGATAGCAACTTAAAAAAAAACTGAAAAAAAAAAAAAAAAAAAAAGTCTGTGGCTGCACTTTTGCTGCAAGTCTTTTGAAAGATAGCCTATGATGAGTCTTAAATTTCTGGAACCATCCATTGGAACACTTTAAATCTTCATTATTCATATGATGCACAAACGATTCAGCCTTAATTTTTAAAACATTTCCATCAACAGGAATGTTTTTGTATACATCATCATAAGCTATTGCAAGTATGACATTTCAATGTGTATTTCTTGCTCTGATACTACCGAGTGCAACAGATTTCTCTATGCTTTCAATGTTTTTTTTTTTTTTTTTGATTTTTCAGAATAGCAAGCAGTGTACTCTTAGAAATGCTGAACTGTTTAGTGGTGTTGGTCCTAGAACACACAGCATTCTCTACAACTTGAGAAATATTAATTATGTCTGTGACTGGCATAACTAACTGCTTTGTAGGAGCTATATTGACAAACATGCTGTATATGAAATCAGTAGTATTGAGACCTAGTGTGCCACTAGTAGGTGAAATAAAATTTGCCACTCTAAATGCTAACAAGTCGGAAAGCAATGTCAAAATTTGGCACCCTCCTGAACTGCTACCCACATACGCAACACCTATCTTGCCTACCTACTTGCAGTGGCCCTGTATGAAATCAACTTCTATTCAAAGTTAATTGTATTAAGTCAGCGAGCAATTTCTCATGGTCAGCTGTTGCTTTAATAAATTAGTGTTTGTTCATTTCGAGATTCAAATATTGTAATAAAAAAAAAGTAAAAAACACAAGATAGTAGTGGAAATTTTTAGGTAATCATAGAGAATTCATTGCCTTTTAATAATATTATAACAAATGTAAAATAGCTTTAGGTACATAGGAATTCAGCTGGGACATACCTATGTGGTGTGTCCCGGCTGTTATAACAATAAACAACATAGGGCATTATATTGTTATGACGTTAAAAAGAAAGAGGATTGCTATAAAGAGCTTTGACTGTATTTATTTTTTTATGGTGATTGGATTGCTGAAATTATATTGCACTATTTATATCTACCATACCAGATGCAACATTAGAACCCTCAACCTTTATTTCTTAGGCAAGTACTTTACCCACTATATCAATTTTGCAGTATGGGTTAAAATTCAGCTTAATGTAGGTGACTAATAAAAATAACAAATTTCCCCTGAATAATTAGGCTGTAGGCATAACCTTCAGCAAAAATAAGAATTTTCAAAAAAAAATTTTTTTTTTTGGATAGTTATACCTATGTAAGACTCTGAAGGTTATGACTATATTTTTTGAAAATATGGAATATGCTAAGTCCCCAAGGATGCTGTTTTTCTGAAGCTCTATTGTGTGTATACAAAAATTGTGCTGCAGTACAGTGGATCCCCGTTTTATGATTGGTTCACTATACCTGTGGTGTGCAACCTTTTCCTGTACAGGGGCATATTCAGAGTTAGATTATTTCACAGGCTGCACTGAGCGATTCAAGAAAAATCATATCTTGTTACATGTAAAAGGAAGTTTCTATTTTCATGTTACCATTTTTGTTTTCAAGCTATATATAAAAAATGCAAATTCCAAATCTATGTCAGCGATTTATTTTTTTAGATTTCATTAAAATTATAAAAATATGACTTACTTTTGTTTTTTTAAAGTTTACATTTTTTAAAAATACAGTAGAACGTCAGTTATCCAGAATAATTAGAAAGGCTGGTCTTTTTTTTTTATTAACGGTATTACAGTTAGCTCCGGTTATAGTTTCCCCCCCCCCTTTGGTAGTTATTGGCGCATCGGCTTCTGTGGCCATAATGCACCTCCCAAGGTTTTTGCAGTACTTTGATCCAAGCCCGAGGCGGGATTCGAACCCACGACCTTTGGGTTGCCAGGCAGGCGCTTTACCCACCCGGCTAGCCCGGTCGGCCCGGTTATAGTGATTACATTTGCAAATTGAATTTTGATTATAATAAGTGAAAGATCGAGTTTACTACCTGTTTATAACAAATTGTACAAACAAAAAGCCCAATAAACTGAAAACTGCAAATTGTTTTTTATTGTTTTTTGGTTGTGACATTTACAATTCTGTTACCTTCAGAAATGTGCTTTAGAAAAATATCACAGAGGCTACTGGGTTTTCTCAGAAACCATGAGTGAATTTCAGATTCGGTAAGAATAATATTGGCCCGAAACTGTGATTTATTATTTTTCTCAATTTTTTACAGTAAAATGTGAATAAAAAGAAAACACGTCGCTTTAACATTGCAACAAAAAATTGAAATTATTAATAGAATTAAAAAAAAGTGAAAATTTAGCAAATTTCTCTAAAGAGTTTAATGTGGAGACTTCAACAATTTATGATGTCAAGAAAAATTCCAACAAATTCTAACAGAATTTGTGTCGATCATGGATAGTGAAGGAGGATCTAGTAGGAAAATTCCGATGTCAAAACCTGAAAATTCCGCTTTAGAGAGTGCACTCACTTTATTTTTTTGTTTTCTTCAGAGTGAAGTTTAGGTGGACCAGTGTCTGGCCCAATGTTATGTGAAAAAGCATTGGATTTTAATCGAAAATTAATAGGTAATGAAGGTTTTAAGGCAAGCACATGTTGGCTGAAATACTTTAAAATGAGACACGGTATACGTGAACTAGATATTCAAGACGATAAATTTTCTGCAGACGAATCAGCAGCAGTGCCCTTTAAAAATAAGTTTGCTTCAATTAAGCAAATTACGAGAAAGAAAAAGTCTGTTGATGAGATGGACTTATCATGGAATGCATTACCGAGAAAACGCTAGCCACTAAAAGAGAAATGCCTGCACCAAGTTTTAAGATGAGAAAAGAGTGAGTTAGTTGTTGTGTGTGCGCGAATGCCACTGAGATGCACAGATTGTCCATGCTCATTATTGGTAAGTCAAAAAAACTGAGAGCATTTAAAAATCTTTCTAATTTTCCTGTTTTGTATAAAAATCATAAAAATGCCTGGATGGATGTTTCTGCTTTCCGAGATTGGTTTATAATTTTTTTTTAATTAATCTTAATTATTTAATTTAGTCGTAATGTAAGATTAAATTTATTTATTAAATATTGAATTTAATATTATATAAATTATATTAATATAATTAATATAATTTATGGAATTACTGTTGAAGAAGAAGGCAGAAGCCTTTGAAAGCTTCAGTTTTTTAGCGCTTTTAATCTAGTATATTTTATTGCATTTTAATTCAGTATTTTATTATCATTTTATTTGTACACTCACTGTAAACTACATTTGTTTTATTCTATCTTAATTCAGTATTTTATTATCAGTAACATTTTATTTGTATAATCACATTTATTTTGTTTGATCTACTGTAAATTTATTGTAAATTTAAATATAAAGCTTTTTAAGATTTTGGTTTTTGTTTTACTTCAATGGTTGGTGAGAAACACTAAAAATCATAGTATGAATATACCCAACCCCAGAGGCCTATTTGAAGAAAACTCCTTTATCAACACTTTAGCGAAACTGGTGGTAGCACTGGCGGGATAAGTTTTTTAGTTAGCAAAGGCGCTGGTTTGAAAGATTTGTTTGAAACTTCTAATAAATATTACATTTAATATTAAATTGTTTCTTATTTTCATTTCGATGCCATATGCTTGCATTTCACTATGTACTGTCTATGTACATAGTCATATTATGAAGGTACATATAATACATACATAGACAAAATTTTAGACTAGTTTTTCTTATATATTTCATACTTTGGAACGGAATCCCTTTATTACTATGGGAGCCATAACTCAGTATTCGCGTTTTTGGTATTCGCGGCATTTCTCAGGAACGTAACCCCCGCTATTCGCGGGGGTTTACTGTACTGATAATTATCAAAAAAATTTATACAGGGAAGTGATTTTAGTTATGATTTTGGTTCGCTCCTCCCTCTCCATCAACCTCTGTACTCCAGGCTAAATTGCTTGCAAGTGGCATATTAGATCATTACATTGCTACTTTTTCTTAGATGTCATTACCTCTATGTACTTCTCTATTCAAAGCCTGCCAAAATAGTTTTCCAAGGCCTATTTGATTATTAGTCTAGGCCAGTATATTAATAACAAAAAAAAAAAAAAAAAAAAAAAGTTAAATAATTATAATGATACGAAAGTGGTGTACGCTACAAATTTGCAAAATTTATTTATTTTATTTATTTTGTTTAATTATTAATTACAATTTTTTACGGTATTGTTCACATCTCACGGAACACAGTTTGAGAAACGCTGCACTAGATGATGGCAAACTTCTGCACTTCTGTCCTGCAACCATCCTTTCTCAACTTAATTTATGTTCCCTGATGTGTAGTCTCAAGCAAGAGGAAGAATGCCATTAACATTTAACTTACTCAATCCATTAAAGGCCTTAAACACGTCAGATTTCTCTATAGGTGCCTAGTCTCTAGGCACTACGGTTTGCAGAAATGAAGCATTTCTAAGTAAGAGCACCCCCTTTTGTTCCCTTCACCAATCTTGTTGTCCTTCTCTGTGCCCATTCCATCAGATCTAAATCCTTCCTAAAGTGAGGCCTCCAGACCTGTGTAGTACTGAAGATGTGGCCTAACCATGGCTTTGTACAAGGGGATAATCACCTCTTTATCCCTGCTAACAAAGTTTCTGTATATCATTGACAAAACCCCGTGAGCTGTCCCGATAGCATGTCTGCAATGCTTAGAAAATTTCATATCTCACTGCACAATTACCTCCAGTTTGTTTTCATTTTCCACTACCCCGAGTATAGTACCACACAGTTGATAAGTTACTCTCGGATTACTTGATTTTTGTCAATGTTAAACTTCAACTGCATTTGTCAGCCCATTGACTAAATTTTCCTAAATCTTGTTGTGGTAACTTACCATGATTACTGTCGTTAACCATCCTGCCAAACTTTGTATCATCTGGAAACTTAGACACTAAGCCTAATATAGCCTCATTAGTATCATTAATAAATACAGGAACTCCCCGACTTTCATAAGGGTTGCGTTCCACGGAACGCTACGTAAGTCGGATTTTACATAAGTTGAAATTTCCCCCATGCTTGTGCAGCACTCACAACTGTGCTCGCTGAATTGATTGAATCAAAAAAGAAATGTTCGATGAACATGTAAATAGAATTATTTATTGTATTTTTTCAATTTTTTATCTCATGTGCAGGTAAAATTACAAAAGCATGCAATTTAAAAAAAAAATTCAAAATTATAAAATTACAAAAAACGAGAAGACAAGCATAACGGCAGTAAGTTTTACCTCTCAAGCATCATTGCCAGAATCGATGTCATCAGCTGATAAGTATGCCACTGCGGAGGTTGAGGGCTGTGGTGATTTATAAGGGATTGGCCACACAATCTTACGAAAGAACATATTAATGGATGACTGGATGGTGGCTTTTTTTCTTTTCATTGTAGATTTCTTTGTAGCAAACAAGCATATCATTCACCCCTCTGTTAACCTTTAAGAATCGTTCGCTGTTAGGATCCATCTTCTTAAACCTGGCCATTGCCGATGCAATTTCATGAAATGCCATTGGCATCTCTCTGGTGATGAAGCGTCTTGGCTCCTCATTTGGTTCATCTTGAGCTTCGTCAGCATTTTCTTCCTTCTCTTCTTCCTCTTTTAACTCCTCCACGTCTTTGGCATCAACCTCCAACTGAAATAGCTCTGCAACCTTTACAATCTTATCCGTAACTTCTTCGTACGATTCGTCTTTTTCAAAACCTCTGAAGCCTTTTACGTGTTGTGGGCATATTTTCTTTCACGCGCCATTTAAACAACTTTTAGTGATTTCTACCCAGGCCTTATTAATGTTTAAGATGGCGTGGTAAATATTGTAAGATTTCCAAAAGCCTCTTAACGTAAAATTTTTCTCATCGTCTACTGCAAACAATGTCTGAGCAAATTTTGTGCATAAATAGTATGCTTTTAAATTCAAAATAGCAGACTGATCCATAGGTTGGATGAGTGAAGTCATGTTTGGCGGTAGAAATATGACTCTCACGTTAGAGTTGAAATCATCTAGATGTGTAGGATGTCCAGGAGCATTATGTAATAGAAGCAAAATGTTGAAAGGAACGTTGTTGTCTTTACAATAATTTTCAACCTCTGGAATGAAGCAGCATTTAAACCAGTCCTCAAAGAGAGATATTGTTATCCATGCTCTCTGGTTCGACCAGAAATGCACAGGTAGGATGGCTTTATTCCTGCCCTTAAATGCACGAGCATTTCCAGAATGGTACACAAGCAGTGATTTTAATCTGTAATCTCCTACTGCAATAGCCCCAAGAAAGAGCGTGGTCCTATCTTTTGACACCTTGAAACCCGGCATTGTATTTTCCTCTTTGGCAATGTATGTTCGATCCGGCATTTTTTTTCCAATACAGAGCAGTCTTGTCAATGTTAAAAATTTGCTGCGTTGAATAGCCACCTTCATCAATAATTTTATCCAACACATCACAAAATTTCTCTGCAGCTGCAGAATCAGCACTGGTAACCTCACCGCATACTTTAACGTTGTAACCAGCTTGATGCTTGAACCTATTAAATCACCTGTTGCTTTACACGAACTTGAGTTGGGGTTTGCTGTACTTATCCTTAATATCTATATAAATACAGCAGACTCTCAATTAACTGGGACACTTCAAGACTCCAAATAAAAAAAATCAACCAAAAATCATAAAATTCAAGTTATAACTAGAACCTGCCGCTCAAAACAAAAAAAAAAAAAAATAGAAATGTTTAATTTGTTTTAATGCGTTGAGTCGATTGTTGTGTTCGGTCGCACCGCAAAAAGACAAATTTATGTCAGGGATGTCGAAATTTTTTTGCATTGTAAATATATATATATATATATATTTTTTTTTAGAAATCGCGAAAATGATGGATAAACGCAAAAGAGTTGCGCTTTCGGTTAAACAAAGACTTGAAATTATTCAAAAGTTTGAAAATGGTGCATCCGTTAAATCTCTAATGAACCATTATAATGTTGGTGACCAAACCATTCGCGACATTGTAAAAAATAAGGGGAAGCTATTAGATTTAAAATCGACATCGCAAAAAATAAAGCGGAGCATCGTATTGGACACACGAGTAGTATGTGGTAAGTTTTTTTTATCTATCGCCATATTTGTTACATAGGTTGCTGAACATTTTTAAATACAGTAAGTCTTACGCAACTATGGATTTACGTAAATTTTTTTTCACTCAAATTTTTTTTTTTTGTAGAATTGTAAAATTTAAAACAAAAAAAAAAAAAAAGTAATCAATAACGACGATCATGGCATGCAAAAATTGCACAAGTGAGATACGGAGTAACAAGCAAAAAAATAGGAAAGAATAGAAGATTGTTACAATTTATTTATGGTTTTTTTTATGACTGAAGATTTGTTGTGAAGGGATCGCACACTTCAACATAATACCGTAAAAACCCACACAATTGAAGCTATAGGTATTAATGCAAACACAATATGATAAGAGTTTAATACCTGTTTATAATTAGATGCACGAACAAAAAAGCCTGGGAAGTGCAAATTGTTTTTGTTTTATGGCAGGGACCTCCAGTAATGTGCTTTAGTAAAATGTGAGCTTGCGTTGGGTGATAATAGTGAATTTTCGCCTTAACCGTGTGAAGTTCTTTACAGAAAATTTCATTTTGACCGTTATCATGGTGCCGACTAAGGGAATAATTACAGCTGTACTTAATAAATGTACCAAGAAAAAGAAAGTGATCGATTTGGATCAGAAAATTAAACTAATAGGAATGTATGAAAATGGTCAAACATTAACAAGTATTGCGCTGAATTCATATTTGTCAATAATAATATAGTAGCAATATGTTACTAGTCATTCCCGAGTTAAGTAAAACTCGATGAAGTAAGAAGTTACGTCTTACGTTACTATTAGGTATGTCTATGACTTCTGTATTTTTGGATTAACCGTGAAATCGATTATCTGGGTTTTATTTTTTACCATCTGTCCGGAAAATCGAGAGTCTACTGTACTTGTTGCTTTTGCTTGAATGGTCATTAGATTCAGGGGCACTCTTCTGAATCTGATTTTCCATCCATATTATTAATAGCTTTTCCATCTTCAATATAGCACCTGAACGCTGTTTTGTGATCACTGTTGATCTTAAATGCGTTGATCCTTTAACATGTTCTTTTATGCGTGCACTGTCTCTTAAAATAGTACGGTATTCAATGTTGAAGCAGCGAGATCTAATTCTGTTGCAATAGATGACAAACTTTGTCCTGCTTCGTACTTCTTAATCATTTTCATCTTCATTTCTAAATCAATTTTGTTTTGTTTCCTGGCATTACCACTACTTGACTTTTCGTTGGTTGCTTTCCCTTCGTCATTGTAATACATAAATAGGAATGAAGTTTCTGAAAAAAAAATTTTTTTTTTTTTTTTAATTGAAGATTTCAGTTAAGGGGAACACATTTCACCATATTAGTGTAAAAACTCACAATTGCAGTTATTGGTATTATCGCAAATGCAATAAGATTGAGTTTACTACCCGTTTATAATTAGATGCACTAACAGAAAAGCCCAATAAACCAGAAAGTGCAAGGTAGTGCAATTTACATTATAAATATGACATTTTAGAGAGATAAATAGCTTAGTAATATAGCGAAATTTTCAATTTCCAAGGACTTGGAATGAATTACAAAAAAAAAAAAAAAAAAAAAAATTATTACATGGTTTTCACATTACGATATTTTCATGATACCTCCATTTATTCCTATGGGTTGCAAAATACATTTCCACGATTTTTTTAAGTTTGATAACCACTCTTTTTTCTTTCACTTAATCATCCCTTTATCCATATTAGTAACTTGCTCTTAATGCCACATTGCTCCAGTTTGTACAGCAGTCTTTTATGTGCAATAGTATCAAAAGCCTTTCTGAAAAAGTATATGACCAAGTATATGAAATAAAAATAATTTTTTGCAACCATTCTTGATATTTGGAATTGGTATTGAAATTCTTGATATTTGCAAATCTTTTATCAAAGAATCTGGTAATGTAATGTAAAGCATTACCAGGTATTCCCTTCTCCCATGAAAAATTTTATAATCTATAATGTTTGGCAGATTCCTCAAGGAAGGCATATGCCAAACTTTAGTGGCTGATTCCTTGAGTGATTTAAAAAGAAAAAAATAAGTTTATATTGGTAATATCAATTTCCGAGTGCTTTAATCTTAGGTCCATTTAGGCTATGTTGTATGTTCTTAATAAATTCAGGCCGCCTTAGCCTAGTGGTCAGGCGTGCAGGTGTATAAGTACACGTGCCTTGAGTGACCGGGGTTCAAGCCCGTGACTGCTGAATACGGTGCTGCCGCTTGTATTCTGTCTATCTTGTGAACTCCTCTGACCGTTTGGTCGTCCTGGAGTATAAACAGAAATCTTAATAAATTTGTTATATCTAACCTTACTTGTCTTATGGTACTCTGAAGAAGTTTCATATACTATATTAATAATCTGAGCCAAAAATGCATTCTTAATGGGATCTTTTAATCTTAAACTTTCCAAAATAACTGTTCATGGCAGCTAACAAGCGAGTTTTGCCTACATTTAACTTTTGTTATTTTAATACTGAAGTTTTCTCATTCTCAAATGGAATCTGTGGCTTGTCCGTACCAAGACTTATATAATATGGAAAAAAAAAAGTTTATATCAAAATGGGTCTGATTCTGAATGGCAGAGTATGGCTGTTTGTATTTTATAATTGGCTGTGGAGGTTTGATTGGTAAAAAGTAATAAAAATAATAAATAAGAACACGCAGACACATACTTAGTTTATTCATACTTGCTACATGTTTGCTTATTCTTATTTACCGTCCAGAACTCTATAGTCAGTTTTAAAATTCAAATAGCTCTCTGTTACCATTCTTTTTTTTTTTTTTTTTTTTTTTTATGTAAACCCCAAACACGAGAGGTATTAGAACCTATAGTACTTAGTACCGTGCTTGGGTGGAGGTTGAGAAGACGAAAGAAGATATTTGTTGACATTGGACTTGAACTTTTGTAGATTGTAATTTTCAGGAAATACGTATGAAGGAAGGTTGTTCCAGAAAACGGCAGTTGAATGAATAAATGAGGAACATGAAAAGTTGGTTCAGTCAGTTCGAAGTTGGACAGTAAATGGCTGGTGGCGGCACATGTTCAGACTGTTTTGAAAGAGAGAGTGGGAATTATAGAAGCCAATTCAGAAGAACAGTGCCCATGGAAGTATCTGTAGAAGGGGCATGCAGCAGAAACAGTACGTCTATGAGAGAGCGAGTGGAGAGACTCTGTTAGAGATGAATCATTAATTAACCTAACTGCCCTCTTCTGAATGGAATCAAGAAGCCTGAGAGAGGTTTTGGGGGCACCACCCCAGATGTGGGAACAATATACCATGGCTGGGCGGATTTGTGATTTATACAGAGAGCAGCTGTTTAGAAGAAAAGTAATGCCGAGAGCAAAAGAGAAAACCAAGTTTTTTAGATGCAGAGGAAGCAATATTTGTAATGTGCTTGTGCCAAGAGAGATTAGAAGTCAGGCTAATCCCCAAAAGAGATATGTCATTTTGCCTAGAAATCGGAGTGTCACTAAAGATAAGCATAGGAGCAGAAGAATCCTCTTTGTGAGATATAAGACAAGACTGAGTTTTAGAAGAGTTGAAATCAACTAAGTTGTCTTTGCCCCCACTGGAGAATTACCTGAAGATCGGTGTTTAAGGAATTGGTAGCAGATTTTCGAGAAATTGAAGCTGATTGAGCAGGACAAGGTTTCTCAAAATGGAAAGTGGAATGCAATGTGTTATCATCAGCAAAACTATGGATAGGATTTCCAGTCAATGGAAGAAGGTCATTAATAAACAAGAGGAAAAGAGTGGGGGAAAGAACTGAACCTTGGGGGACACCGGCATTAGTGGACAAGTTAGAAGACAGAGCCAACTACCATCACCCTCAGTGAGCGATCAGAGAGAAAACTGGATAACCAATTACAAAAAACAGTTGGCAAACCATAAGATGGAAGTTTGTTTAGAAGACCTTTACGCCAAACACGATCGAAAGCCTTTGAGATGTCAAGAGCAACTACTTGTGTTTCACCGAACCTTTCCATTGAATTAGTCCATAAATGGGTAACATAAGCCAGAATATCACCAGTGGATCGACACTGACGGAATCCATACTGGCGATCGTTGATCAGACAGAAGGTTTCTAGGTGGTTTAAGAGTTGGCGGTTAATTGATTTCTCTATTACTTTAGAAAGAGTAGAAGTAATTGGATTGGAGGGATTTGTCACCCTTTTTAGGAACTGGCTGGATATGAGCAAATTTCCAAGCAGAAGGAAAAACACCTTTGGAATATGAAAGTGAAAAAAGGCGGCAAAGAATAGGAGTAAGTTCAGGAGCACAGGTTTTGAGAACAAGTGGAGAAATACCATTGGGACCTGGAGCTTTCTTAGCATCAAGATTCATCAAAATCCTTCTGACATCCTTTTGAGGGAAGACCACAGGAAGCATTGAATGGAGCGTGTTGGGAATGGTAGGAGGTGTTTTACCAAGATCATTAATATATGAGTTGGAAGAAAAATGGGATGCTAGCAGGTCAGGTTTATCCGTGGCTGAAGTGACAACAGACCCATCTGGTTTGGACAGAGGTGGGAGCAGCGATGGGCAAAAGTTGCGGCCAATAGCTTTGGCAAGAGACCAGAATGCTCGACCACCATTAGGGCAAGAAGCAAGTTTTCTACTCTTAGCTTGTTCAAACTCTAGTTTGGACTGATTAATAACTGCTTTACAATTGTTGCGAGCTTTGGTGTAGGCAGAAAATGAAACTGGAGAATTAGAAACAAGCCAATTACGATATGCAACATTCTTCTCTTGAACAGCCTTAGCATATTTATTGGAAAACCAAGGTTTAGATATTTGAATCTGATTCAGAAACAGATTCATGTTGATGTGAAGTTTTCTGCTTAAATTCATTCATGGAATCTACTCCTGAAGTTTGGCAGGTTCCTCCTTGTACACCCTGTATAGGAAAGGCAAACTCTGCACATAGAGGTTTAGTGATATTAGGTATACCCCCCCCTGCCATATTCCTCTTCAGATTCACTTAGAAGCTGCTGATATGTGTATTGTAGAAAGCACATTAGTCTTTTATACCTTCCAACATTTAATTCCTATACTTATACCAAATGACCTTGCAGTGGAAATGGCAGATCTCTTCTATCTGTATGTCCTCTTGATAACATTAACCACGTATTCCAGTTGAAATGAAGAATTCCAAAAATTATCACATTTTTTTTTGACTCCTTTCCAAACATTTGTTGCCATATAAAGTTGTCATGAGTTCTGTGACCCTGCTACAGCAATGCTTCTTTTTGTAAGATGATAGAAACCAAATTTATCACAGACATAACTCTTCTCCCCACCTTGCTACTCAAAGCCCCATAGTGGATTAATTTTATCCATCATTTTGAAATAATATGGCCATCATTTGAATTTAACCTTGCATGTTTATAACTTAATTGTTTACAAGTTTGATCCAAATGAAATTTGCAGTATATTTGTACACATGCACCCTGATTGCAATGCACTCTATTGCCCTTCCCTCAAAGTATTTTGAGTTTTGAAACAAGATGGACCCAAGGTTATGTTGAAATGAAATATAGGTCCACTGTAAATAGATATGTGGGTTTTGAAGCAGCTTTCAAATTACTTTTGAATGTTACTTTTTTTTTAAAAGTAAAGTTTTTTTTTTTTTTTTGTTTGTAGGAAATGGGAGATTGTATCATTAAGAGACATGAAGAACAAGCACGCTTTCAGTGGTCTGATTGTGCCATCGACATGAATGAGCTCTGGCAACAATGTAAGGATATATGTAATGATTACTACACATTTGAATTTGTGTTGCAACACCTTGAAAAAGAAAAGCACCTACTAATTGGTGGAGATGGCACTAAACAGGTAATCATGTATATATAGATGATACTACCTTTTTTTTTTTTTAGTAAAAATCAAATGTAATCAAAAATTTCATTAAAATAATTTTTCTGAATGGAAATTTTTGAAAATACCATATTTTTGTATGCATTTATCACTCCTCTCACATATTGGTTACAGTCAGAGTTTATATTAGAAACTTATGTAATTTTGATTTCTCCATGTAATTTATTTATAATGAAATACTTGTTCTTACCAGTATTCTCTTAATCTTTAGGACTATTCCAGTTCCTAAGGTCAATAAAACAAAGCATGTTAATGATTCACAGTCCATTTCAGTTTGTCCCCCCACCTTCCCTATTAAAAATTCTAGAGAAAATTATGTTTAAACCTCTGGATATGCAAATTCTTTTTATATGTCTTAATTCCAGCCTCTGTGATTTAAGGAAATATTCAATAATTTCTTGTTTGCAGTAGTTAACTACTTGTGGCTATTTTACTTGAAACCTGGAGGGACTGTATGTATTGTGTTTTATGATGTTACAGCTGTTTTTGATAGTGGGTGTGTATTTAATCTCTTATGGGTCTTATATTCAATATTTAAAAGGTCAACAAATACGAATAATTAAGAAAGTTATACAAATAATTTCTGGATCTGTTTTGACTCTTTTAAAGGATCTTCTATTCCAATGAGGGTTCTTTTCACTAATGATAAGCCTAGCTGTTAAACCGTCCACCATCTCTTCCATCATGCAATATGATTGAAGTATTTCGAGGTTATGAATGACATCATGGCGAGATCCAATCTTCCTTACATTTTGAGGGTAGAGCTTTAAAACGGCATTTGCAGGCTGGCCGCTTGTTAGTAAACCAGATTGAACCTATCGGTATATCTCTAGGAGGCGTCTGGATCAGCTAGTGTATAATCTCATTGCCTCTACTCTGCCAGATAGTGACTGGAGGGAGTCCAGTAGTGTGTATGCGGGAGGGGGGGCAATGTCGAGGCCACATTATGTCAAGGAGCTGGGTATATTCTTACCATGTGTACGCAATTCAAAAATTTCATTACTTCATACAGCATGTTCCCCCACATTTCTTACTACTGAATACACCAAGAATTGCTAAACTTAGCTGCGAAAAGATCTAAACCTCCCAAACACTTCCTTGTTCATTTCACAAATATACGTGGTCTCAGTTCTAATCTCAACGATGTCCATTTCCACTGTGTATTTGTAATCAATGCCCTGTTAGTTTATAGATCTTTGAAATTTGTCTGAGTCACTCTGGATCCTAAACTTACCTTTCAGGATTATTTTAGCACCACAACCATAAAAATTTTAGTTTCTGTAATTTTAAATTAGGCATAATCAAAGTTTTAGATCTATATCTCACTGCTAAAATGAATATACATCTGTTATCAGTGCTAAATATAATATTGAATGTGACCTAGATACTTGATATTTGCCCATGCAATTGACTGTTTTTATTTTTTACCTCTATTTTTAAAAACAATTTTTATTTTCAATCAGAGCAGTTTTGCATGTGAAAGTGAGATTTGCTTCATTCTAGTTATTAGAGCTGCCTTTTTCTTTGTCTGTGTTACAGCCATGTTTCATGAAAAGTTCCCTCTTATGTTTTTTTTTTTATGAAAACCCCAAACACGAGAGGTATCAAAACCTATAGTACGTAGTACAGTGCATGGGTTGAAGGAGAAGTATGGGGGGAGGGGGATGCCGGAAACTTTGCTCTAGAGACTAAACATGGGTTTCACCACTTCAAGCCTCCAATAAGCAAAGTGGTGGTATTTCACGGGTTGATGAAAGTCATCTACCACCTACAGTTGAAAAAATATGATTTTTTAATTGTAATCACTTGTCTATCTGATAAATGCAGTGGGCTGCAAAAATGCGCTTGAAATGCTGCAGTAACCTACAGAAAAAGAACCAGCACAACTTTCTCACAGAAAACAACTTAGGTTGAAATATAAAGGTTACTTACCTACTGCTTGTGAATTTTAATAGCTAGTTATCTTTTTTATTTTAATGAAAATCCAAACAAGAAAGGTATTAGAATCTATAGTACTTAATACCACATGGATTAAAGGTTGAGAAGACAGAAGATACTTGTTGACATTAGACTTGAATTTCTATAGATTGTAATATTCAGGAAATACCTGTGAAGGAAGGTGTTCCAGAAAACGGAAGTTGAGGGGATAAATGAGGAAGAAGAAAAGTTGCTTCTGTGAGTTTAAATTTGGACCGTAGATGGATGCTCACTGGCGGTGGAACATGTTTGGACTGGTTTGGAAGAGAGAGGACAATTATAGCTGCTAATTCAGAAGAACAGTGCCCATGGAAGTATATGTAGAAAAGACATACAACAGAAATAGAAGATCTATGAGACAGAGTTGGAAGACTTTGTAAGAGATGATTCATTAATTAATCTAACTGCCCTCTTTTGAATGGAGTCGGAAGCCTGAGAAAGGTTATGGGGGAAGGGGACACTGTTAAGATGTGGGAACAATATTCCAGTGCTGGAAATAGTAAGAGGTGGTTACTATTTCCAGCACTGGATCATTAATATGAGAGTTAGAAGGAAAGTAGGGATGCTAGTAAATCAGCTTTAGCTGAGGAGGCAATAGACCCATCAAGTTTTAACAGAAGTGGAAGTATATGTGGAGTAAAGTTGTGGCCAATAGTTTTGCATGACACCAGAATGACTGCTATTTAGACAAGAAGAGTTTTCTGTTCTTAGTCCGTTTTCATTGCCCTCAAGTGCTTTGCACTTATGAATTCCCACTGCCTGTTGACTCGGTCAGTTTACCTGTTGACTGCTTCTTTTGTAAATGCTGAATTAGCCCACCTGTGGACCAGCCTCGGCACAGTAATGCGGGACCACGCTTTTTACATTTTGCACTTTCTTCATTGGAGTTCTTAATAAAATATTGCCAAAGAAATGATTTTGGATCAAACTTTGAGGGATTTAAAATAAAAAATAATAAGGCAGTAAATATATCTCACAGTATGAAAACTTGGCACTTCAGTTTGCTGTTACCATTGAGTGCAGCTGACTGCAAAAAGTTTGTTACAAAATATGATGTGCATGGAAACAAAGTCAGCTTTGATGGGAGGAAAAAGTCATTTACAGTTTAAAAAATTTTTTTTAACAATGACTGTGCATGGAGAGACAAATGTTAAAATGCTAGCTATCCTCTTATGCCATTGGTAAAAAGTAGCCACATCATTTTGTCACTGCTGATGTGTTCTGTTCACAAGTTCATTAAGATGCAGTAGAGGAAATTTGCAAAGTGGCTAGTTTTTATCACATTTTGCATATGGGGATATCAGTTGTGGGTATAAGAACACTGTTCACTGAACACATAGTGGGAAACTTTGTCAATAGATGACTGACCAATGTTTACCAAACATATTGTGAAAAGTTGCCAGTAGCAGAAAAGGATTTTGTTGGGCTTTTTGTAGTCTCTTTCTTTTCCTTTGTTCACAATTGTTCTACAGTATTATTTACTTTTTCCTCCTTGTAGGTAGGTCATATTCCACCTGTCCTTGGTTTAATTTTTGAGTCATTTCCAAATGATAAACCCTTGTCCTTGTTACTCATCATGTTATAGAAACAGGGAATGTTTCTATAACAGTTGAACCACCCAGAATTACAGGGTACTTGGGGGGTACTGGTCTTTTTGTGGGACCAGTGCCCCCAAGTACCCAAAGAGCTCCCTGACTTAATTTCTAGGATATTAACGTCTGTAGGCAACCCAGTCTTGGCTCAAATTACCGAACTGTCCCTTCAATTCCACATTCTTTTTTCATATAGCCTGCTGCTAGATGCAAAGTGTGTGTGTGTGTGTGTGTGTGTGTGTGTGTGTGTGTGTGTGTGTGTGTGTGTGTGTGTGTGTGTGTGTGTGTGTGTGTGTGTGTGTGTGTGTAAAATTTGAAATCATTGATGGTAATATGATTTGCTAGAGACAGCTTGACACAGTGAGTGCAAGTATTAACCTTGCCTGGAATGAGTTCTTTGAAAGTGTGTGGGCTACTAGCAGAAAGTAGCAAAATTTCTACTAGTGGTTGGCTCTGGGGAGTGTTTTTTTTTTTTTTTGTGAAATTTTGAAAATTCGTTAAAAGTGAAAACTTTCTATGAAAATGCTGTTAAATATTAATTTGTTGTTATTTTGGCTCTTGGTTGCCCAATATTGTCAAGGTCAAATCAGAATTTTTTTTTTAAAAATAAAAAAAAAAAAAAAACAAATAACAGTAAAAAAGATTAATAAATTATAAAAAAAAACACCAAAATGGTCCTATCTTTTTTTTTTTTTTTATCATCTTTTACATCTATATATGTATCACTTGATTGTGTAATCATTGTGTAATCGCTTTCTGAATATTAATTCTGGAGGATTTCAGCTTTTGCAGTAGTAGTGGTGGTGGTGGTAGTAGTAGTAGTAATGACAAATGATGCAAGAAAGCAAGCGTATAGAGCATCAACCAAAAAGAAAAAAAAAAAAATACTTGCTTCACCCAATCCATTCAAGGCTTTAAACACCTCAATCAGATCTCCCTGCAGGTGCCTGGTCGTGAGGTGCTGCAATTTTCAGAATTTGCCTTTCTAGCTAAGAGCACCCCTTTTGTTCCTTTCACTAATCTAGTTGCCCTTCTCTGCACCAGTTCCAGCAGATCTACATCCTTCCTAAAGTGAGGCCTTCAGGCCTGTATACAGTACTCAAGATGTGCCCTAACTATGGCCCTGTATAAATGGATAATCACCTCCTACTAGCAAATTTCTGTATATCATTCACAAAACCCAATTAGCTGTCCTTGCAGCATGCCACACTGCTCAGAATTTCATGTCTGACTGCACAATTACTCCAAGGTCTTTTTCAATTTCCTGAGTGTAGTATCACAGAGTTGATAAGTTACCCTGGAGTTACTGCTACAACACCTTGCATTTGTCGGTATTAAACTTTAACTGCCATTTCTCAGCCCATCGACCTAATTTTTCTAGATCTTGTTGCAGTAGCTCACCCTGATGACTGTTATTAACCACCCTGCAAACTTAGATTTTAAGCCTGATATACCTTCATCAATATCATCGATAAATATTGAAAACAACAATGCGGCCCAGCACTGAACCCTGGGGGACTCCACTAATAACATTAATCCACGAAGAGCAGTGACCATTGATAACCACTCTGTCTTCTTCATTTAACCATCCCTTTTATCCATAGCAGTAACTTGCACTTAATGCTGCATTGCTCCAGTTTGTACAGCAGTCTTTTATATGCAACAGTATCAAAATTAAATGGATAGATTCCATCCACTCCAGGTGACTTTTTTGTGTCCATCTTCAACAATTTCTCCTCCACTTTCCTTTCACATCACAAAGTTATTTAGCTCCTCTTTACAGTTTGATAAACTTCTGGCATTCCCTTCCCTAAAGAATTCCTCTTGTGAATGTTGATGCAAAATACCTATTCAGTTTGTCAGCATTGTGAACAGGGTCATCAACAGTTAACCCATAGTTAACCCATCAGTTGGCCCAATATGATTTAATCCCTTCCTCTACTGTTCATATAAGCATAGAAGTCTTTGCTATTCTTTACCAGAGACTTCTCATAATTAGCACTAGTAGAGGCATATGATGCAAGAAAGCAAGTTTATACAGCATCAGCCAAAAAAAAAAAAAAAATTTCCATTTCACCCAGCCATTCACTCCAAAAGTTTGTCCAGTTCTGCCTTTAATTTATTCAAGCTGCCAACTTCTACAATGACAGATGGAAGTTTGTTCCAGAAATCAACCACCTAAAGGCAAATTTCTGCACATCTGTTCTACGACTGTCTTTCTTTCTCCGATTTGAATCTATGCCCCCCTCAGGTGTATAATCTGAGCAATTAATTTGCTTTATCCTAACCTCCTTTGTGACTTGATTACAGACTAATTTACAGACCATAGGCTTCTGAATCACCTGATAATTTATATGCATTCCATGCACTTTTATTTGCCATGCATCTCAATAGTTCATCTGACATACATTTAGATCTAAGCCGTGAACAGTATTTCATCGTTGGTATGAAAAGCCTAGTAGCTTCTTTGATTACTTCCCTAATTACTTCTTATTTAGAATATACTGTTGGTAATATCATCAGTTGGTCCCAATGCACAGAATTTACAGAGTCCACTATAGTCACCCTTATGAAAGCAAATGCCTTTCCCTTTATCCTTGACAGTAGTTTTGTCTTTAATTAAATTCCACAGTACACTGTGATCACTGCCACCCAGTGGGTCTTTTCCCTGCAAATTCTTAATGAATGAAGAATCAATGGTAATAATCAGATCAAGAGTATTTCTACCTCTTGTTGCCTCTCTAGCATGCTGCTGTAGAAAACAGTCATCCAAGGAATCCACAAAAGTCTTGCTAGTGTTTGCGTGATCAACCCACAAATTCAAGTCAACACTTGGAAATTTAAAATCCTCTATGAGACATTTTGATTTGCTGTTCACTTTATTTCTCTGTATAGCTGTTTGGTATACTCACCACAGTCATTAGGCCTATAACACACTCTTAATCTCAATTCTATTTTCCCCAGTGCTTATATCACACTAAACTGACTCAACATTGCATTGGTCATCCATGTTAACTGGATGCCCTGCCTTAGATTTAATTTGCTTCTTAACTAAGAGGGTAACCCCTTCCTCTTCTGCTCTGTCTGACCTTCCTATATACATTGTACTCCCCATATTCAAATTTAGCATCACTTATGTCTGAGTGACACCATGTTTCTGCTATTCTTACAATGTTTGTATTTGATGTCTTAATTAGTACTTCAAATTCATAAAATTTATTTACAATGCTCCTAGCATTAGTGTGCATGCAAGAATCCCCAGGGTCCCGAGCTGGATGTCATCATTCTTCTATTTCTTGGTGATTCCATTCTATTTCTGATTTTCTTCCCCCCCCCCTCTCTCTCTTTTTCTCTCTCTCTCTCTCTTTCTCTCTCTCTCTCTCTCTCTCTCTCTCTCTCTCTCTCTCTCACACAGGGTAACTCAAAGTTTTTTTTGTGTGGTACAGCGTAAGCCTCAGGCTTCCTTGTACCATATGGCCAATAATACATACATGCACATGTTCTTAATCTTAGTTACTCTAATAGAGCCCATGTATTTATTTGTTCCATATGGACCCACAGGAGCACCCAAAGTCCCCAAAGTCCCCAACACCTTTCTTTTTCAGGCTGCTACATGTACTAATAGTAGAAGTGCAAGAATTACCTTCGACTCTAGTTAAGCTATTAGTCTGTATGTCCCCCCCCCAATCTAGCAGTTTTCCAACCCACTTGATATCAACAACAAATATTGCCTTGATAGCAACAGCAAATATTCTTGCACCTCATCTATTCAAGTGTAAAAAAAGTCTCTCTTGTTAACAAGCACAGGTCACACTTAAAAAAAATTCTACCCCACAATCCTTGCACATTCTTTCCAGGGCTGAATTGATTGACGAACTCTCAACATATACTCCCTCCCATGTCTGGGCAGAATTGTGGACACTTCAAATTCAGTCCTAGCTTGTGACTTTTTCCCAAAATTGCCCTGTACTTGTTAAATAAGTCCTCATCTCCTTCTCTTAATATCATTAGTGCCAACATGTAGAACAATATCACCTTTTATGCCCTTAAAAGATATCTGCTCTACAACATCATTTACTTTTGCCCCTGGCAGACATACACTGGTCCTATTCCACCTATCCTTGTAGAACATATTTCCCATTTCCCTGACAATAGAGTCACTGACAATAACTACCTCAAGTAGGTTGAAAGCTTTCAAGAAATTCTATCATGGGACTTTTTCCTTCTCTAGTCATGGCCAATCATTTTCATCACTGTGTCTTCTCATTTCAGTGGAGATCTGCGTTTACTTTAGGGTCACAGATGTACCTCCAGAGTCACCACATTACATTCCAGAGATAGCAGTAGGAAGCACAGATCTTTACTGAGATGGTAAGTGACCACACAGGTTCATCTCTTGCTTCATCTAATTCATCTTTCTCTTGTTTTTGTGAAAAGAGCAAATGACACCTTTGACTTTCTGTATTTCTCATGTGTCTATTTTGCCGTTGCAACAAGTATACCTTTCCATTACTTGCTGAGTTCTGCTGAGGTTTCTTCCTTCACCACTTATTGCAGCCACAGGGCTGTAGTGGAAGATGTGGCTATTGAAAAGATGAGTATATAGATTGATGTTGTGTACTGTCTCGATCTAGTTGAAGGATATCCATACTGCTCTTTACCATCTGATATTCTGTTTTGATGTCATTATTCATTTTTACCTCTTGTTCAAGTTAATTGGTACAAGAAGTAGGGATGGATGATGATATATTTGATACAATGCAGAAGTAATTTTTTTATCCATTTGGTTTGTTTGAATGCACCAACAGAACTATCTTTTGATAGATGCATTCCTGATGAATCTGTTGGAGCTCCATTTTGAGTTCCAGATGGTTGTGGGAGAGATAGATACATTGTTCACATAGAGAAGTAACTGGAGCTTATTGCCACCAAAAAATTGATGTCTCCATTGAGGTCTCTTCTCCTCAGTTAATACACATACAAATGAACAGATTGGTGGAGTAACACCTCTTAATACTGATTTTGATGGGTTCATTGAATAGGGTGATTTGTGTTAATTCCACATTATCGATGTCTTTGATCAGCTGAAATATGTGTTGGGACATCCCTTCTTTTTTGCAATATTTGAAACACTTCATTATTGGCCAAAGTGTCAAAGGGGTTTTTTTTTTTTTTTTTGAAGTCTGTGGCAGAGCAGAGTGGTAGCCTATATTTTTTGCATTATTCTGTGAGTTGTGTAATGAATTGGATGTGGCTGATGGTAGAGAAAAGTCTTCTAAATCTATCCTGCTTCATTCTATTTTTCTCCTTCAGGATAGTCTGGATTCTGTGTGATATGATTTTGGTCTTAACTTTGTAAGCGACATTGAACACCTCCAGAAGTTAATGACCTCAGTGTTTCCTTTCTTGAGCAGAAGAACTATTTTGGATATTCCATTCCACAGGCACTTTGTCCATGTAAAGGTATTGTGTGAATCTTTCTGCTAGGATTTTGTGGTGAATTGGGCCTCCAACCTGGATGTCCACAATTTTTATCTGGTCCAAGCCAGATAAAAATTGTGGTACTCCTGTAACGGTTGACATGTTTGGCTCACTAACTTGTCAGTCTGAGGGGAACAAATTTTCAAAAAGATTTTGTGACAGTACTTTCCATTTTTCCTCTGTCTGTCACTCTATTTTGATCAGTAAGAGGTTTGCGAATTATTTGCTTAAGGGGGGCAAGTCCTTCTGCCCTTTTTATGTTTTTGCTCCCAGTGGTGTATTCAGGCCGGAAAACATCAGAATGACGTTCTGGTACTTTTTTTTCTAAATTTCTTAATAGAAAATCATTAAATTTATAACCTAATATTTGGAAACAATGGCATAATCAAAAGGAAGGGGGAAATAATATCTATTTTACCCGTGGCTAATAAAAATATGTATTAATAGTAATCTTTAAAATTAATAGATTTCTTTAAAAATGTATTTAAAAACAAAAACATGAATTTCACAATAAAACTTGAACGTTTCTTAGTAAAGTACAATGTGTTAGATTTTTTTTTTTTATGTGAACCCCAAACACGAGAGGTATTAGAACCTATAGTACTTAGTACCGTGCTTGGTTTGGAGGTTGAGAAGACGAAAGAAGATATTTGTCGACATTGGACTTGAACTTCTGTAGATTGTAATTTTCAGGAAATACGTATGAAGGAAGGTTGTTCCAGAAAACGGCAGTTGAATGAATAAATGAGGAAGATGAAAAGTTGGTTCTGTCAGTTCGAAGTTGGACAGTAAATGGCTGGTGGCGGCACATGTTCAGACTGTTTTGAAAGAGAGAGTGGGAATTATAGAAGCCAATTCAGAAGAACAGTGCCCATGAAAGTATCTGTAGAAGAGGCATGCAGCAGAAACAGTACATCTATGAGAAAGCGAGTGGAGAGACTCTGTTAGAGATGAATCATTAATTAACCTAACTGCCCTCTTTTGAATGGAATCAAGAAGCCTGAGAGAGGTTTTGGGGGCACCACCCCAGATGTGGGAACAATATTCCATGGCAAGACGGATTTGCGATTTATACAGAGTGAGCAGCTGTTTAGAAGAAAAGTAGTGCCGAGAGCGAAAGAGAAAACCAAGTTTTTTAGATGCAGAGGAAGCAATATTTGTAATGTGCTTGTGCCAAGAGAGATTAGAAGTCAAGGTAATCCCCAAAAGAGATATATCATTTTGCCTAGAAATCGGAGTGTCCCTAAAGATAAGCATAGGAGCAGAAGAATCCTTTTTGCGAGATATAAGACAAGACTGAGTTTTAGAAGGGTTGAAATCAACTAAGTTGTCTTTTCCCCACTGGAGAATTACCTTAAGATCGGCATTTAAGGAATTGGTAGCAGATTTTCGACAAGTTGAAGCTGATTGAGCAGAACAAGGTTTCTCAAAATGGAAAGTGGAATGCCATGTGCTATCATCGGCAAAACTATGGATAGGATTTCCAGTCGATGGAAGAAGGTCATTAATATACAAGAGGAAAAGAGTGGGGGAAAGAACTGAACCTTGGGGGACACCGGCATTAGTGGAGAAGTTAGAAAACAGAGAGCCATCTACCATCACCCTCAGTGAGCGATCGGAGAGAAAACTGGATAACCAATTACTAAAAACAGTTGGCAAACCATAAGATGGAAGCTTGTTTAGAAGATGTCAAGAGTAACTACTTGTGTTTCACTGAACCTTTCCATTGAATTAGTCCATATCCATAAATGGGTAACATAAGCCAGAATATCACCAGTGGATCGACACTGACAGAATCCATACTGGCGATCGTTGATCAGACGGAAGGTTTCTAGGTAGTTTAAGAGTTGGCGGTTAATTGATTTCTCCATTACTTTAGAAAGAGGAGAAGTAATTGGGTGGGAGGGATTTGTCACCCTTTTTTGGAACTGGCTGGATATGAGCAAATTTCCAAGCAGAAGGAAAAACACCTTTGGAATAAGAAAGTGAAAAAAGGTGGCAAAGAATAGGAGTAAGTTCAGGAGCACAGGTTTTGAGAACAAGTGGAGAAATACCATCAGGACCTGGAGCTTTCTTAGTATCAAGATTAATCAAAATCCTTCTGATATCCTTTTGACGGAAGACCACAGGAGGCATTAAATGGAGCGTGTTGGGAATGGTGGAAGGTGTTTTACCAAGATCATTAATACATGATCTGGAAGAAAAATGGGATGCTAGCAGGTCAGCTTTATCCTTGGCTGAAGTGACAACAGAACCATCTGGTTTGGACAGAGGTGGGAGCATTGATGGGCAAAAGTTGCGGCCAATAGCTTTGGCAAGAGACCAGAATGCTCGGCTACCATCAGGGTAAGCAAGTTTTCTACTCTTAGCCTGTTCAAACTCTAGTTTGGACTGATTAATAACTGCTTTACAATTGTTGCAAGCTTTGGTGTAGGCAGAAAATGAAAATGAATAATTAGAAACAAGCCAATTACGATATGCAACGTTCTTCTCTTGGACAGCCTTAGCACATTTATTGGAAAATCAAGGTTTAGATAAAGGACAATTTTAAAGTGGAGGGTGGGATAAAGGATTCCATTCCTGCTAGAATAATTTCACTGACACGATCTGAGCAAACGTTGACATCAGAAGTTTTGAAACAGTAATCCGACCAAGGAAAAGAAGAAAAGAAGTCTCGCAGGTCATCCCATTTTGCATTCTTGTAATGCCAAACAACACGAGGTTGGGAATAGCCATGAGATAAAGGTTCCATTGGAGAAGAGACAATCACCAAGTTGTGATCTGGAGTGCCTAAATGAGCTCTCACTTTGACCGTGTACTTAGAAGGGTTGTTTGTGAGAAAAAGATCGAGCATATTGGCTGTATGATTAGGATTGTCCGGTATTCTTGTAGGTAAATGAACAATCTGTGCTAGGTCATTAGTAATTGCAAAAGCCTCAGCATCTCGACCTGCTGGGTTGGTGTGACTAGAAAATCGAAGCCAGCTGGAGTTGTGAACATTAAAATCACCAAGGAAAATTACCTCACTGTTAGGAAAGTTAGACTGGAGAAAGTCAAGTTGCAAAGAGAGGAAGTCAAAGAGCTCCAAGTTTAGTGGAGTTGGGAGAACGGTAGATACAACAGATGAATTTGACACAATGAGGTAGAGAGGTTTTGAGCCAGAGAAGATCAAAGAGAGGAGATTCCAAATTGCCAAGTATCTGACAGGGAATATATGAGAACGGACATCAGGCGAAAGGAATCATACAGCGAATAGTTTGGGCATCTGAGATGAGCAGTAGTTGAATCAACCGATAACTGAGATTCTGTCAGAAAAAGTACATGGGGTTTGGCAGACTGCAAGTGGAAATGGACATTGTTGAGGTTAGAATTGACACCACGTATATTTGTGAAATGAATTAGGAAGTGCTTGGGAGGTTTAGATCTTTTCGCAGATAAGCTTGCTCTATTAGTTTGACAATTCATGGTGTATTCAATGGTAAGAAAAAGTGGGTGGGACATGCTGTATGAAGTAATGAAATTTTTGGATATGGCGTACATGTGGTAAGAATATACCCAGATCCTTGACATAACGTGGCCTCGACAATGCTCCCTGCATACACACTACTCGGACTCCCTTCAGTCACTATCTGGCAGAGTAGATGTAGCAAGATTATACACTAGCTGATCTGGAAGCCTCCTAGAGAGTTACCAATAGGTTCGGTCCTGTGTACTAACTAGCGGCCGGCCTGCGAACACCGTTTTAGAGCTGTACCCTCGAATTGTAAGGAATATTGGATCTCGCCACGACGTTCATCATAACCTCAAAAGTCATTAATCATACTGCATGATGGAAGAGATAGGGAAGATAAAGAGATCCAACAAATATACTGTGATACATGCAAATGCTGCGTTTTGATTCACCATGAGCTGAACGCTAGAACTGGTTGTTCTATGAATCTGAAGTCTAATTCAGTTACTGTACAGTTGATGTGGCATTATCATATAATCTTCTGGAGAATGAGCGTTCCGGTACTGGTTTTTTTTTTTTTTTGCGATGAGCGTTCTGGCACTGTTTTTTTTTTTTTTTTTTTTTTTAGTTTGTTTTCTCTTAAATTTTTATAGTTTTCTGGAATTCTTCTTTGGGATATGTGGGCAGATGTGTAAAAAAAATTTACCAAGGAGGTAAGTATAGAATGTCCAGAAATTTGATTCATAATTTGATTGTGACTGATGTCACACAAAATAAAGAGTATTGGCTTTAAAATGGACATGACTGCTATATCATGACCCCTTCATCACTTCTCAAAGCAACTGATGAAGATCTGAGAAAATCATATGGTAATGATTTGTGCCATTATGAAGTTGAAGGGAATGAGTTTTTGAAGAGAGTTGTACCCTACTGATGGTACCTCACAGGTAATGGTGGTTACAATTGGTGTCCTCCAATATCATGTAATAAAAGCCTGACTTGAATGCTTTAATGATGGGAGGAATTTTAATGGGCTTTTTTGCACCATGGGAGAATTAGTGATTAAAGTGTTGGAATTAGAGAGTTAGAAGTGTCTGTAGGTTGTACACTTCTTCCATGCAGAAACTCAATTTTTTTCATCCTATAAAACAAGAAAGCTGATCATAGAATTCAAGCAACTTACAGAATATATGCTGATGCCTCATAGCGTTAGTTGTTTTGGAAAAAAAAACAAAACCCAATTAAGTTATTGTGAAACTCAGATTTTCAACCAGAATTCAAATAAAATAAAAGAAACATCCTTCACCTCATTTCATGATACTGTCATTTTAATGACATAGTTTCTCAAGCTGTTTCAACCACTTCCTATAAGAATTGTTTTCAAGACAAGCTCTAGTTTTGATGTCTGTTGTTTTCATCTGCCCTAATTATATGAAGCCTTAAAAGAGCAGTTGTGACTAAACCATTAAGAAAAATAATGGAAGTTCTGTCTTTATCCACTCTATCTTTTATTAATCTGCCTGATATTAGTCTTTTCTCTAGTATTGAGAGAGAGAGATAGAGGGAGAAACCTTATTGCGACATAGTGTTGAAAGCGTAGATTATCTATAAATGCCATAGTAAGTTAATTATTTCTTTATTTGTTATTTTGAGGTGAGCCAGGAATCTGATCGGATTCTGCACTAGACATTTTATCATACAAGTTGAATTGTAAATTCAAAAAGAAAGTAAGTTCATTTTTTTTCAACTATAGACTCACAATTAATTGGGGAGGTTGGGAAATTAATCTCCCTGGATAATCGATTTCCCAGATAATCCACAAAATGAGCAAAAAATTGGGATTATGAACAATGTGCATTTAATATGTTAAAAAAAAGTTGTATACATACATATATATTCATGTTTTATTATTTATTGAAAAAGGAAAGTAAAGAAGTTTGTTTCTTTGCATCACTTGACCTTCCTGCGAATGGCAGAACGTAAATTATGCAGCATCATCTTGTCAGCAAGAACAATGTTATCTTCTTGCTCTGCATAGTCAAGCAGAGCCTCTATATCAGACAAAGCAGTACTGTGCAAGATTTTATTTGTTAGCATTAGATTTTCTTTCACGTCCTCTGAGTCTATGACTCTGTTTGGCTCTTCTCAGTTCATAACCCTATATCCTATTTCTTTGTCACATAACATTTCATGGCAGATTAAACTTTTATATGAATTGAACTACTCAACAACTGCTTCTTCATCTGAAATTTCAAAAGCTTCAGTCATAAATCATATAATACATCATTATTAGTCTCGTCACTAAGAACTTCATCTTTTTGCTCATACCTGTAATATTTTTCGAACAGAACTTTGTAATGTTGTGCTTTCGATCGATGTCCACAATATTGAAATTTCAATCAATGTTCATGATATTGAAAACATGGCAAATTATTTTCCTCGATTAATTTATGTAACAAGTTTTTTTATAAATTTCTTTAAAAATTGAGTCACTCCTTGGTCAATCAGTTGTATTAATGCTGTCACATTTGGTGACAAATATTTTACAAAAATGTTCCCATCATCTGACTTTAAAATTTCCTCACTTGGGTGACTAGGAGCATTGCCCAAAAGTAGAACTACTTTTTCTGGTAGGTTAAGCAATTTCAAATGCTGATGCACTGTTGGAATGAATTTCTTTGTAAACCAGTTAGAAAACTTTCATGGTCCATCCAAGCTGATTTATCATTGTTGTAATGAACTGGTAAATTTGAAACATCAATTCCAGAAAAAGTCCACTCAGGCATACACCCCAGATGGGTATACACTCATTGATCACTGAACTGAATTATTACCATCCTATCCATAATGGACTGTACTGCATAGTAGCTCGCAATATAAAAAGCTAAACAGCTTTGTATGCTAGAGCAGTGGTTATTTGACTCTGGTCATGCAAATCAAAGTGATAAAGTAGCAGTTATGGGACATAGTAAAGATTTCACAGAGTTTCAAAAGGGCATGATCATGGGAGCTCTTGCATCAGGTCCTTCTATATCGGAAATGAGACGTCTTTGTCAGGCTAATGGCCCACTGTGGTTAAGGTGTACAAAGAATGGTGATGAACAAGTCAAACTACCTCCTGCTGATAGCACTATAAAAGATTATGCAAGGTGGATGTTCGTGGTGAGGTGAAGGGTGCAGTACATTGTACAGGTTCAATGGCAGGTCATTGTGTGGCAGTTGACATCGCAATACAATATTGAGATTGCTAGAACAATATACCAAATGATGATACATTGCACACTCAGATGTATGGTGTTCCACAGCAGATGACTCAAGAGACACCCTCTCCTCACCACTGATCATTGTCGATAGCGAATGCTGTGGTGTCAACAACATGCTGATTGAACTCTGGAGGACTCAAAACATGTTTGCTGGTCAGATCAGTCCAAATAACTGGTGCAACATGCTACTGGACACCTTTGTGTGTGGTACAAGTCCACAGCCCTGTCATGCACAGTGCACACAGTGCAGCAGGTAGCAGTGATTGCTTAATATGGGGCATGTTTTACTGGTAAAAATGAGGACCCATGGTTTGTAGACCAATGTTTCACTGGTAAGATTTACTGGCAATTCTTAGGAGACCATGTGCACCCTGCCATGTTGCATTTTTTCCCTGGACAGAAATGGGATTTTCCAAGACAATGTGCCATGTTATCAGGCCCACACTGTGCACAGATTGGTTTGAGGAACACAGTGAAGATATCACTCGTCTTGCATCCTCCAAATTCGCCTGACTTCAAACCAATTGAACACCTGTGAGATGCTTTGGAATGGGAAGTGAGGCATATGGATACACTACCATTATCTATTCTGATGCTGTGGAAAGCCTGGCAGGCTGCAAATCAAATAAAAAGCAAAATAGGCAAGTTCTTTACAACTTTACATGGCATAAACAAAATTAATCTATACACCTTATAATCCATAGGTATCAGGAACAATATTATGCCATATATCTTTGTACTATTAAACTGGATAAACTGCTTTGGCCTATTGTTTCTTATAGATGTTCCACATTTGCTAATTTTTCTTCTTACATTGTAAAAATTGTATCACCTCACAATTTTTTTTTGAAATTTCAAGTACAGAAGAGGAATATGTCCATCATTTAATGAAGTACAGAAGAAGCCCATGTCCATCATTTAATTAGTAATATATTATTATTGTCTGATATTATCAGACAGACATCCTCACATAATTCGACATTTGTATCATTATACACTAACATAATGTTGATATTGCATATTGCAGGCTTGCATACAATATTAATTTAAAACAATGCACCACACTGTCCATAGACAATATTATCACACTTACATCTTTTATTATTCAGGCCAGGCATTTTAGGTTTAACTCAGATATTTATATACAGATATACAGGCTTCCAGTGGATCTGGGTATCTCAGCCCCACTTTCAGAAATCTATTTAGCTTCCGTAGAAGCCCATATCCTAAATCTGTTTCTCCCTACAGTTAACTATTTATTCATTACATGGAAAATTTGCTCTGTTTCCAACAAGCAAACCATAAATATTGTCTTTTCAAAATTTAGCAGTGTTCATCAGGGTTAAAATACTTGAACTTTCTGAATTTAAAGATTATAGCCAGTTATAAACTTGTATTTATAGGAAACCACACACACACAGAAATTTTTTCATTTTTATCACATCCCCATACAGTGTTAAATAATTCCGTTTTATTTAAACAAATCTACAATGCAATGAGATACTGTCATTAGAGTAATGACTTACAAACAGAATTGCAGTACTTAACTAATGTTTTCTTAAAAAGGAAATATCCACATAGTCTAATTCAAATTACTATATATAAAACAAGAAATAGATTAGAAAATCTACTAGCAATAAAAAAAAAAAAAAAAAAAAACCCAGCCTACTGCAAACAAAAATAATCCACCCATATCACAAGCCAATTAGCTAAACAACTCAAAGTATTTTTTGGCATTGACCTCACTTTGGTATTTTTATTTTATAATACAATCAGTACATATTTTAACAATTATAAAGACATTTTCAAGTATAATATTTCAGACGTCAATAACAGTATATTTCATTCAATGTCAATAAAAATGTAATGTATGTTACATCAGTAGCACTACGGTTAAATACAGCACCTCAAACATATTTAATACCAGAGCCTATTATCACCAAGCCAGCTTATACGCACAATACCATACAACACATCCAGTCCACTTGCCACTAACTAAAAATTGATTCTGCAATAACACTAACTAAATTACCTTCTAGTTACATATTAACCACCTTTGAAGCATTTGGAATAGAATGGTTCACACAAAACACAGTTTTTAGTTCTTAATGCCAAGCTCCCCATAACAGCTTTGCGAGTATGGAATCTGAATAATATAAAATTTCCAATGTGCATGATCAAATTTCCCCACAGGAACTAGAAACACATATAAAAGCTCTCCTTCTTTCCTTACCATTATGAACCAAATGACAATGATCTGAAAGTTCCCTGTTCCGGCCTTTGGTTTAACAAAGATTTTTATATAGTGAAATAGATTCGATGAGCATTGAGTAGGGTGCACTTTCCATTGAGTAAGGTGTAGTTTAATTTTAATCAGTTTTTAATATCCACACCTTTTTAATTAATCTCATTCATTAACACAAACAGTTAGGAGATAAGTTCTTCCATTATTTTAGATTTTCGATCTTTTTATTGTGATTTAAACCTCAGAACTGAAAGTTTTCCGACCTTAATATAGATGTACTTTAAATAAAAAAAAACATATACTAAACAATATAAAAACATCTTTTACAAAAAACGTGCACACTCCGTACACAAACCATTTTGTCATAGTGTATTTTTCACTGTTGCTGATTTGGAGAAGTAGAGTTGGAATTCTTGAAAGATCTGTTCATTCAGAGTTGTAGTTTCTAAACTTACTAAACCTTTTTTTAGTCTCCAGAACTGTATTTTTGATAAGTTCGAAAATCTGAACAAATCAGAATTCCGAACTACCCCGGTCCCAATTAGTTCTGATTATCGACACTCTACTCTAGCTTTTAAACAGTTACCAGCTGGGTAGTGGCTCTGCTCAACTGAGAATAAGTATTAATAGATTTCTCTAATGGGAAGTGTAATATAATATCATAGCATTACTTTATTAATATTTCAAACAAAACTTTAAGCAGAATTTTTAATCAATCTATACTTATTACTCTTCCTTGACCCTCCATTGAATCCAGAATTCTTAGATATTTTTATTTGGTATAACATTTCAGATACTAAAGTTCAAAAGAAACAGTGAATCACTACAGATATCAGATAGAGATATTGGAATTATCAGGTGCCTCTTTTGTTGTATTTTACATTCTTTTACTTTTGTTTAATTTTGTATATATATTATTTAATTGCATTTCATTTTTACATTTTTTTTTCTGATTGTCTGGAGACCTATAAATATATAGTTACTTATGGAAGGCTTTTGAGAAATGGTAACTTTTTTAAATAAAGTTTTTTTTTTTTTAGCCAGATGGTTGCCTATTTATGTGTAACTGATTGGTATACAAAGTATGTCACCTGTTTGCTCATGAATTATCTAAAGTACTTTACATAATACATTGAACTTTCTTATATGGAACACAATAAGTTATGTATTTTCTTTTTTAAATATTGATACGTAAACAGCATTAAAACTATGTATGGTTTTTACAGCTAAATAAAAAATGAAATAAATAAAAGTAAACCTCCTTAGAACTTGAGAAGAATAACTGAAGTATTTAATTATCCTTAAAGATATTTATCTATTTACTTGTGTAATAATTATGGTCAGTGCTTTAATATTTTTAAATATTAAATTTAGATCTTAATACTATATTAACACAGTTTTTATGGCTCCAGTTAATAGAGAAATTCTTTTTTAATTTTTTCTGTTTTATTGACTTATTAATTTATTTTCTAGAAGTAGCTTTATATTCTTATTTATGATATTTAGTTTATTTTGAACTTAGATAGAGATTTTGTGGGTATTACTTAGTTTTGGTAAACTTGTACTGTTCGAAACTTGAGGCCATTGTTGTAGTATCGATACGGAATAGCGTAACATATATCTCGAACTTGATAGCGTAAGGTACAATGTAAAACTAGATAGTGTAATGCGTAGCATTGTATTAGGAATCTGTTAGCTTAGTATAGCTTTGCCAATTAATCATTTAAATTTATAAATCTTATATTAATTTTTATTGTTAATTAAATTGTATTTAAATGGAAATCATGTCCCAGATTAGAGCAGCAAAGCAATGTGCACAGAGTAGCGGCGACTCCGTAGCCAGGTGGGAAGGAGCAGCAGTGCATATCACACGCTTCTTGATTAGACCGGGGTTCGAGCCCGTCACCACCAAATACGGAGGATGCGGAAAGGTCAGGGAATGACCACCGCATATCCCGGAGCAATATGGCCTTAGTTGCTAATGCTCCTAAAAAAAAAAAAATAAAAAAAAACCCAAACCAAACAGAGTAGCAAAAGTGCTGTGGTTCAGGGGAGAACCGAAGAGGGCGATTCTCCAACACATCACAGTCTCAAAAAATGTGCAAAATGTGATGTGTTTACAGACCTATCTCGAACAGGACATGATCTAGCCATGTAGGATGTCTTTAAGTGTGCTAAGTGCGGAGAATGTGAAGAAATTAGTTGCCAACTCAGCATTCTGATGGGCATCTATGAGAGTTTGAGGAGTCGGGTAGTGCCCTTGAAGGAATTAAAATTGGGGCCCATCAACCTCTCAGCTGCCCAACTCAATGCCAGTGCTCACTGTTGTGCACCAGGCAACACAGTGACAATCTTCAGGGCAGAATGCACTGGTCCCACACGAACTAGTTAATGTCGGTGACTCAATTGTCAGGGAAATGGAAAATATATTGTGCAAAAAGGATAGGTGGAATAGGACCAGGGCATGTCTGCCAGGGAAAAAGTTGATGACGTTATACATGTTGGAACTAATGTCATTAAGTGTAGGAAATTGCGGATTTACTTAGCAAGTACATGTCAATATTGAAAAAAAAAGTCGCAAAGGGTTATATTTGAAGGTGTCTCAAATTCTGCCCAGACATGATAGGAGGGAGTATATGATGAGAACCTTGTCACTCAATACAGCCCTGGAGAGAGACTGCACAAGGCTCATGGGTAGAATTTTTTTCTCAGCATGGTCTGTGCTTGTTAACAGGAGAGATTGCTTCTACAGGATGGGATACATTTAAATAGAAAGGGTGCAAGAATATTTGCTGATGCTGCTATCGAGGCAATGTTAGGTGGGTTGGAAAACTGCTAGCTTGGGGAGGATTCACAGACTAATAGATTAACAGTAGCTGCAGGCAGAGGTGGAAATGATTCTTGCACTGCTGCTATTGGAATGCGCAGCAGCCCAGAAAGCAATTTCCTGGGATTTCAGGAACTGCTGGGATGCATGAAACAAGTAAATACATGGGCTGTGTTACAGTAACTAAGAGTAAGAACAGGTGCTTGTACACCAATGCTAAGAGTATAGTAAATAAATTTGATGAATTTGAAGTGCTGGTCAAGACATCAAAGGCTGATATTGTTGGAATATCAGAGACATCGTGTCACAGATATAAGGAATGCAGAATTGGAATTTGGGAAGTACAATGTGTACAGAAAGGATAGACAAGATAGGAAGGGAGGAGGGGTTATGCTGTTAGTTAAGAAACACATAAAATCTAAGGAAGTGCATCTAATTGACATTGAGGGACAATGCAATGTTTAGTCAGTGTGGTGTGACATAAGCACTAGGAAAGCAAAAATGAGGGTAGGACTTTTTTATAGGCCTAATGGCTCTGATGAGTACAGTGAACAATTATATAGAGAAATAGAGTGGATTAGTAAATCAGAGTGCCTTATAATGGGGGGTTTTAATTTCCTAGATAATAAACTTCATAAAATTTCAACTTCATAGTCTGGAACTTATTGGTTGCACACTAGCAAGACTTTTGTGGATTTATTGAATGATTGCTTTCTACAGCAGAATGTTGGAGAGGCAACAAGGGGGAGTAACACTCTTGATCTGATTATCAACAGTGATTATTCATGCATTAAGAGTTTACAGATAAAGGAACCACTATGTGGCAGTGATCACAGGGTACTGATGTGGGATTTACTTAAAGATGTAACTACCATCGGTGGTAAAGGGAACGGTTTTTGTTTTCATACAGCTGACTACAGTGGTCTCATATTTTTTAAAAGTTCTATACAGTGGGATCAACTGATGATATTACCAACAGCAAATTCTAAATGGGAAGCATTCAAGGAAGTAATCTTAGATGCTACTAGACATTTTGGTCCAACTAAGAAATACTGTTCTGGATTTAATCCCAAATGGATGTCAGATGAACTAATGAGACTTGTGGCAGAGAAGAAAAATGCATGGGAATGCATATAAATTATCAGGCAACACAGAAGCCCATAGTAGATATAAGCTACTCTGTAATCAAGTCAGAAAGGAGGTTAAGCAAGCATAGGCAGATTATGAGAAATCTTTGGCAAAGGATGCAAAGAAAAACAGCAAGGAGATGAATTAGATTGGTTCACTTGATATCAGTAGTTTGACTGTAGATGATCATTATCAGATAGCTACCAATCTAAATGAATATTTTGCATCTACATTCACACATCAGGAGTTATTCAAGGAGGAGAGGGCAGATGTTTATCAACCTCTAAAAGGAAGTTAAATGATTTTGTAATAACTGAGAGCAAAGTGATGGAGAAATTGTTGAAGTTGAACATAAGAAAGGCACCTGGGGTGGAATGGATCTATCCAGCTATATTAAAGGAGGCAGCAAAGGAAATAAGCAAACCCTTAGCCATAATTATGAAAGCATTCTTGGACTCAGGGGAAGTCCCTATGGACTGGAGATGAACAAATGCATTTCCAATTCACAAAGAGGGATCGAAGGTGACACGAGTAATTTATTTATTTTTTTAATTTTTTTTTATGTAAACCCCAAACATGCAAGGTATTAGAACCTATAGTACTTAGTACCATGCTTGGGTTGGAGGTTGAGAAGATGAAAGAAGATATTTGTTGACATTGGAGTTGAACTTCTGTAGACTGTAATTTTCAGGAAATACGTATGAAAGAAGGTTGTTCCAGAAAACGGCAGTTGAATGAACATGCACAGGCCCAGATGCCAAGTGATTGTGACTGAGCAATTTCTCTGTGCTTTTGCTGCAATTTCCTACAAGCAAATTATAGTTCTTTTATGTTCTTGTCATTAAGAAATTTGTTTATTTAATAACAGCTCTTGTTACAAAAGTACTCATACAGAGCAAGAAAGGAAAGCCCTTTCTTATTTCTCATAGTTTTATTACTAAGGACGTCCTGCCATCAGAAAGAAGGTTCCCCTTAGATTTTTTCGTTCTCATATATATAAATGTTTGTAGTGTATGTAACAAGATTAACACCATGGAAATAATCCTCCTTGTAAGCAAAATCAACATTCTTTCCATTACTGAGACGTGGTTAGAATCTGACCAGGAGTGCATTGCCATTGCTATACCTGCAGGATTTCAACTTGAGTTTACCTCTAGAGAGTGTAGACGGGGTGGTGGAGTGGCAACTTTTTCAATCAGTCAAGGTTTAAGTTAATAAGTCCAGTGAGTCCACCAACTTTAAACAAGTACACCAACCGTTTAACTATAATAGTTTAATACTGAAAATTATAAAATGTAAAGCACTGATCTTAACCTTAGCTCATAATAAGGCCATTATTTACGTCTGCACAGTTTATGTTCCTCTAATATGCAATCGGGATATTATTACCGAAGTTGCTAATTGGATCTTAAATCATCTCACCTATCTGCATCTCATGTCGTGATGGCCGATTTCAATATACCAACTCAATGCGAATCTCCGAGGGAATGCTTAATTGAAGTTATGAAATCTCCTCAAATTGTCCTTGTCAATGACCTGCCCACTAGTGGAACTGACCAGCTCGACCTTATGTTCTCATCAATACGATGCACATTGTGTGACTCCCCTGAAACATTTTTAACTCCGATCATGACCCGCTTGTTTCGCAAATTTTATTGCCTCCATGCAAAGAGACTGTCCAATAGTCTTGTGAATCTATGTATAAGCAGAGTAAAACATCCACGATCATCAGCCTAAATTTTCTAAATACTGAAAAATGCCTACACCCATTCCTTGGCATGTCCTCAAAGGGTGCGAGGTCACACTTGCAACAACCATTCTTACAAACTGGATTAATACTGTCACAAACGTTTATCTCCAAGAAGGATAAAATCACCCCAACTCGAAGGTGTGGTGGAACAAGGACCTCAATGCAGCCTTTCAGCCGAAACAACTGCACAAAATTTGGAAGGAAACAAAGAATGGTCATGATCGAATTTCGTACTCAAAAGCATGGGGCCCATTTCATAGACAAAAATCATCAGTGATTGCTAATTTCTTCAATGCTCAGCTTCATATGGGAAAAATTCCCTATCGTCACAGGTGCCTTAACAACCAAATCCTTGTTGATCCTGACCAATGGATGGACCACATTACCAGTTTCAACCATCAAGTGTGCTGCCCCCAAAACTTGACATGCCAGATCATATGTCTTATCTGAATACCCTTCACAGCTATAATTTCACTTCACCTCAACTTATAAAAGCCATCAACTCATTGGCTCCCATTGCTGTTGTAGGAGCTGATAATGTTCCCCAATTCATCATTGTGCTTCAGCCCTTTTATTATTCAACCACTGCTGTCTATCTACAATGACATCCTGAAGACCCCACTCCTTTCCTGTTGAATGGAACAGCTATACTGTCAGGCCTATACCCAAGATCCATAACCCATCACTAAGTAAACATTACCGCCCAATCTCTAAAACCTCAACACGTCTGAAGTTATTGGAAAAAATGCTGCTACCAGTCCTCACCAAACAAATACTCGCAGATAAGCCTCCCCAGATTCGCTACTCTCTCTCACAGCGATCAACGACTATAAACCTCCTCAAAACCACAAATGCCATACTTGCAGAATTTGAGAGCAATTGCGATCTTGCCGTAACATACATAGATATTGAGGCTGTGTTTGATGCTGTGAATGTCCCTTCTCTTTCAGTGGCTTTTAAAATCATACTATAACATCAAGGGAGACATGCTGTGCTTTCTATCTGGTCTCCTTAGCGAGAGGTTGTTGCAACCCGACACTGGAGGAAGATGCTATTGGAGGGCTGTTACTGCTGGAGTACCACAGCGGGGTATGCTCTCTGGATTGTTATTCACAGCAATTATTGCTTCACTGGTGCGAAATAACCAAAAAATTATCTATGCAGATGACCTTAACGCAGCCTGGTCTGCTCTGTTTTAAGCCTACTTTTAACCCCCCACTTGAAAGTTGTCCCACCTGAAAAAAACTAATAATTTCCATAATTTCTTCTCAATTTACAAAATTGAAATTCTCAATATACATAAACAGAAGTACACCTAATTCTGTTTTTACACGATAGATACGTTCCTGAAAAATACGTGTAAAAAAAATTCGTGTAAAAAAAGACATTGTATTTATGGAAGAAAAGAAGATTGGTTCCGGATCTAAAAAAATCAGTAAAAATAATTAAAAAAAAACACATAAAAATATTCGTTTTAAGCTTATTATTTTATTTAAACAAAATACACATGTAATAATATGTAATTAAAATGTATTAAAATAAATTTGTATGCATATGAAATGAAAAAAAATTCTTCATGAACAAAAAAAATCTGTTTTACACATAAGATTTTATTCATTTTCACTTTCTGATAATAAACGGCGCATATGTTTGCGTACGACTGGAATATCACTGCCATCACTAGAAATGTTGTGGACATCGTCTTCTTCCTCTATTAATGAAATTCTTTCTGTGATCTCTTGAGCAAAATCAGCACGAGTCTCCTCTGGTGCTGATGTTTCACCGGTTTTACGAACGAATTCAGTTATTAATCGTTGTGTTCGTGTTTTGGTTAGGCCGTTATATAATTCTCTGTAAGAGGCTGTCAACAACTTCAGTTCACGTTGAAACTTCCCAGCGCGTTCCTCATTAAGGTCATTTTTGACAAAATGATTACCCAATTTTCTGGCCAGTTCCAGACCTTCTTTTATTAAATCTGCATTTAAAACAGGATCATTTTCTTCATTATCACTACGTTCTGTGGGATAAGGAGTCCAAAGGACAACCTCTAATATTTCATCTTCGCTTAGGGCTTTGTCGGTTAACAATTCATCAATATCTTCAAACGATAGATCATCGAATCCTTCTCCACCAATTTTGTGTGCCATTGTAATGATGTTGGGAAATTCGGTCGTATTAGGGATGATGGGATTTTTGCTTTTTACACATTGTGGCCAAACCGCTTTCCAACACGCATTTAAAGTTGCTGGTTTTAATTCAGTTAACGCTAATCCAACTTGATTGATATAATCCATAATTGAGAATTTCTTCCACACATCAATGATTGTTAGTGTTTCATCATTCAGTTTGTCCAAAACGTGTTGGAATGTTCGTTTTACGTAGTATGTTTTAATTGTCGCAATTATACCTTGGTCTAGCGGTTGTATCAAAGATGTAGTATTAGGTGGCAGAAATAAAATTTGTACGTTTGGGTGTTCCAAGACAGGATGGCTGGGTGCATTGTCAAGAATCAGAAGAACTTTAAATTCGAGACCTTTCAAATTCATATAACGTCTGACTTCTGGGACGAAACATTTGTTGAACCATTCTGTAAAAATAGTAGTGGTCACCCAGGCCTTCTTGTTTGCCATCCAGTGACCAGGCAGTTTATTGATATCTACACCTTTCATTGAACGTGGGTTTAGGGCTCGATTTACCAGCAGTGGTTTCAACATACGATCTCCTGAAGCGTTGGAGGAAAATAATAAGGTCACGCGATCCTTAGCTACCTTAAAACCACCAGCAGTTTTCTGCGATTTGGCTACATACGTTCTGTTGCATTCGTTTCCAGAAGAAACCAGTTTCATCTGCATTCCACACTTGATCAGGAGTGTATCCTCCATCTTCAATAATTTTTGCAAGTTCCTGTGGGAATACTTTAGCAGCCGATTCATCTGCAGATGCAGTTTCACCTTTAATTTTTATATTATGAAGAGCATTCCTTTTAAGAAACCCTGTCATCCAACCTGTACTCGCAGAAAATTCATACTTTCTGTTTAACTGAGATGAAATGCTTGGCTCCTTTTCTTTAATCTGTCTGTAAATTCTTAGTGCTGTTTGCTTGATGCCATTTCCATCTACTGGTACTCTTTTTTGTGACTGATCTTCTATCCATATTACCAGAGCCTTTTCCATTTTTTCCTTGACAATATCTCTTGTATATAATGATGAATTAACACTTACTTTTGTTCCAGAACATACAGACTTCCTAATTGCAGCTTCATTTTTCTTAATAGTTCTTACGGTAGCTTCACGTACACCAAAATGCTTTCCTAGAGACGTAGCCACTTGTCCAGTTGCAAGACGATCTAAAATTTGAATTTTAAGTTCCAAAGAAATCATTTTCCTTTTCATTTTGGTAATAGGCGAATTATTCGACATTATATAAGGGCTACCGAAAAATATCTCAGTTATAATTAATAAAAAAAGGTATGAAAAATTTGTAAACTTACAATTTATTGACTATTGGCAAAATTAATAAATTTATATGTGCACAAATTTCACTAAAGATTCTTTCACAATGCACGAATACCGTAGATGTGCACCAAATTCAATAAAAACGTTGATGATTCATAGATACCTAGACGTACACATTGGTAAGCAAAAGCACGCGTTTCAAAACGCATACACTAGCTGTTATCCAATCTATTGGTGCGTGTAATATAGAAATGATACTAATATGCCACAAATAAAAAAAAAATTCTTACAATTTAGGCAAAAAAAAAATTCATAGAAATCGTGTTAAATCAAAATGACTCGTGTAAAAAGAGAATGAAATATTTATTTTGAATTCGTGTTAAATCAAATTCGTGTAAAAAAAGTTCGTGAAAAAACAGAATTAGGTGTATATTCTTTTATTTCCTACCTTGAGTGTACAGCAAAAATGTACGATCAAATATCAATTTATTAAATTTTATGTCGGCAAAACACGATCCAAGCTTTATAGATAAAACGTGTTACAGCATTTGTTCAAAAATTCCCGCTTCATCTAGCTAAAACAGAATCAACACACGTGGAGATATAATTGACTGGTCAAGCTTATGTCATTAGCGTTACCAAGGTGATTCAAGGAGAAAATAAAAATGTAAACAATTTTCATAGAAAACAAACAGTTGAGCAACATTACTTGCAAATAATATTTTGCATGGCTCTCTCAGAACAGTTTGCTTTACTGCTTTTCGTAATTGTTGTACGAAAAATTGCAACGAATTGTTCTTAAAAAACAAAAATCTTCTTTTCTTTCTTTAGTATGTATTGTACAGTCAGTCCTCATATAGCACGATAGTTGTGTTCCTAGAAACCCTCGTGCAATGCAAAATCGTGCAATATAAACAACAGGCCCTATGGGAAAAATAGGGTTAGGTGCCGACTACCCAAGATTGAACACACATTTGTAACCGAAACATTACCAAACACAATAAATAATCGTAATACAAGACTATGACGTAATAAAATATTGCTAATGCTTTTGCTTCTATCGTAAGAAAACTTTTTTGTTTCATTTTCTATCCAAACAGATGATAGCCGTTCCATCTCTTCCAATTCTTTGTGTCTTAATCTAATAGATTTTAATTACACTTTGAGTTGTTCCTGCTATGAAAGTTGTTTTTATTTTCTCTGCATTCTTTGTAATTCTTGGCGTTGTCTCATTTAGGTCTGCCCGGGGTTCGAGCCCGTCACCACCAAATACTGAGGATGCGAAAGGTCAGGGAATGACCAGCGCATATTCCCGGAGCAATATGGCCTTAGTTGCTAATGCTCCTAAAAACCAAACAACAACATCATTTAGGTCTGTAGCACGTGCAATATCACATGGTCTTTCATTTCACTCAAAGCGTTTCACAATTTCATATTTTTTTCTTGGCGCCTCCGTAGCCAGGTGGGAAGGAGCAGCAGTGCGTAGCACACGCTTTTTGATTAGACCGGGGTTCGAGCCCGTCACCACCAAATACGGAGGTTGCGGAAAGGTCAAGAGAATGACCACCGCATATCCCGGAGCAATATGGCCTTAGTTGCTAATGCTCCTAAAAACCAAATAACAAACAAACAAACAAACATATTTTTTCTTTAATGACAGAGGCAAACTCGCCATAAGCCTTACTGGGGAAATCCTGGTGGGCCCGAGGCTGGTGTGATTTTGGCTATAAACCATAGTATGAGGCCACTATAAATTTTCCCGGGTAAGAATTTTTCATCTAGTCCACCTGTTTATCGATGTTGCTTTTCTCTTTCTCTCTGAATCTGCACTGTCTTCACAAGGACGCTTCCTTTTCACACCTTTTAAGTATTTTACTCATTTTTAGGGAATAAAGCACAATTACAAAACGAGGAGGCACGTTTGATACATGTAAACAAAGCTGCGCGCGTGTAGCAACTGAATAAACAACACTGTAAAGGCAGAGATACACTATTAACACCTCACATTTTACTAAAGCACATTTCTTAGGGTTACTACCATAAAACAATAAAAACAATTTCCAGTTGCATTCCTGCTAGTGGAATCTGTTATAAACTGGTAGTAAACTCTATCTAATTGCATTTGCAATTATACCGATTGCTGGAATTGTGTTGGTTTTTACGTTATTATGGTGAAATGTTTCCCCTTCACTGATATAAAAAACATAAATACATTTTCAGAATCTTCTCTTCATTCCTATCATGTTGCGTTCAGTTGGGGTGATTCTGCGTTCGACTGCCACTTCTTGTAAACACAAAGGCAAATCGTGCTTAAGCGAATTCGGTTTGTGTTATATAAGATATCGTTCCCCTATTTATAAATCATGTATGATCGAATTCGTGTAGTGCAAACACGTGTTATACGAGGACTGACTGTATCTACTAGCAAAAAATCAAGGAAATTCATCTATTGGAAGCAATACTAGAAACAGAAGGAAAAAGAAAAAAAAAACTGTCGTAAAACTGATTACTACAATGCACATTTCATAAAAAAAATTTCACTTTATTGTAATTGTTTTTAGAGGACTAAATCAAAATAGCAGTTTCATGGATGTACGTGTGATCTTCTTACAAGATTTCAAGAAAATATTTCTATTCATAGCTGCGTTATAAACTTCGAAAACTGATGTCGAAAGAACTTTGCATGCATCTCACCTGGTGTGCAAACGAAAAAAAAAAAAAAATGCGCTACTAGTAAGATTGTGAAAATAATCCGTTACTCGTAGTGACTGATTGGGAAATTGTAAGTAATTGTTATCGAATACTTCAATATTTCCTTGGTATGCATTTGATACCATCAAAAAATTTCAAGAGAAAAATTTAATTTTCATTGTCACACATGCCTGAAAAATTCACCATAAAATGTCATGTTTCGATGCTTGAATTCGATTCTGCGTTGCAGCTGTAATAAAGTCACCTCTCTTGCACTGACAGAGTAGCTGTTTACCGAATGAAGAAAAACAGGGTTCATTTTCTTGAAATTTCCAGTTCCCTTCATTCACTTGGGGGGAAAAAACTCCTTAGGGGAGGGAGTCCACCCTTTCTAGTCCGACCCTGGGGGGGGGGGGAGAGAGAGAGAGAGAGAGAGAGAGAGAGAGAGAGAGAGAGAGAGAGAAATAAAAATACCCTTTTGGTGGGGTGGGGAGAAGGCCAAGAGATTGTCAAAGGTCCAGAGCTCTAACTTTCATTTATTTTATTTATTATTATTATTATTTTTTAAATTTATTATTATTATTTTTTAAATTTATTATTATTATTTATTTATTTTATTTTATTATTATTTATTTTATTTTATTATTTATCATTTTTTTTTCTTGTGTTCTAGCAATCCATCCTGGATTGGGGCTTCCCTAGGCCAGGATAGTCCTCCTCTTTTCTCCTTCCCTCACTTCATCTTTTACAAGTTTTTCTTTTCTCCCTGGGAAACTCGTTCCCCAGGGAGGAGGGCGTGCAGATAGTAGGGGAGGCCTTGCCCTCCTGCTAGGGACGACTACCTGGAGGCAGTCATCCAGGTGATCACTGCTTCCAGGTAGCCAAAATGCCAAAACACAACATCACAATACAGAACACACACATAAGCTCACAAACAGTTTTTCTTTCCTGTCACTTTCTCCTGTGCAGGATGAAAATCTCTCTCTTGCCTTCCTTTTCATCTGTCTTCATCCAACATGGGATATTCCTATGTGGGATGATTTTTTTTTTTTTACACAACACACACTGGCCTTACCTTGACAGTGCGTAAAAACTGAACAGAGCAATGAGGCAGAGATTAACTTTTGTTCTAGGAGCCGCCCATACAAAAATAAATAAATAAAAATAATAAAAAAATAGCATTGCAGCTCTAAGTCAGCTTCATCCTAGGATGCTGAAATTGCAATTGTTTTAAAGAACAATATTTTGCATTTTTATTTTCTAACATTATTTTGCATTATAGCTCTGTTACAATATTTTGCTTCATTTCTTTACATTATTGCTGTAGCCAACGATATCGGTGTGCACGGCATTTCATCACAGATGCTGAAGTTCTAATTAGTTCATCCTATTATGCGGAAGTACTAATAAGTTTGATTTTTTGCAGTCGTCCTTTATTGTACCTAAAGTAATTCGTTATGTTGGGGGAAACGGTTTTTGCTCCTAATTGATGTAGCACTTTTGAATTTCGCAAAGTGGATTATTTGAACACAACGTACATTAGAAGGTCAATAAAAGAGTTAATAATTGGTGGGCAGCATTCCGACAAACAAATTTTCTGTTTATATTCTGGAATGACCACACGGTCAGAGATCCTGAGAGAGCGAGAGAGAATACAAGAAACCGCACTGCATTTAGCAGTCACCAACTTGATTGTGTGAAATTGCTCATCTGCCTAAAACCACAGTGAAACAAGAGAAATGATGGGGAGTAAATCTATTTTTCAGCGGGGTTTATCTTTTTATTGCGGCTCAGAACAGCATTATGACCCTGGATAGTGAATTTATTCGGTTCCTGAACCAAAACAAAATTTCCCCCTTTGCGATGACATCAAAGCGTAACAAGCAAATATCTTCTAACAATACTTTTTGAGCAGCCCGTGATTCGTAATCTGTTAGCTTTGTATTGTTAGAAAATATTGCAGTTTTGTGAAGAATACACATTTCAAGAAACAATCCGTTATTCATAGCGGATGATTTTTTTTCTTCTTTTGCACACAAGTTTTCTAAGTTTATAATGCAGCTATAAATAGAAATATTTTCTTGAAATTTCGTTAGAAGATCAAACCCAGGAAACTGCTGTTCCGATATTGTTTACTAAAAACAATTACAATAGAGCAAACTTTTTTTTTATCAAATGCGCATTGCAGTGTTATCAGTTTTTCCCGTTTCCAACAGATGAATTTCCTAGATTTTTTGTTTGTAGGTGCAATACACATTGAAGAAAGGAAATACGATCTGCTCGCCTTTCATAAACAGTTGTTGCTACTGTTTCGCTTTATTGCTTCTTATGTCAACAACAGTAGCTCGTGGTTGTCTTTTGTTTATTTTCTTTCCTCCCTTCCCGTCTTGATGTAGCTGTACGGGAGATGATGTCACATGATATATATTTCCCACGCTTTGCTCGTACTGGGTGAAGAAGTTGTTTATCAGAACTGCTACTCTCTGTTAAAAGAAATTTGCGCACTCTACATCAAGAAACGAATCAAGTCTCGGGTTTCATAAGCTCTAGGCTGGTTAAGACGGGAGTAGAAAAATAAATTGAAAAGGCCTAAAAAAATGCCTACTTGATGTCACATTTTTGTCATTTGCATGAAATTCAATAGAAGGTTTTGAAAGTTGAAGTGGGAAAATTCAAGAAAACAGTTCTAGCTCCAACTATATAGTTAAGATTTTTGCCTCAGTTGGGCCCAGTCCCACCCTCATCACGACCATTAACCACATTAATAATAGTCTTTTGGAAATCGCATCCTTTCTACAGCACTTTGGCCTGATGATCAATCTCAGGAAGACCAAGATGATGTTCTCCCTGAAGACCAATCCGTCTTTGATTGCTCCACTTTTGGAAACATCCAAATCCCTGTTGTTACTTCACATTCTGACTTAGGTGTAATCACTGACCCTAAACTCTGTTTCAGTATGCAACTAGATAGACTCGCCTCACGGGCTTCGAGTCTTTGTTGGATAACAAAACAAAATCTTGCACGTTAAAGTTAACAAAATCTTGCACATTAAAGATCCCAAAATAATCAGGAAATACATCAGAATGATTATCTGCCCACAATTACTGTAAGCATCGGAAGTCTGGACCTCAGCCACCCAAGTGACTAAAAAACCTCTCATTGCATCTGAATATTGGCTACTCAAATGGGCCAGTTGGAAATCCAATCTGCCGCCACAAGCTAGAACTACAGCATTAGCAAATGCAGTGGGGGTTCCCCATCTCTTCAAGCTTTATTGATTCGCTGAGGTTGGTCATCACAGTGACAATGGTTGCGGGACTTATCTCCTAGCCATCCATTTGGAATACATTATGCTGGAGAATCCCTATCTCTGCCTTGTGGACTATTCCTAGACTGGCCGCCCAGAATTTGAGACTCATCCTGACAGATCGATTCCTCCATTATCAGATGCTCTCCAAGGTCTACAGATTTGATGCTGATCTCAACATATTCGCATGTGATAAAAGATATAGAAAGGAGGTGCTTTCCATGCAGTGACATCAGTTGAGCTGAGTTTTTTTTTTTTTTACTTCACTTTGTATGTCTTGGCAATGCTTATTATGGAAAGCATTACCAAGAAAAACCCTAGCCACTAAAAGAGAAATGCCTGCAGCAAGTTTTAAGATGAGAAAAGAGCAAGTTACAATTGCTGTGTGTGAAAAATGTCACTGGGATGCACAGATTGTCCATGCTCATTATCAGTAAGTTAAAAAAAACCGAGAGCATATAAAAATCTTTCTAATTTTTCTGTTTTGTATAAAAATACTTGGATGTTTCTGTTTTCTGAGATTGGTTTATATATATTTTTTATTTAATTAATCTTATTTAATTTAATCGTAAGGTAAGATTTAATTAATTAATTTAATTAATTTATTTAATTGAATTTATTTAATCCTACCAGAAAAATTATCCAGAAAATTTTCCGGTTCAATTATCTGGAAAATTTGGCTATCCAGAAGAGGTCTGACATCAATTATTCCAGATAACTGATGTTCTACTGTACTTAATATAATTACAAAACAAATAACGATATCTACCCCTATCTGCTACTTTCTCTTCATATGCTTTATATTGCAAATTGTTGTGCAGAAATAAAATAAGAGTCAATGCTGTTGCTACTTTCAACGCTCTTGCACTGCTGATTCGGCTGGATCCATGAAAGTACAAATTTTGATGAATTTTGGAGACATTGGCGAAGTGCACCTTATTGGCCAATTAAAAGTGTCAACAGACAATACAAACTTTTTCTAAAAAGCCTTTAAAAATTTAAATACTTAAAAAAAATGCAAAAATATATACTAATATATACTAAGAAATAGCCCAAAATGTTTGAAATAACAATTCATTTTAATAAACAGCTTCTATGACAAGTGTTATGATTATTTCTCTTGAGAAATTCATGAGGATGTGAAACACAGCATCCATCGTGATCAATGCAAATCACAAAATTAGTGCAGAAGTAAAAGCAATAGTCTTCCCATTCTTGAATATGATCATTGTGAAAATGCTGCAGAAATCGATCACCATACTGTAAACGTATCGCACTCCCATGCAATAGGTGATAATGTACCAGAAACGCAGTCCTCAACTGTGACATGTCAAATGAAGAGGTAAAGAATGCAGCTCTTGACCCTATCACATCCCTTCCAACCAGCCTTAACCTTGCCGTCATAAGTGCCTCACAACCTATCGACATGCACAACGCATCAGCCCATTCATTCAATCATCAAGAAAATCTAGAAATTATGCCATCGGCACACATGAGAAGTGCACCAAGAAGCGATATCAACCATCATACTGAATCTATGACTCACGGTGCTGATAATCAGCCTAATAAAAATGCCATCAACACAACTTGGGCAGGCATTCTTGAAAGGACGGAGCCGTATCCCACTCGCAATCCTCCATTACAAAGAGTCAGTTACACAGACCAGGTGCACGGAAAAAAAAAGGCATGTGTAACAGGCACGTCAAATTCTTTTAGGCTCAGAGCCATGCGGCTACATCGCAACAAAACCAATAAGAATTTTTTAATTTCGAGGCTGCATCCCCTAACAACTCCTGAGCAAGTAGCTAACATCCTCCTTCAGTACCTCAACATCAGTGCAGAAGTCACTAAGCTACCTACCAAAAGAATAACTATGCTTCATTCAAGTTATCCTGTGAAGCTACATCTGCCGAAGCCATCAATAACCCCTCGTCCTGGCTGATCAGTGTTATTGTCTGGCCATTCTACCCAAGCCACAGCATTAGAGGGAGGAACGTCATGGAGCCCACATCAGATGCTTGACTGAATGGAAGCTGACTCGAGACCCAGGCTCAACAGTGGTTGTGCTTTTACATATTACGGAAAAAAAGATAGCCAGTTTTACCATCGCTGAAGACAATGTCGCCATTTTATTGCAAAGTTCAAATTCTCTGAGCAAGCAAGACAAGCCATGCTGACTAATCCCAACAGTGATCACAGTGAGACAGCCATGACCTCATCTGGTTCTTCCTTTCTCTAGGCCCAAAAATTTAATTCAAGTGCCTCACTCTGACACTAACTGTAATGTATCAGAACGTTAGGAGCTTAAGAAATAAAATAGAGATGACTGAGAAAATTCTGCTAGCAGGCGAGTTTGATATCTTATCTATATCTGAAACATGGCTTGAGCATGAGCAACAGAACATAATTGTAGCTATACTAGCAGGCTATGGGGTAGAGTTTACTTCCAGGAAAAGCAGAAGGGGAGGTGGTGTTGCTATGTTCTTCAAAGAGTAGCCTTCAAACTGATCAATATTAACTCTAGTGACCACCGAATTTCTAGGCCCTAGCCATCACACTGCTCAGAAACACATCAACAGCAGATATCTGCTTAATGTATATCCCCCAGTACCCACTATTGATATCATTACTGAGGTGGCCAACTGGGCTATAAACCACTTGCACCCCTCAGCTCACCACTTTGTCATCAGGGATTTCAACCTCACTCCACAGTTCACAGCCCAAAAGAATGTTTCTTGTTGACTACCTGAGTCAGCAAATATACAGCTAATCAATCGTCGGCTTACTAGAAGAGAAAACCATCTTGATTTGCTGTTTTCCTCCTTAACATGTATAATCGAAGAATCACCTGAGATTCATTACAAATCGGATCACGATCCTATCTATGCAAAACTAATTATACCTACATGAGGACAACTTGCCCGATAAAAGCATTCAAATCTCCCCCGTCATCAGTCCTAGTTTCCTTAACAGCCAAAAATACCTGCGAGCTGCCACCTTTGCACGTCATTGAAACGTGTGACGTTTCTCTAGTGTTGTAATTCTATTAACAAGCTGGGTAAATGCCATTACATGATATGCCGCTTTAAAGAAGATAAGGATCTCACCTCACTCCAAAGCCTGGTGGAATCCAGAAGTACACATGGCTTTTCTATTAAAACAACAGCTGCACCAAATTTGGAAAAGTACTCAACAGGTTTCCGACCGTACATCTTATTCAAGAGCACGAGCACAATTTAATATGGAAAAATCAAGGGCAATAACAGTGCATGTGGGGCCCAACTTCAAAAAGGGAAAATCCCATATTGCTTCATACCTCAGAGCTTCCCTAGTCAGCTGGACCCAGCTCCATGGCTAGATCATATCACCAAATTCAGTACACCCGCAGGAGAGCCAAACCCTCTTTCAGGTCCTGACCATGAATCACAACAAGACATCCTATCTTCCATCACCATCTCTACACACCACCTGATAGCAGCGATAAATTCACTTCCAGCAACTGCAACTGCTGGGGTAGACAAAGTTCCACATTTCATGATAAAATGTCTCAGCCCATTCATCGTCCAACTGCTCAGGTCCATTTTCAATGGAATTATGACCACAAGAATCTTTCCTGAAGCTTGGAACAGCTATCTTGTCAGACCACATCCAAAAGTTCGAAACACCCACTCTACTTAAGCACTTTCGGCCGATATCTAACCCATCAACGCCCCTAAAAATCCTGTAAAAAATTATGCTGCCCATCTTAACCACTTTGTGGATTATCCCGAGATATCTCGTTTTTAGTTTTAAAAGTTATTTGGAACTACACGAAACATCTCGGGATACAATAATACCTCCAAATTTATGATTGAAACATATTTTCTCGGACAGTTATCTGGCTAATTTTGCATTAGCCAGATAAATCCCAAAATTTCTCGGAATTTTCTTATGGCTGGCAGCAGATGACTGGCTTTCATTTTACTTATATTTACATATTGTACAGCAATGTCAAAACAGTAGCGTGCGTTCCTATGTGCTGCCAGTAAGCAAAATAAAATTTGCCATCCTTAAATGCTGAATACTGAAAGTGTTAACCAATATCGAAAATTTTGGCGCCCTCTTGAACTGAGCCCGTAAGCGACGCTTACTTCGACTATCCACTTGCGGCGGCCATGTGTCAGAATGAGTTAGTTCACGATTATCGCTTGTAGCGGGAGGATAATGCTTGTGCATTCCACTTGATTTTTTAAATTTATTTATATAATGAGTAGTGAAGAGTGTTTTTCTGATCCTTTCTTTTAGCTCAAGCGCAAATTTATTAAAAAAAAATCTGTATTATTTGCATACTTTTTGTCATACATGAGATAACTCAGGATAGCCCAAATGGGTTAATTACTCCCATGTATTTTCTACTAAAAAATTTATAAAAAACACAAACTATACACTGAGTATTTGCATGATGCATACTTTTAATCTGTAAAATAAAAAAAGTCGATCCATTATGGTACATTTTCAGGAAAAAAATGTTCTGGTAAGGGGTTAATGAATCACATCCTTGGAGATAAGCTGCCACAGCTTCACTATGCCATTCGAAACAGACCACAGTGACAAACCTTCTTGCAACCACAAGTACTATATTGTCTGCTTTTAAACGGCACGAAGAACTCGCTATAATGTACCTAGATATTGAAGCTGCCTTTGACATCATCAATGTGTCGGCACTCCTCTGCTTACTTGAAGCCCACTATCTAACCCAAGGTAATATCCTCTGGTTCATAGCATCACTCCTCTGCAACAGGGTATTACAGATTGTTGCCCATAGACAATCGCACAAGAAGGCAATATCTGCTGATGTTCCACAAGGAGGAGTCCTATCTGGCTTGTTATTTACAGCCATTATCGCTCCTCTTGTCTGTAACAATGAGAAAATCATCATGTATGCAGATGATATAAAAATCTTAACACCTGTTGCTTCCAAGAATCACCTTGAGGCTACTGCATGTATCAATAATAGTCTCATTAACATTGCCTCTTACCTCAAACAGTATGGACTGTCAATCAATCCTCAAAAAACAAAACTAATGTTGTTTTCCCTCAAACATTCCCCTACAGTAATAGCCCCAACATTCAATGGAACTATAATATCTGCCTCCTACCCACACAGATTTGGGTATAGTATTTGACCTAAAACTTCACCTTTATGCTCATTTAGACGAGCTCACGTCCAGAGAAGCCTCTCTTCGATGGATAGCTAAACAGCAATTAATCTGTTAAGGATCCTCAGATAATTGGGAAATTCATTAGAACAGTAATTTATTCTCCACTCGTATGCTGCTGAAGTGTGGGCATCAACAGATACTACAATGAAGATGCCAATCCTCACTGCAGAATTCTGGCTCCTTAAATGGGCTAACCGGAAAGCTTGTCTCCCACAGAACACAACTACAACCTTAGCCACTTCACTGGGGATGCAGCAACTACCTGATATTATTGAAGTACAGTGACTGGTAGCCACAGTTTAGATGGTCACAGACCAAATCTTAACACCATCCATTTGGGATTCTTGTTAGTGGCAAATACCCAAGCCAGAACTTTGGTCGACCCTGATCTGCGTGAAGCATCGGAGACTTCATATCTCAGATCGCTTCCTTCCAAATCAAATGCTAACAGAAGTACAGCACCTCGATGCCAACTTGAATAAGTTCTGCACCAATAAAACTTATAGGAAAAAAGGTCTTAGCAGCTCGCTCGAATCACAGAAGCCAATAAGAACAAGCTTGTGCACCTCTTCACACCATCTGCCAAGCTCCCCTGTGTTACAACAAAACTGGTTTGCTACATGTGAGGACAGAGCTGCACTATACCCACGCATCTTTAAACAACAGTGCATCGATGCATCTCCATAGAGAAGGCATGCATGACTGCCATTCATGTATATTATTGTAAATTTCACCTTATGTGATGTAGCATGTAAATATAGTTAATACTGCATTATGTAAGTGATCATGATAACATTTTAGTTTTTTTAAAAATTTTCCTTTTTATATCGTTGTGTACACAATTATTTTACTCTGTGAGCCCTGGCTTTTACCCATGATGGGACAGTTGCAATTGTATTTATTTATCAACATTGTATTCATCTAGTTGCAATTAAAGATTCTCTCTCTCTCTCTCTCGTAATAATTATTAACACTAACTAAATTATGATTATGGCTAAGGGTTTCCTTACATTCTTTGCTGCCTCCTTTAATATAACTGGATAGATTCCATCCATCCCAGGTGCCTTTCTTATGTTTATCTTCAACAATTTCTCCTCCACTTTACTCTCAGTTATTATAAGATTATCTAGCTTACTGCAAGAGTTTAATACACCTGGAATTCCCCTCCCTGACCTCATGTGTGAATGTAGATGCAAAATATTCATTTAGTTTGTTAGCTACCTGAGCAGGATCATCAACAGTTGAACCATCGATATCAAGTTGACCAATCTGATTCATCCCCTTCCTTCCTTCTAGAGTTTACATAAGTAAAGAACCCTTTGCTGTTTTTCTTTGCATCCTTTGCCAAAGATTTCTTGTAATCTGCTTTTGCCTGTCTATCCTCCTTTGTGACTTTGATTAGAGACCAGCATATATCTACCATAGGCTTCTGTGTCACCTGTTAATTTATATGTATCCCATGCATTTTTCTTCTCTGCCACATGTCTCATTAGGCGCCGCCATAGCCAGGTGGGAAGGAGCAATATTGCGTAGCACACGCTTCTTGATTAGACAGGGGTTCGAGCCCGTCACCACCAAATACGGAGGATGCAGAAAGGTCAGGCAATGACCACCGCATATCCCGGAGCAACATGGCCTTAGTTGCTAATGCTCCTAAAAACAAAATAACAAACAACAAACAAACATGTCTCATTAGTTCATCTAACATAAAGGTTTAGGCCTAAACCTAGAACAGTATTTCTTAGTTGGTATGAAAAGCCTAGTTGACCAATCTAGTAGCTTCCAAGATTAATTCTTCCATCAGACAAATATCCTGATGGAAGAATGGTCAAATCTGGAACCATATTCTCTCAGATACCTAGTGGAAGCTATGCCATGATGTGTATAGGCTGTAATTCAGTCAAAAGGTGGTCCTACGAGACATTGAATAAATGTTTCTAATTTTTTGGATGGTGACTGTAGTATGGTTGTCAGACATTTACTTGAGGAATTATTTTTAGTGTCTGCAGTAGTTGCATATGACCTTTAACTTGCCTTTGTATGTTATGATGGAAGTATTTATTCATTAGTTTATTGTAGATCTAATTTAATATACTTAAAAAAGCTAACAGAATATGTTGTGATTAGGATATTTGGTCTGTAACTTATATCAAAACATTTTAAAAAATTAATATTTTCATTGTAGATTACAACAAACAAAAGAAGTACTTCAAAAAGGAATTGAAAAGCTGACTTATGAAATTGAAAGGTAAGATTTAGATTACTCCCAATGACTTATCATGAGTTATTTAGAATAAACAACTCATGATAAGTCATGACTGGAATTACTTTTAAATATTGCTTTCCCATACAGTCATTTGATTATTTGAGATTCCAGATTATCAGAGCAAATTCTGTGGATATAAAAAATGTTTCTAATAGGAACGAAAAAATATTTTACACATTAAGAAAAATGCCAATTTCTTGAAAAACTGCTGTTGTAAGGGTATATAGGTGACTTTTGCATGACAGTTTGAAAGAGTGGTTTGAGCTGAACGTTTAGTTAGTTATTTTGTGTGTTAATGCACATAGATGATGATTTTCACTGTATTGGGAAGACTAGAAAGTTCTGGAGGTTGGATGCCATTAAATCATTGACGGAGTGGAGAATGGCTGATTGAATGCACCCAAAGTCCCATTCTGTGTTACAATAAATAAACCTGTATCTGGGATTGATAACAACAAAGTAAAAGGTTAAATAACAAGGTAACACTTTTATAGCTCTTTCATTGATTTTATTATTAATCAATAATTTTCGGTTATACATGCAAAGAAATCAGAGGATTTGCTGTACAAGCCAAAAAAATCAACCCTCTTCCCATAGAATTTGAAAAGCCCTCATCCTCAAATACATGTGGAAACAATTTATTCCATTTGTTTAAAACTTACTGGTTAAAGGAAAATTTCCAGCAACCCAGTCTATAATTTCTCCCTTTCCCACTCACTTTGAAGCTAGTACAGTCGGTCCTCGTATAGCACGATAATTGTGTTCCTAGAAACCCTCGTGCAATGCAAAACCGTGCAATATAAATAACAGGTCCTGTAGTTGTAATAAAATACTTACGTATTTTATTACGACTATTACGTAATAAAATATTGCTAAGCTTTTGCTTCTATCGTAAGCAAATTTCTTTGTTTGCTTTTCTATCCAAACAGATGACAGCGGTTCCATCTCTTCCAATTCTTTGGGGCGCCTTCGTAGCCAGGTGGGAAGGAGCAGCAATGCGTAGCATAAGCTTCTTGATTAGACCGGGGTTCGAGCCCGTCACCACCAAATACGGAGGATGCGGAAAGGTCAGGGAATGACCACCGCATATCCTGGAGCAATATGGCCTTAGTTGCTAATGCTCCTAAAAACTAAATAACAAACAACAGCAATGCAAAACCGTGCAATATAAATAACAGGTCCTGTAGTTGTAATAAAATACTTACGTATTTTATTACGACTATTACGTAATAAAATATTGCTAAGCTTTTGCTTCTATCGTAAGCAAATTTCTTTGTTTGCTTTTCTATCCAAACAGATGACAGCGGTTCCATCTCTTCCAATTCTTTGGGGCGCCTTCGTAGCCAGGTGGGAAGGAGCAGCAGTGCGTAGCACACGCTTCTTGATTAGACAGGGGTTCGAGCCCGTCACCACCAAATATGGAGGATGTGGAAAGGTCAGGGAATGACCACCGCATATTCGTGGAGCAATATGGCCTTAGTTGCTAATGCTCCTAAAAACCAAATAACAAACAAACAAACAAACAATCCAATTCTTTGTGTCTTGATCTGATGGATTTTATTACACTTTGAGTTGTTCCTGCTATGAAAGTTGTTTTTATTTTCTCTGCATTTTTTATAATTCTCGGCGTTGCCTCATTTAGGCCTGTAGCACGTGCAATATCACATCTTTCATTTCACTCAGTGTTTCACAATTTCATATTTTTTCTCTGTTGACAGAAGCGGACTGGCCATAAGCTTTACCAGGGAAACCCTGGTGGGCCTTAGGCCAGTGTGATTCTGGCTATAAATGCTAGTATGAGGCCGGTACAAATTTTCCAGAGTAAGAATTTTTGACCCAGTTAGCCTCTGTCTATCGATATTCCTTTTCTTTTCCTCTCTGAATCTTCGCCACGATGCTTCCCTTTCACACCTTTTAAGTATTTTACTAATTTTTAGGGAATAAAGCACAATTACAAGAGGCCGCTGTAGCCTAGTGGTCAGGCGCGCAGGTGCATAAGTACACGTGCCTTGAGTGACCGAGGTTCAAGCCTGTGACTACTGAATACGGTGCTGTTTCTTGTATTCTATCTATCTATCTATCTTGTGAACTCCTCTGACCGTTTGGTTGTCCTGGAGTATAAACAGAAAATTTATTTTATTTATTTACAAAATGAGGAGGCATGCTTGATACATATAAACAAAGCTGCGCACGTGTAGCAACTGAATAAACAACCGTAAAGGCAGAGACACACTATTGACACCTCACTAACTCACATTTTACTAAAGCACATTTCTTAGGATTACTACCATAAAAACAATTTCCAGTTGCATTCATGCTAGTGGAATCTGTTATAAACGGGTAGTAAACTCGATCTAATTGCATTTGCGATAATACTGATAGCTGGAATTGTGTGGGTTTTTATGTTATTATGGTGAAATGTGTTTTTCCCCCTTCACTGATATAAAAAACATAAATACATTTTCAGAATCTTCTCTTCATTCCTGTCATGTTGCATTCAGTTGGGGTGATTCTGCATTCGACTGCTATTTCTTGTAAACACAGGCAAATCGTGCATAAGCAAATTTGGTTCATGTTATACACGATATAGCGTTCCCCTATTTATAAATCGGTATGATCAAATTCGTGTAATACGAGGACTGACTGTATTAGTATTAATGCAGTAGATTCTTGATTTTCCGGGATAGATGGTAAAAAACAAATCCCGGATAATCGATTTCCCGGTTAATCCAAAAATACAGAAGTCCCCGACAGATGTAAGAGATAGGTTTGGGGACTTCTTACTTTGTCTAGTTTTACGTAACTCGGGAATGACTAGTAACACATTGCTGCTATATTATTATTGACAAATCTGAATTCAGCGCGATACTTGTTAATGTTTGACCATTTTCATACATCCTTATTAGTTTAATTTTCTGATCCAAATCGATTGCTTTTCTTTTCTTGGTAGATTTACTAGTACTGCTGTCACTTATTCTCTTAGTTGGCACCATGAAAACGGTTAAAATGAAATTTTCTGTAAAGAACTTCACAGGGTTAAGGCAAAAACTCACAATTATCACCCCGCGCAAGCTCACATTTTATTAAAGCACATTTCTGGAGGTCACCAAAAAACAAAAACAATTTGCACTTTCCATTTTATTGGGTTTTTCTGTTAGTGCAATCTATTATAAATGGGTAGTAAACTCGATCTTATTGCATTTGCGATGATACTGATAGCTGGAATTCTGTGGAATTTTATGTTGCTATGGTGAAGTATGTATCCTCCCCCTTCACGAAAATCTTCAGTCATATTAAAAAAAACATAAATAATTGTAAGAATCTTCTCTTCTTTCCTATTTTTTTGCTTGTTGCTGCGATCTCACTTGTGGAATTCGTGCATGCCGTGATCATCGTTATTGATTGCTTATTATTATTATTTTTTTGTTGTTTTAAATTTTACAATCCTAAAAAAAAAAAAAAAAAAAAGAATAAAATCAAAAATTGAGTGAAAACAAATTTACATAAATACATAGTTACGTAATTCGGGGACTTACTATATCAAAAAATGTTCGGCAACCTACGTAAAAAATATGACTATAGATAAAAAAACTTACCACGTACTACTCATGTGTCCGATACAATGCTTCCCTTTATTTTTTGCGATGTCGATTTTATGAGACTTAACGGATGCACCGGTTTCAAACTTTTGAATAATTTCAGGTCTTTGTTTAACTGAAAGCGCAAATCTTTTGCGTTTACCCATCATTTTCGCCATTTCTAAACAAAAAAAAATTTCACTATAAAAAAAATTTAGACATCCCCAACATAAATAACGAAAGCAAAAATCTTCCCCTTCATCCTTGATGTAGTTACATCTTTAAATAAATCCCACGTTATACTGATCACTGCCACCTAGTGGTTCTTTTATTTGCAGATTCTTGCTGCATGAAGAATAACTGCTGATAATCAGATAAGAGTTTTACACTCTCTCTCTCTCTCTCTCTCTCTCTCTCTCTCTCTCTCTCTCTCTCTCTCTCTCTCTCTCTCTCTCTCTCTCTCTCTCTAACATGCTGCTGTAGAAAATAATCAAGTAAATGCACAAGTTTTGCTAGTGTGTGATTGACCAACCCATAAGTTCCAGCATCTGGAAAGTTTAAATCAACCATTATAAGCTTCTGATTTACTGACCCACTTTATTTTTCTGTGTAGTTATTCACTGTACTCATCACAGTCATTTGGCCTATAACACACTCCTCTCATTTTTGTTTTCCCAGTGCTTATGTCACAACAAACTGATTCAACATTGCTCTGGCTACCAATATCAACTGGATGCACTACTTTAGATTTTATGACTTTACAGCACTTAAAATCTATCAAATTTATTTACTATGCTCCTAGCATTGGTGTACTTTAAGTATACATGCACTTCTTGCTCTTAGTTACCCTATCACAGCCCATGTATTTCCTTGTTCCATGATGACCTACAGAAGGCTTGAAACCCCTGTTCCTTGCTTTCCGGGCTGCTGCTTGTTCCAATAGAAGCAGAATCACATTCACTTCTACCTTTGGTGATATATGTATTCAATCCCCTCTAAGGAACTTTGTTATGAAGTTCTGTATTTCAGTAACTGAGTACCTTATTTTACTCACATTTGTAGTCTCTTGTCATATGTGTGATCTTTAATTTATCTCACCAGGTACATTGCCATTTGCCATTCTTTGGACCTTTCAAGAAGGGGTGTGTGTGTGTGTGTGTGTGTGTGTGTGTGTGTGTGTGTGTGTGTGACAAATATGATTGCATATGTTAAGGTAAAGAACACATTGCATCCTCCTACTGACTATATGATGAGCTGTGACAATAAAGATCTTGGACTTGGTGTATTAAAATGAATGAGCACAAAGCAGTTTTATTTTTATTCAGAGTAATCACCACCAGATTAATGCATTTATTAAACTGTTCTAAAAGTTTCTGAAAAGAGTCAGCGAAAGCATCCAAAGAGATGATGTTCAATTTGGTAGTTATGATTTTCTTTATGTCTTCAACATCCTGTAATCTTTCTTTTGATAGTTTTCACCTTGGGAAAGAGGAAAAAGTCTGCTGGTGGTAGATTGGAAGTAGGGGAGATAGTTGATCTGTACAATGCCATTTTTTTTTTTTCTTGATCAGAAATGTCATCACACCAAGTGCAGAATGGGCAAGGGGCATTGTAATGCAACGAGAAGCAGCTGCATTTATCTTGAAGTTGCAGCCTCACCAATGAAATGCACTTCAGTAGTCTTTCAAGAACTTGTACATGGAATGCAACGTTTACTCTGTTCCCGTCAGGTATAGGTTCCTTGTGAATCACACCCTTTTTGTCAGAAAAGCATGATCAGCATCATCTTGATCCTGGACTTCTGTAAATAAACCTTTTTGGCGTTTGATGATGATCTTAAACTCCACTGCATGCTCTAAGTTTTTTTTTTTTCCTGGGTTGCAGTGAAACATCCAACACTCATCTCCAGTGACAGTACATTCGAGGAAATTTGAGTTGTCTTACTAATCTGGATGAAATCTTTGCATGATTACACTTTTTGTTGTTTCTGCTCATCTGTGAGGCACAGATTTTGCATTGACATTTCTTTTCTCTCAGTCTTCATGCAGAATTTGATATTCATAACCAACTCATCAGACATCATTCTGAGGGTCAAATGATGATTTTTTGCTTCAATTTTCTGAACTTTTTCAACTCTCTCCTCATTTCGAAAAGTTGGCGGATGCCACTTCTTGGTTCATCGCAAACATCCTCACATCTGTTTTTGAACTGCTTATACCATTGAAACACACTGGTATGAATTGATGATTTATGACCATAAACATTTTTAAGCATTTCATATATTTCATTGTTGCAGACTTTTCCAGTTTAATGAAAAATTTGGTATTTATTTGTTGCTTCATTGTAAAATCATAACAAGAAATGTTAATCCTACTAAGAATCTGTTACTTACAACCTGTCATCCTACTAGACAGTCTCTGTACTGACACATGTTGGAAGAATTTTGAAGTATAATATACCACTTGTGTATATTTTTGAACTCATTGAACATGATCACAACAGCACCAGTGCAGGAACTTTATTGCTGCACCTCTTATGTCAGTTAACAAGTTTTATAATTAGGTTTAACTTAATCACAAATAGACATTTATAGGTGAAACAAAAACTGCTAAAATATTATCAGTGTTGAATCACCCTTGCATGACTGAATCTGTGCACTCACTTACTACTTCCTTTACAATTGTTGGGTATATGCATCCTCCACGAGGAGGGGTCTTTGTGTGCATTTGTTCCCATTGATTTGACAATTTTTTTTTTTTTTTTTTTTTATCTGTTTCTCCGGCGCCTCCATAGCCAGGTGGGAAGGAGCAGCAGCGCGTAGCACACGCTTCTTGATTAGACCGGAGTTCGAGCCCATCACCACCAAATACGGAGGATGCGGAAAGGTCGGGCAATGACCACCGCATATCTGGAGCAATATGGCCTTAGTTGCTAATGCTCCTAAAAACCAAATAACTAACTATCTGTTTCTCCACTCCTCTTTAAATTTAGATGAACTTTTAGCCTCCACAAAAGTAGAGGCTATCATGGGTGAATATATCTGCAGTATTCAAGATGTTTCCTAACAACACTGGTAGACATCAGTTTTCTAATTCCGACTAGTCCCCGAAGGTAAAGACGCTGCCTGACAAGCATAGGTTGAGGGCAGTACAGATGTCCTCTGTGGATAGTGATGTTCTGCTTGTAGATCTGAGTCATTCACCAGTTTACAGCCTGCTGTCAAGAGGTTGAAAGTTCTTTAATTAGGTGAATGAACTCGCCGCTGTTAGTGACAGTGTGGGCTGTATTTCCCACTAGAGATGTAAGGAGTCGCGCAATATACTTAGACAGCTCACATGTAGGCACATTGCCGTAGGACACAATGGGCCGGAAAGGTACACCTGAATTGTGAATCTTAGGTAGGCCATAAAACTGTGGTAGTTGGCAGCCCATGGCATGCAGTAGCCACAGAGTCAATGCCAAAATTTTCCCAGATTCGAACCATGTGGAAACTAGTTTGTTGACGTTTGACTCTAGGTGTCCCAAGACTTTGATGGGTGGGTTGGTCACAGGTTCATAGACATTGGGGTCCTGTAGGAGGATGAGGGCTTTCTTCAGGTACTTTGGCTGGTTTAATATGGCAGTGTGACGTCCTTTGTCTGCGGGGAGTATGACAATGGAGTTGTCCTTTCTGATAGAGGAAAGAGCAGTGTACTGTTGAAGTTGGAGCAGACGGGCCGTGTGCATAGGAGGATGGAGGCTGTTTTGAAGTGGATCTCATTAGCAGCTTCTTCAGGGAGATTGGCTATGCCTGCCTCTACTCCCATGGCCAGCTGTGTGATCAGTGGCCTTGACGGTAAGACAGCGAACTTCATACCGGAGGTTAGAACGTTGAGCTGCTCAGATGTTAATTGCTTGCTGCCCAAATTCAAAATGAAGGAAGCATTATTGGTGGAACGGGTGTTCATTCTCGAGGAGTGAGCTTTTCTACTTAAATTCACAAACTTCTGTTGTTGTTGTGAACGGTAAGCATCAGAAATACAGTTAGCTTGGTGACAAAGAGTATGAATAAGGCTAGAAAATACCATTGGTGAGATCCTACTGCTTGCTTCCTGTAAGAGTTGATTTGTTAAAGCCGGTTCGCTGGATTTCGATGTGAAGATGACTAATCCACAATTTCAATGTTTGCAGGCTGAAGTTGAAACATGCACAATCCATGCGAATGTTGCTAAAGGGAGCCTTATAACAGAAGTCTTTAGGAATGATGCGGTTGGATTTGTATCTATGTGTAAAGCACAAATGTTGTCTGTTTTGAGCTAACGAGATGGTCTTCTATAGTACTGTACACATTGTGGCCATAAAAAGAACGCATAAATACAAATGGGCCTGTTGTATTGGATTCCATTGTGTAAGGAGATTAAATGATACTGTATATATCCAGTAATAAATTTAATGACAAATGACAAGAATGTAGCTTTCAGGGTAAAATGGACCCCTTCATCAGCAATATACTTGTCAGGCAGCATCATTACCTTCGGGGATTCCCTACACAAACAAGTGCACGGTACTGCTATGGGCGCCCATTGTGGCCAACATCACCATGGAGTAATTGGAGGAACAGATATTCCTGAGCCCGCCTGTACCTATTACAGTTTGGTGCAGATATGTCGATGACATCTTCACCATCACCACACGTGGTTCGGAGGAAACATTACTGGAGTATCTCAATTCTTTATCAGTATTCATCTAGTTCACTTTAGAATTAGAAGTAGACGGGTCCCTTCCATTCTTAGATGTTCTGGTAAAGCATGTGGGCCCACACCTGGAGACCTCAGTATACCGTAAGCCAATGTGGTGCTGGCAGTTTACCAACTACAGATCGGACCACACCCCTAACCATGTCAAGAGCACTGCCCACACTCTATTCTACTGAGCTTGGAGCCATTCCATCTCAGAGGAAGCTAGGTGAGGAATCTCGGTGCACCTAGAAAACTGACCTGGTCAATTGTGGTTATCCATTCCACATATTAAACAAGTGCTTGGGTAAAAACTGACCTGGTCAATTGTGGTTATCCATTCCACATATTAAACAAGTGCTTGCTACAAGTGCAAGAGCTCGCAATCCACCCTAGACCATCATCACCACATGACAATATGCCTACTGCCTGCATTCCCTACTATCTGGGCAAGTCGTGCCAGATTTCAAAAATACTCCGGGAATACTGCATAAAAGGCATGCAGCTACCTGGTAGGAAGTTACGTTCCCTGGTTTCTAACGTGAAAACTCCAGTCCCTCCTCTATTGTGTAGCGGAGTGGTATACTGTGTAACTTGCAAATATTGTGGCAGTTGCTACATAGGAGAGAGCTCGAGACGCCTTCAAGACTGCCTTGCAGAGCATGACAGATCAATTCACCTTGGTGACACTGACCACTCTGCAATTGCTGAACATTTCTGGTCGACCCACTGTAATCTTAACCCTAAACACAATTACGAAGTGATCAACCAATCCCGGCACTTCCGCCACTGCCTCTGGCTAGAGTCGCTCAACGTATCATGCAATTCAAGAACCATGAATCGCTACAAGGGCATAAGGCTACACCCTATCTTGGAAACAACTGTCTTGAAACTGGATAAATGCTGGCAGCAAACCCACAGAAGTTCGTGCACCAACAATGAGCAGCAATCTAGTAGTTGAATGTTCAATCTCACAGCCATGCACGCATCACAGCGTGCACAACTCTATCTATTAAATTTTGTCTCTAACGTCATTATTCTGTTAGAATCTGTATATTACTGATGATGGGGTCCATTTTACCCTGAAAGCTACATTCTTGTCATTTGTCATTAAATTTATTACTGGATATATACAGTATGATTAATCTCCTTACACAATGGAATCCAGTACAATAGGCCCATTTGTATTTATTTATTTTCATCTTTTGTCATAGAACATAATCTTCCTCTGAGAGTTGTGATGATCATGCAGGTACATTTTTCAGAAATATGTTTTCTGATAGTGAAATAGCAAAAAATTGCAATTGTGAAAGAACAAAACAACTGGCGTTGTTTTCGGGTAGGATAGAGGAAGAAGAGATAGTGATGGCTCTCAGAAATAGGCCATTCGCGATTGTTGAAGACGTCATTAATTAGAATGGTTTCAAGCTATATCCCATTATAGTATACTTTTGTAATAAAAAAAATTGTTCAAAGAGAAAGCAGCTGTTCTCATTGTTAGCAGTGGATGGTATTCTACAGAGTACAAAATTGGGCATCTTCTCCTGAACAAATTGAAAGCAGGTTGGACTCCTTCAAAAAAACTGAAAGCGTAAATATCAAAGTTGTATGCTGCAACAGAGATGGTGCAGACATCACTGCATTCAAAATGGCGTCACCTGTGAAGAAATCATTTGATGTTCTCAGTTATCATGGAACAAAATCAAGTGTTTTTGTTCCATCATATCAAGTTAAACTAAATTTCACTGAAATCCACCAACTCGAGACTCCATCATTAAGTCGTATAGGTAGTTTGTGGATCATGGTTGCATCTGCAAGGGCAAAAGCACAGTTTGTTCCAGTACAGAAGACATGACTGTAGAACATTACAGCAGGCGTATCTCAGGAGTCCCACAAATTAGTATTAGTATTAACAATGGCCACACGGTGCAAAGAAGCCAATTTTTCTTATGCTGCACCAGCCAAAAAAAATAAATAAATAATAATATTAAAAAAATAATAATAATAAATTAACAAAAATTAATATAAAATAAAATAAGAAGAAAAAATAAATAAGAGAAAAAAGGAAATGGGGTCATTAAGTGGCCTAGGGGTCCCTGCTTGACCATCTTCAGTTTTAAACTTTGTGTGAATGTTTAAAATCAGGTTTCAAATGAAGCTGTGCAAAATTTCAGTTCAAAATATAGTATGCTTGAGGCACCAGCACCTTTTTTGTGGAGGTCACTTGTGTTATGCGGAAGAAATCACAAAAAAATTTCAGAGTTTTAAGTGTTACTGTTGCACAGTGGTGAGAGGTAGTGCTCTGAAACCTGGTATACGTAGTTAACTTTTGGCAGAGAATGCAAAACTTTTGGTGTCCAGGGACTAAAAAAACCTTCACATTTTTTACAATGCAGTCAAAAATTGGCACCAAAAAGTTGTTGCGACAAATTTAAGCAACATTTTGAAAGTCATAACTTTAAAATAAAAACCTTTGGTACCTTCTACTTTGGACATTCCACTTACCAACTGCATGAATTCAGCCTAACTAAATATCAGCTCTTACACATGTTTTCTGGCTGAGATATTTTCCTTCAAAGATTGACTCAAATTTTGAAAGTCAAATTTTACCTATCTTATGGGGCAAATATCTTAATGTGGGACACTTTCAATTCTCTCGTTTCCACCACCGGAAAGAGCAGAGTTTAAGCTACAAGGATTATCATTTATCCATTTTGTGTCTTTGTACTTAAGGCCTTAAAATTAAGCCTAAACATCAAATAGTTTTATTTGCCATATTATTATTTTGTGATATCTTTTTTGTTGCAGAACACTTCCTTAATCCTGCCTAATTTAGAATAATCTATAAATAGAGCGTATTCTAGAAGAATACAGTAAACCCCTGCTATTCGCGGTATCTGTATTCGCGGTCGCTGATTTAATATAAAATGAAACCTAAAAAAAAAAATGTGAATTTTAAAGCGCTGTGAACATTTTCCGCCATAAAAAAACATGACATTAACGAATAAAATTGACATTAACGAATAAAATTGATGACATTAACGAATAAAATTGAGTTATTAGACAAAATTTCTAATGGTGAAAGTGTCTCCTCAGTGGCAAAACATTATAAAATCAATGAGTCAACGGTACGATCAATCAAAAAATCGGAAGAAAAAATCCGTCGTAGTGTCCGTGAAAACGCGCTAATTGCTTCAAAAATTAGCTCTAACTCGTGATGTTAAATTAGAAAAAATGGAAAAATTTTTACATCTGTGGATAGAAGACCGAACTCAAAATAAAATTCCGTAAAGTTCACTCATCATTCGTGAAAAGGCAACACTCCTTTATCAACACTTTAGCAAAACTGGTGATAGCACTGGCAGGATAAGGTTTTTAGCTAGCAAAGGTGCTGGTTTGAAAAATTTGTGTGAAATTTCTAATGAATATTACATTTAATATTAAATTGTTTCTTATTTTCATTTCGATGCCATATACTTGCATTTCACCATGTACTGTCTATGTACCTAGTCATATTATGAAGGTACATATAATACATACATAGACAAAATTTTAGACTAGTTTTTCTTATATATTTCATACTTTGGAACGGAACCCCTTTATTACTAAGGGAGCCATAACTGAGTATTCGCGGCATTTCTCAGGAACGTAACCCCCGTGAATAGTAAAAAAAAAAGTAAAGTGCAGCCATTATCAACCCACTGCAGGGTGGAAGCCTCCCCAACAATTCATGCTGAGGGAAATGGACCATAATCTGCCACGCTGGTCCAGTGCGGGTTGGCAGATCGACCGTATTCAGCAGGCAGGGGCTTGAACCCCGGTCTACTCAAAGAGCATGTGCTACTGCACTCCCGCTCCTGCCCACTCGGCTACGGACCCCCGTGAATAGCGGGGGTTTACTGTACTCAAGAATTATAGAATATTCTAGAATTCCAAAAAAAAAAAAAAAAACTTATGAACATCCTAGGGCTCTGGAATATTCTAGAATCATACAAAAAAAGTATAAATAGCTGATATTTAAACCGTGCTGTTAATTAATGTGTTTTATCTTCATGATGAACAGTTTGTTTATTTTGTCCCGCAATTTTTTATTGTTTGACTGTAATAAAGTTAAGTTTTCATTGGTTACAGAAACGTCTATTTATTAGTCAGCATGAAAGCCATGGAATCAGAAGATTTTGCTGGAGATAAGCTGGACTCATGCACCATCAGTCATATGGATAATTCTAAATGTCATGTGCTATCCTATGCAATAAAACTGGGTTAAAATTATTTAAAGAATTCGAATTTGAAGAACAACAGCTAATAGGTTGATGTTGTGGATTAAAACTGGGTGAAGAAGACAATTTGTCTACATCATGAAGCTTTGCTTTTGACAAAATTTGAATTTTTGCAGCGTTGGTGATGGTGAAAAAGAGTTTACAATCAATTGATTTGTCAGTGGCAGACTACCTGAAAGACCTAACAAAGGTAGACATAAAACTAGGCCAGAAGTTGTGCCCATCATGCCGAAAAAGTCTAACAGCCGAAAAGCAGCAACAGAAACATCAACTTCATCTGGATCAGACCATGATGACAAAATGCATGTGACTTGAACACAAGTTTGATGGCTATTGGTATTTCTCCTCTGAACTTTCAGCGAATGGCTAAGAGAGACTCACAAGGCTATGCCAAAAGGAAGTCAAGTACAAGATGTAATTGCCAGTAAAATTGGAACTATTGGTGGCTTGGATCCAAATGACATCATGGAGCCAAGTGCAAGTCATCAGTGTGGAAATTGTTTAGATTACAATGAGCTGCTGAATGAATTGAAAGAAAAGTTGATGGTATCAAGTCATTCAGAAATACTTCAAATATTAACACTAGCTCCAGTTAGTTGGTCCATAAAGAAAACAATGGAAGAGTTTAGTGTCTCCGAAAGAATGGTCAAGAAATCTAAAATACTTAAAGCAGAAGAAGGAATTACGGCCATACCTGGAAAAAAGCTTTCTGAGCAAGTAAAGCAAAAGGTGATGGAATTTTTTGAAGATGATGATTTAGTCGGATATGCCATGGAAAGAAAGATTACATTTACATTAGAAATGCAGACGGAATAAAAATGCAAATGCAAAGTTGACTACTACTCAGGAACTTGAAGGAAATGTTTATAACTTATCGAGATAGAAATGGATCTGACATTGGATTTTCTAAATTTTCTGAACTTCAACCCAAGTGGTGGGCCACAGTTGGTGCACCAGGAACACATTCTGTATGTGTATGCACAATCCATCAAAATTTCAGGTTAATGCTAGCAGCAAGTCCTGTTGAATGTGATTAAAAGGTTCTAATTGCTAAAACAGTCTGTGATTTGGAGTCAAAAGATTGTATTCTTCATCAGTGTGAAAAATGTCCAGGAATAGATGAATTAAAAAAGTTTCTAGAGAATATTTTTGAAAACAATGAACCAGAAGATATTGAATTCAAGCAGTGGATACACACTGACAGAGATACACCGGACACAAAGCAATTAACAACAGATTTTATTGAACAGTTCGAGTACAAAGATATTTAACCTTTCCTGTCATCACTACATTGCTAAACATCAAAGCTGCCATTTGAAGTCAACAAAGGAAAGCCTAATGACAGGAGAATTGGTCATCTTGATGGATTTTGCAGAAAATTATTCATTTGTTGTGCAAGATGCTGTTTAAGAGTTCCACTGGGAGAATAGCCAGGCTACATTGCATCCATTTGTCATTTATTACAAGGATGTTGAACTTCAGAATATACGTTTTTGCATAATCAGCGATTGCCTTCGACGTGACACAATTGCAGTGCATGTTTTTCTAACCAACTTAATTGAATATTTGAAGAGTTTCATGACAGCAATCAAGCAAATTTACTACTTCAGTGATGGTTCTGCAGCTCAATACAAGAATTTCAAGAATTTTATTAACTTGTGTCATCATCGGAAGGATTTTGATATCAGTGCTGAATGGAATTTCTTTGGCACTAGCTATGGCAAATCACCATGTGATGGAATTGGTGGAACAATAAAATGATTGGCAGCACGTGCAAGTCTCCAACACCCAATTGAAAACCAAATTCTGATACCAAGAAACATGTTTGAAATTTGTGACAAGCATGTGACTGGAATGAAATTCTGTTTTGTTTCTAAAGAGGAAATTGAGCAAGTAAGGCCATTTCAAAAGAAAAGATTCGTAGACGGTCATACTATTGCTGGAACAAGAGAAAATCACTTCATTCCTATCGATGCAAGACAGATTAGTGTTTGAAGAGTATGAAAAGACACACCATCATCATTTGTAGCTCATGTAGATCAGACTAGTGAAACCAATATTCAGTATGTGCCAATTGTTAATTTACAACCTGGCCAATACATTGCCTGTATTTATGACAATAATTGGTCTATTGGAATGTGAAATTTCATTTGAAGAACATGATGTATTGGTAAATTTCATGCATCCTCCTGGAGCAGCTTGATCATTTCACTGGCCTGCTAGACAAGATGTCTGCTGGATTCCTGAAAAACAAATTATTGCCAGTCTTCCAGCAAAACCAACAATGGGACAACAATATAGCTTGCCTGAAGTAGTAATATCAACCATCAATGAAAAATTCCAGTCCATTACGAAGCAGTGATTCAATATCTTCACACTCACTTGCTTATTTCAAATTGTATTGTGTTTTAAATAAATTTTGTTGCAGTTATAACTTCTTTCAAGCTTAGAAACCAAAAGAACATTATCTTTATGCTTGGAATCTTGAATAAAGACCACTTTTCAAGCTTGGGAACTTGCACTAAAGAAACCCATGCAATTTCTTTTCTTGCCATTTGCACCCCCACCCCCCCATTGTAAAAAATACAGATCTTTTTGTGCATTAGCAATATATCCTTTTTTCGTAAACCTTTTTCACTCTTGTAAATGCAATAGTTCTGTCCTTATTGGGATGTGAAACTTCACCATCAAATAAGTACGCAAATATTATGTGGAAAATATGAAATGTTTAAGGCCATTTTTTTAGACCTTAAATGGCAAGTACAACTGAAAAACCATGATTCTTGTTGCTCAAAACCTGCTCTTTCCATTGGTGGAAAAAACAAGAGAATTGAAGATATTTTTGGTATTTGGTATGTTGGGGATCTAACGATTCCTGGGATTTCTCCCATCTTCGCATACATCAACCGGTGAAATACCACCATTTTGCTTATTGGAGGCTTGAAGTGGTGAAACCCATGTTTAGTCTCTAGAGCAAAGTTTCTGGCATCCCCCCCCCCATACTTCTCCTTCAACTCATGCATGGTACTAAGTACTATATGTTTTGATACCTTTCGTGTTTGGGGTTTTCATAAAAAAAAAAAAAATGTTCTCTGTATTGGTCAAGCCAGAGATTTAAAAGTGTGTGGGATATGTAGTGTGTTGTGCCCATTGTTCATCTGCCCTGTTAGCTGCCAGGCCCCTAGTGGGGGCCGACATTACCAATACCAACCACGGGGAGGCTGGCCGGGTGTTAGCAGTGATTGAATCAGTACTGTGGCATGTCCTGCCACCTACTTTCCTGGGATTTCAGTGGCTAGAACCAAAATAAATAAAATAAAAATTTGAAAAATAAATAGTCACAAGGATGTTTTATTGCAATTTGGGGTTTTGCTTTAGCATTAGTAGAGGCATATGATGCAAGAAAGCAAGCTTATTCAGCATCAGCCAAAAAAAAAAAAAAAAACACACACCACTCCCATTTCACCCCTCCGTTCGTTCGAAATACCTGTCCAGTTGAGCTTAAAATTTGTTTAGGCTATCAACTTCAGCAACAAGTGATGGAAGTCGGTTCCACCAACCAACCACCCGCTGGCCGAAGGCAAATTTCCGCACATCGATCCGACATCCGTCCTTCCTCAATTTGAATTTATGCCCTCTGAGGTGATTATTCTGAGCAGGATGAAGAATCCCATTCGCATTGAGCTTGCTCAAACCATTCAAAGCCTTATACACCTTTATCAGATCACCTCGCCGGTGCCTAGTCTCCAGACTCTGTAATTTGCAAAACTTAAGCCTTTCTTCGTAAGAGCAACCCTTTGTTCCATTCACTAATCTTGTTGCCCTTCTCTGTACCCGTTCCAGCAGCTCTACATCTTTCTTGAAATGAGGCCTCCAGACCTGTATATAGTACTCAAGATGTGGCCTAACCATTGCCTTATACAAGGGAATAATCACCTCCTTATCCCTGCTAGAAAAATTCCTGTATATCATTGACAAGACACCATGAGCTACTCTTGCAGCTCGTCTGCACTGCTCAGAGAACTTCATATCTGCCTGCACAATTACCCAGGTCCTTTTCATTCTCCACCACTGTCAGTGTAGTACCGCAGAGTTGATACGTTGCTCTGGGGTTACTGTTTCCCATATGTAGTACTTTACATTTGTCAATGTTAAACTTCATTTGCCACCTCTCAGCCCATCTGTTCAACCTTTCCAGATCCTGTTGCAGCAGCATAGCGTCAGTAGTGTCCTTAACAACCCTGCCAACCTTTGTATCATCTGCAAACTTGGACATTAAACTTGATATCCCATCATCAATATCATTCATAAACACCAAAAACAACAACGGACCCAACACTGAACCCTGAGGAACTCCACTAATAACATTAGTCCACGTTGAGCAGTGTCCATTGATTACCACTCTCTGTCTTCTGCCACTCAACCATCCCCTTATCCATAGCAGCAATTTGCCTCCAATGCCACACTGCTCCAATTTGTGCAGCAGTCTTCCATGTGCAACAGTATCAAAAGCCTTTCTAAGATCCAAATATGTAATATCAAAGTTATTCCCTGCATCCAGTTCTTTTGTGACTACATCATAGTATCCAATCAAATTGGTCAGGCAAGACCTGCCCTTAACAAAACCATGCTGTGTCTGAGCTATAACTGAATTCTTGTCTAGATGATCCTGCAGTGCTTCTTTAACCAGTGCCTCCATTAATTTACCTGGAACAGAAGTTAAACTAACAAGTCTATAATTACTTGTGTCCGCCTTTGACCCTCCTTTGTGAATTGGGGTTACATTTGCACATCTCCAGTCTATGGGTACCTCCCCTGAGTCCAAAGAAGCTCTCATAATTATGGCTAGGGGTTTGCTTACTTCCTTTGCTGCCTCCTTTAATATAACTAGATAGATCCCATCCACCCCAGGTGCCTTTTTTATGTTTATCCTCAACAATCTCTCCTCCACTTTCCTCTCACTTATTATAAAATCATCCAGCTCACTGCCAATGTTTACTTTACCTACATCATTCTCCTTCCTGAATAACTCCTCATGCGTGAATGTAGATGCAAAATACTCGTTTAGATTGTTAGCCACCTGAGCAGGATCCTCAACTGTTGAACCATCAATATCCAGTGGACCAATCTGATTCATCCCTTTCCTTCTTGAGTTTAAATATGTAAAGAACTCTTTTCTGTTTTTCTTTGCATCCTTTGCCAAGGATTTTTCGTAGTCTGCCTTTGCCTGCCTAATCTCCTTTGTGACTTGGTTACAGACCAACTTATATCTATCATAGGCTTCCATGTCACCCATTAATTTGTATGTATCCCATGCATTTTTCTTCTCTGCCACATGTCTCATTAGTTCATCTGACAACCATTTAGGCCTAAACCTTGAACAATATTTCTTAGTTGGTATGTAAAGCCTGGTAGCCTCCAAGATTAGTTCCTTGAATGCTTCCCATTTTGAGTTTGCTGTTGGTAACATCATCAGTTGGTCCCATTGTATAGAATTTAAATACTGTCTCAGACAATCATAGTCGCCTTTACGAAAACAAAAACCCTTCCCTTTACCTCTGATGGTAGTTACCTCCTTGAGTAAATCCCACTTCAACACACTGTGATCACTGCCACCTAGTGGTTCATTTATCTGCAGATTCTTAATGCATGAAGAATCACTACTGATAATCAGATCAAGAGTATTGCTCCCTCTTGTTGCCTCACGAACATGCTGATGTAGAAAACAATCATCCAATAAATCCACAAAAGCCTTGCTAGTGTGCGAGTGACCAACCCACAAATTCCAGTCAATATCTTGGAAATTAAAATCCCCCATTATAAGACTCTCTGATATACTGGCCCACTCTATTTCCCCTGTACAATATCTTATTATACTCATCAGAGTCATTAGGCCTATAGCACACTCCTACTCTCAATTTTGATTTCCCTATGCTTATGTCACACTAAACTGACTCGACACTGCCCTGTCCATCGATGTTGACTGGCTTCACTTCCTTGGACTTTGTTTCTTAACTAATAGCATAACCCCTCCTCCCCTCCTGTCCTGTCTATCCTTTCTATACACATTGTATTCCCCAAATTTCAGTTCCGCATTACTTCCCCTCGACGTGGGCACCTGTACGTGGTGAGGGGACCTCCCAGTGACACTGCTGGACTTCCAGACTAGCATCACTGGGATCCAACGCCCACAGCCCAGGTTCCAGGCTTACATCAATGGAATCTGGCGTGTTTGCCGTGCGCTGCGACCCGTGGAAATTCGGAAAGGGGGATCCTGGTGGTTGAGGGGCCCAGCTTCAATACACCACTTTGGCCCCTGCTTCGACAAGACGAGTGGTCCTGGAAACCTGCCTAGGATCAATCGGCTAGTAGGCTCGCCTGCGAGGGTCGCCCTCATGGTCCGAGGGACAGGATTCAGGCTGGCGGCGGTGCGGGTATAGTGTCTGGGTAGCCCTGGCGTCCCACTCCCGAGCGCATTTATTGCATGCCGGGCAGTGGGCGTCCCTTTGGGCTCCGTGGTGGGTGGGGAGCCTGGGCACTGAACAACTTAAAAAACTCAATGAATCCTGATAAACTTATTTCTTCAGGGGCCCCAACCCGGTCCCTATCTGAAAATATAGACACTGACAGCAATATTGCTTCAAAGGGGCAGCGGACTGAATTACCATCAGGTCCTATCCCGCGGTTTTTAATAATGCACTCCACCAATGAAAAACCGATTGGAAAAATGTCACCTTTCTTTATACAGAAAGGGTTAGATGGGTTAGTAGGTACACCCAAGTCAGTTAAGAGGCTCCGTCTGGGGACCTCTTGATTGAAACAAAAAATGACAGGCAGTCCGAGCATCTACTCCGAGTAACATCAATCGGAGGAATCCCTATAACAGTGACACCACACAGAACACTCAATTCATCGAGAGGTGTCATTTCGGAGTGGGACCTTCTTGATGTAACCGAGGAGGAAATCTGCTCCGAATTAAAACCACAGGGAGTTACTGCCGTCAAGAGAATTACTGCGCGAAGGGATGGAAAAATTGTTAAAACCAACTGTTCAGTGCGTCCATACGTTCCAAACCCTTTACGGTGTTTTAAATGTCAGAAGTATGGACATTCTCAAATGGCCTGCCGTGGAGTCCTTGCATGCGCTCGATGCGGTGCAAAGGACCACGAAACAACAGCATGTTCAGCCGCAAAACCCACCTATATTAACTGTGAAGGCGAACACCCGGCCTACTCACGAGCATGCCAGAGGTGGAAAGAAGAAAAAGAGATTCAACGGCTGAAGGCAGAGCTTAACATATCATACCAGTAGGCAAGGAAATCGGTGAAACCCCTGAATATCAACAAACCTACCTACGCCCAGAAGGTAGCAGGGAGATGTTCCGTCGGAACTCAGACGGACATGACCATTCCTCCAAAGGAGTCTTTCACTCCCATCGCGCGGTATCTCTTAAGTTCTCAAAAACCTGCACAAAAGGAACAATCAGCTGCCACTCCTATATCGGTACCTCCTAATGCTCCACAAGTAACAAAGATAATTATGAAAGAAAATAATAAGAAAGAGGAAGTCCCCCCCCCTAGTACCCAAGAAAAGATGGATGTGGAGCAGAAGGAGGTACCCGAAGGTTCAGATTTGGAATTCTTTGCGGAGGAGGAAATGGACACGGGACAGCGTCCATTCTTCCCCAAAAAAGACAAATCCAAGACTGATAAAAGTAAGCCCTCAGCACCTCGGAAGCCGCCTAATGGACCCACCAAGTCAAAATAATGGCTAAATTCCTACAATGGAATTGTCGTGGATTCCGGCGAAATATTGATGACATCAAGGCCCTCCTGCAAAAACACGAGCCAGTTTGCTTTTGCTTGCAGGAGACATATCTAAAGGCAAATGATGATCCCACCATGCACAACATCACAGTTTTTCGAAAGGATAGAATTGCGGATGGCTCTGTACATGGGGGAGTGGCTATCCTTGTGGGTAACCAGACCCCAGTGCAGCCCTTGCTAATTACAACCAGCATAGAGGCTGTTGCAATTCGCCTTTCAGTGGGATTTCTATTAACTGTGTGCTCCATTTATTTGCCACCTGGGACTGACATCTCCCAGGCAGACCTTGATGATCTTCTAACGCAGCTGCCTCCCCCTTTCTTACTTCTCGGGGATTTTAACGGACATAACACCTTGTGGGGTAGTGCTAACATCAACGGAAGGGGACGAGTCATAGAGCGTATTCTCAATGACAATGACCTTTCCCTTCTAAATACTGGAAAAAACACCTTCTTCCACATGCCTACCCGTACTTCTTCTGCCATTGATCTCTCTATCTGCTCCCCTTCTCTACTCCCTTCACTCACTTGGGAAGTGGAGGAGAATCCATACGGAAGTGATCACTTCCCTGTGATAACCTCGTTACACCGCGGGAGGCCATGTCTTCCCTTCAGGTTACCACGGTGGAAGATTGATCAGGCTGACTGGACTGCCTTCCAACATCAGGCAAATTTTAATCTTAGCACAGTCAGTCAAGAGCCTATCAATGATGCAGTTAAGTACATCACAGAAAATATTGTCCAAGCAGCTGCGAATGCTGTTCCAAAAACATCTGCCCGGTTTCCACCATTTCCCAAACCTTGGTGGAATTCACAATGCACAGCAGCAAAAAAGGCTCAAAACAAAGCGTGGGGGATATTCTGCCGATATCCTACCACGACCAACCTTATAGCCTTTAAACGTGCACGAGCCAAAGCACGATATATCCGCCGTCAGAGTCAAAAGGAATCGTGGATCCGTTTTACATCATCTATTAACCAGTCTACCAACTCTAAGGTAGTCTGGGATAAAATCCGGAAAATGAAGGGAAAGTATACATCTCACCCTTCTTCAATCCTAGATTATAATGGATGCGCTATTGCAGATCCAACTGCAATAGCCAGTGCTCTTGGGGAAACATTCTCTAACATCTCTGCAACATCTTCGTATTCCCCAGAGTTCCTGTTCCTGAGACATAAACTGGAAAAACAAGCACTTAATTTTAAGACTAAGGGCCTCTATCCCTACAACGGGGCATTCACTATAGAGGAACTGAAAAGAGCCCTCGCTTTTTCCAAAGCAAGTGCCGTTGGACCAGATGGCATCCATTATGAAATGATTAAACATCTTTCACCAAAATCTATGGATTGTCTGCTCCTTCTGTATAACAGAATCTTTACTGAAGGGCAGTTTCCGGACTCCTGGCGAAAGGCAATCGTTCTTGCCTTTCCTAAGCCAGGAAAGGATCGAAAAGTCACCACCAATTATCGTCCTATTGCTCTGACTAGCTGTCTGTGCAAAATCCTGGAGAGAATGGTTAATTCTCGTTTAATTTGGTATCTAGAAACAAATGACCTTCTCTCCAACATCCAGTGCGGCTTCCGAAGGAACCGGTCCACTTTGGACCATCTTATTAGATTGGAAGCATCCATCCGGGATGCTTTCCTAAAACGTTAACACTTGGTGTCGGTGTTCTTTGACATGGAAAAAGCGTATGACACAACTTGGAGATTTGGCATTTTAAAAGATTTACATAACCTAGGCCTAAGAGGACATCTCCCCTTTTTTATTCAAAACTTTTTCGCCAAACGATCGTTCCAAGTTCGTGTGGGATCCTCACTCTCTCGCTCTTTTAACCAAGAGGAGGGAGTACCGCAAGGATCAGTATTAAGTGTCACGCTTTTTGCCATCAAAATAAATTCCATCACAGAACAACTTCCTCCAACTGTAAACAGTGCCCTCCATGTTGATGACTTTAGCATTTTTTGCCAGTCGTGCAACATGAGGGTTATCGAAAGACAACTGCAGAAAGCCATTGATAGTCTCAATTCCTGGGCACTTGCTAATGGCTTCAGGTTCTCGCTGGAGAAGACCGTTTGCGTACACTTTTGTCGCAAGCGTAATCTTCATCCTGAACCTGAATTAAGCCTCGGACAAAATGCTATTCCAGTAGCTGCGAACACAAAATTCTTGGGACTCATATTCGATAAAAAATTGACGTTTTTGGATCATATTCGTCAACTCCGCACAAAGTGCACAAGAGCCCTTAATATGCTCCGCTCGCTCTGCTCCTTATCTTGTGGTGCAGACCGATGCACCCTTCTACGGCTTTACCGTGCACTTGTGCAATCCAAATTAGATTATGGGTCCCAAGTATATTCTTCAGCCAGAGACAGTGTACTTCGATGGCTGGATCCTGTACGTATCGCTACTGGAGCATTTCGAACATCTCCTGTCCAGAGTTTATACGTAGGAGCAAACGAACCACCGTTATCGTTTCGACGTAAGCAGTTGTCTTTAAAGTACGCTTTAAAACTGAAATCCCTGCCAGACCATCCTACGTGGCCCTTCGTTTTTGAGCCACGATGGGAAAACTTGTACAATACCCGTAAGACTGCCAATCGTCCTTTTGGTATTCATCTCCAAGTTCTACTCAATGAACTTAATATCAAGGTAGACAAGGTTGCCCAAACATCAAAGCAACCCTTTCCACCCTGGCATGCTCGTGTTCCGGCATGCGACTTGTCGCTTAGAAACCGGGCAAAGTCGGACGCGCCATCATGTGTCTACCTGCAGCTTCATTCAGCACACCGAACTGAATATTCCGACTTCGCGCCAGTCTACACAGACGGTTCGAAGTCAGAATCATATGTGGGATCTGCTGCTGTCTTTACAGACAGCACTATATCAGAGCAGATTCCCTCTGAATGCAGCATATTTACTGCAGAGCTGCACACTGTAGAGTTAGCCTTGGATCATATTAGTAAATGCCAATACCAGCGGTTCATTTTATATTCAGACTCTCTTAGCATGTTACAGGCTTTAATATCTGTGAGGTATAATCCCCATCCAGTTCTGTCTAGCATTCAGCAGAAGATTCACGTTCTCCATGAACGCGAATATGACATCCGCTTCTGCTGGATTCCCAGCCACATTGGGATTAGGGGAAATGATTTGGCTGATGCCGCAGCCAAATCAGCAATTCCCAATAATAACCGCTGCCTGTTAGTCCCCTATACAGACTACAGGCAAATAGTACATCAAAAGGTACATTCCCAATGGCAGGATTCATGGAATAGACAGTCTGCCAATAAATTATATCGTATAAAGCCTGTAATTGAACCATGGCAGTCTAGTCTGCGCAGGAATCGTAAGGAGGAAGTTGTTCTAGCTCGTCTCCGCATAGGACACAGTCATCTAACACATTCTTTTCTGCTGAGGGCAGATGACTGTCCTATGTGCGAACAATGCGACACCATTTTATCCATTGAACATATTTTATGTGATTGTACCAGTTTTAGAAATGCTCGTTTTACCGCTTTTAATCATCTGACTGAGCCCTATACACTCAGTCAGATTTTATCTGACAATGACCATGTGTCTGCTATTTTTAATTTTCTAAAATCAGTAAACCTTTTTACTAATATTTAAAAAAAAAAAAAATCTTATTGTTATTTACTGATATTTGTCTTTTACAATCTATACTTGCTTTTTTACCCGGACTTAGCGACCTAATTCTTTAGGTCACTGAAAATTTTACTTTTTATAACAAGTTTTTGGCGCATTATAGCCTTAGTTGCTGATGCGCCAATAAAACCCTATCAACCAACCAACCAACCACATTACTTATATCTGTGTGACACCACGTCTCTGATATCCCAACAATATCTGCCTTTGATGTTTTGAGCAATACCTCAAATTCATCAAATTTATTTACCAAACTCCTAGCATTGGTGTACACGCAGGTATACATGCACCTGTTTCTATTCTTAGCTACCCTAACACAACCCATGTGTTTACTTGTACCGCAATGACTCCCAGCAGTCTGTGAAATATCCTGCATCTTGTTTTTCAGGCTTCTGCTCATTTCAATAGAAGCAGTGCAAGAATCACTTCCACCTCTGCCAGTGGCTACTGTTAATCTATTAGTCCTTGTATACCCCCAACTAGCAGTTTTCCGACCCACCTAACACTGCCTCGACAGCATCAGCAAAAATTCTTGCACCCTTTCTATTTAAGTGTATCCCATCCCTGTAGAAGCAATCTCTCCTGTTAACAAGTACAGTCCAGGCTGAAAAAAATTCTACCCCTTGAGCCTTGCACAATCCCTCCAGGGCCGAATTGATCGACAAGGCTCTCATCATATACTCCCTCCTATCGTGTCTGGGCAGAATTGCAGACACTTTCAAATTCAACCCTAATTCACGGCTTTTTTTCAACAGTGACCTGTACTTGCTAAGTAATTCCGCCGGTCTCCTACTCTTAATATCATTAATGCCAACGTGTACAACTATATCACTATATCACGTGTACAACTTTAGGAGCACTGTTTGGAATTTTACGCTGAAGGTTTTGATTAAGCCTAATTGGATTGGGCAAGAATTTTAGGTGTGGCTTAAAATTTTGATGTCGGGCTAATCGCTGTGTGAGATGACAGATTGGGGTGGGGAGGCAGAAGGTTGGGGGGGAAATAGGAAGCAGAGGGGTCAATAGGGAAGGTGCCCCCCCATTTTTCAGTGGGGAATGCCCATGCCTCACCAGAGGGAAATATAGGGTTGGCAGGGGGGAAGAGAGCGTGTCTCCCCCACCAGGGATTAGGGTTTTAAAGAAATCTTGCAGGTACGAGATTTGATAGCCAGATGGCACTCTAGTTCTGATGTCATTCCAGTTTTTATCATTTTCAGGAACTTAGTCGTGGCACGTTTGTATCAAGTCCGAGATGATAGGCCGCAGGATTCTTGCTTTGGTCTCTCCCAGGAGGAGTACCCCTGCGCAGGTCTCTTGAGGCTCAAATGGTGTGTCTATTTCTTCATGCTGATATTTTATTCTTTTGCTCTTGCTTTGACTCTTCTGTGTCTCTCCTTTATTTTTAGTTCGTCCATGACTTTTGGTTTGTGATGTATCTATTGGGTGTTATTGTCCTCCCGAGGATCAGGTTGCATTGAGATAATTGTTTTCCTTCTTGTGAATAATTCTATTGCAAAGTTAGTTAGTGCTGTGTACTTTTCCTGAGTGTCCAATAGTCGGGACTCTTGGTGGATTGGGTTATACTGAATTCTTACAATAAGACTTGCTCTTATATCTTTGTAGTTGTCACAGTCATGCATGACGTGACTCCAAGTCTCTGGTTCTCCACATGGACAATTCCTGTCTTCTATTATGCCCATTGTCTTTAGTTTATCTTTGAACGGGCCGTGGCCTGTTAATAAGTAGGTAGTGTTGAGGCCCGGTAGATCCATGCTGGTGCTTTTGGGTACATTTTTTGTTACTAGGGGAAGAAATTTGTGTGTTATTGCGCCTTTCGTGGTGTCATTCCACTTTGTGTGCCAAATGTGAGTTAGGTGTGCATCAATTCTTTTTTGCTCCTGCTTCCAATCATTGGTAACATTGAGGGTTAAGCCGTTAGTTGTGATTGGTATTGCCTTTTTGTAATAATGCATTAAAGGCGCCTCCGTAGCCAGGTGGGCAGGAGCAGCAGTACGTAGCACACTCTTCTTGATTAGACTGAGGTTCGAGTTTGTGACCACCAAATACGGAGGATGCGGAAAGGTCAGAGAATGACTACCGCATATCCTCGGAGCAATATGGCCTTAGTTGCTAATGCTCCTAAAAACCAAATAACAAACAAACAAACAAACATAATGCATTAATCCAGTTCGTACTACCTCTAATTTATAGCAAGCTATATAAGCTTGCTTTCTTGCATCATGTGCCCTTGCTAATGCTAATTCCCCTCGACGTGGGCACCTATACGTGGTGAGGGGACCTCCCAGTGATGCTGCTGGACTTCCAGACTAGCATCATTGGGATCCAACGCCCACAGCCCAGGTTCCAGGCTTACATCAATGGAATCCGGCGTGTTTGCCGTGCGCTGTGACCCGTGGAAATTCTTAAAGGGGGATTCTGGTGGTTGAGGGGCCCAGCTTCAATACACCACTTTGGCCCCTGCTTTGACAAGATGGGAGGTCCTGGAAGGCCCGCCTAGGATCAATCGGCTAGTAGGCTCGCCTGCGAGGGTCAACCGTGTCAATGACATGCCCCTACCCTCATGGTCTGAGGGACAGGATTCAGGCTGGCGGCGGTGCGGGTATGGTGTCTGGGTAGCCCTGGCGCTCCACTCCCGAGCGCATTTATTGCATGCCGGGTAGTGGGCATCCCTTTGGGCTCCGTGGTGGGTGGGGAGCCCGGGCACTGAACAACTTAAAAAACTCAATGAATCCTGATAAACTTATTTCTTCAGGGGCCCCAACCCGGTCCCTATCTGAAACTATAGACAAAGATACAGATAGCATTATTGCTAAAAAGAGGCAGTGAACTGAATTACCATCAGGGCCTGTTCCAAGGTTCTTAATTATGCATTCTACCAATGAAACACCGATTGGTAAAATGTCGCCCTTTTTTATTCAAAAAGGGTTAGATAGGTTAGCAGGTTCACCCAAATCAGTTAAGAGGCTTCGTTCTGGAGACCTTTTAATTGAAACTAAAAATGACAGGCAATCTGAACATCTACTCCAAACAACATCAATCGGAGGAATACCTATAACAGTGACACCACAGAGAACACTCAATTCATTGAGAGGTCTCATTTCAGAGTGGGACCTTCTCGACGTAACCGAGGAGGAAATCTGCTCTGAATTAAAACCACAGGGAGTTACTGCCGTCAAGAGAATTACTGCGCGAAGGGATGGAAAACTAGTTAAAACCAGGAGCGTTATCCTGACTTTTAACTCTCCTAAACCTCCTGATGAAATTAAAGCTGGATACATTAATTGTTCAGTGCGTCCATATGTTCCGAACCCTTTAAATGCCAGAAGTATGGACATTCTCAAATGGCCTGCCGTGGAGTCCTTGCATGCGCCTGATGCGATGCAAAGGACCACGAAACAACAGCATGTTCAGCCGCAAAACCCACCTGTATTAACTGTGAGGGAGAACACTCAGCCTACTCACGAGCATGCCAGAGGTGGAAAGAAGAAAAAGAAATTCAACGGCTGAAGGCAGAGCTAAATATATCATACCAGGAGGCAAGGAAATCGGTGAAACCCCTGAATATCAACAAACCTACCTACGCCCAGAAGGTAGCAGGGAGATGTTCCGTCGGAACTCAGACGGACATGACCATTCCTCCAAAGGAGTCTTTCACTTCCATCGCACGTTATCTTTTAAGTTCTCAAAAACCTGCACAGAAAAACTAATCAGCTGCCACTCCTATATCAGTACCTCCTAATGCTCCACAAGTAACAAAGGTAATTATGAAAGAAAAGAATAAGAAAGGGGAATTCCCCCCTAGAACCCAAGAAAATATGGATGTCGAGCAGAAGGAGGTACCCGAAGATTCAGTCTTGGAACTCTTTGCGGAGGAAGAAATGGACACGGGACAGCGTCCATTCTTCCCCAAAAAAGAGAAACCCAAGACTGATAAAAGTAAGCCCTCAGCACCTCGGAAGCCGCCTGATGGACCCACCAAGCCAAAATAATGGCTAAATGCCCAATAATAACCGCTGCCTGTCAGTCCCCTATACAGACTACAGGCAAATAATACACCAAAACATACACTCCCAATGGCAGGACTCGTGGAATAGACAGACTGCGAATAAACTATATTGTATAAAGCCTGTAATTGAACCGTGGCAGTCTAGTCTGCGCAGGAATCGTAAGGAGGAAGTTGTTCTCGCCCGGACCCGCATAGGACACAGTCATTTAACTCATTCGTTTTTGCTGAGGGCTGATGACCCTCCTATGTGTGTGTCCTGTGGCACAATTTTAACGATCAGACACCTTTTAATTGACTGTCCAGATTTTAGCAGCACCCGTTTTACCACTTTTAATCATCTGACTGAGCCGTATACACTCAGTCAGATTTTATCCGACAATGACAACGTGTCTGCTGTTTTTAGCTATTTTAAATCAATAAAAGTTTTTAATTGTATTTAAAATTTATGTTATTGTTACCTCTTTATTGATTTATTTTTTATATATTTGTTATTATATATCTGGACATGGTGGCCTTTCTAATTAGGTCACCGAGAGTTTAAATTTTTTAAATATTACCTAGTCTTGGCGCATTATAGCCTTAGTTGCTAATGCGCCAAAAAAATCCAAACAAACCAAACCACACCTAATGCTAATTAAGATACTTGCTCCTAAAGATAGGTCAAATTGTGAGTTTCAAATTTTGAGTCTATCTTTGAAGGAAAATATCTTAGTCAGCAAACAAGTATAAGAACTCATATTTAGTTACGCCAAATTCATGCAGATGTTAAATGGAATGCCCAAAGAAGAAGGTACCAAAGATTTTTATTTCAAAGTTATGACTCAAAAGTCTTGCTTAAGTTTGTCGTGACAAATTTTTGGTGCCAGTTTTAGACCACATTGTAAAAAATGTGAAGGTTTTTGAGCCTAGAAACAAAAGTTTTGCATTCTCTGCCAAAAGTTAACTAGGTTTATCAAGTTTCAGAGCACTCTCTCTCAATGTTGTGCCACAGTAACACTTAAAACTGAAATTTTTTTGTGATTTGCTCCACGTAACACAAGTGACCTCCACAAAAAAGGTGCTGGTGCCTCAAGCATACTATATTTTGAACTGAATTTTTGCACAGCTTCTTTGGAGACCTGTTTAAACATCTACACCAAGTTTCAACAAAATTGAAAATGGTCGAGCATCTTCAAAATTAGGACACTTGACATGGAATCACCCAATGGACAATCTAAGCATTTCCCTCCTCCCTAGGTAATTATCCAGCTGGCCTTTGAATTTCCCTAAACTGTCAGCCTCTACCACCCATGTTGGTAACTTATTCCAGTAATTTATAACTCACAGGCTAAAATTAAACTTCCTGCAATCCAGTCTAAACATCTCCCCCTGTAACTTGAAATTATGGTCCCTAGTTCCAGAATCATTTATAACCATGAAAATTTTGTCCTCATTCATTTTGCTTATGCCTCTCAGAGCCTTAAACACCTCAATCAAGTCTCCTCTAAGGTGCCTAGTTTTCAAGCTCTGCAACCCACATATTCGAAGTCTTTCCTCATATGGATGCCCTTTTGCCGATCTCGCCAGGCAAGTTACCGATCTCTGGGCCCTTTCAAGAAGTACAATGTCTTTCTTTAGGTGCGGTCTACATACCTGAACACAGTATTCCAAGTGTGGTCTAACAAAAGCCTTATACAATGGGATCATGACGTCCTTATCTCTACTAGCAGTTGTTTGATACATCATCAATAGGCCACTGTGGGCCTTCCTTGCAACCTGTCTGCAATGCTCAGAGAACTTAGTCTGACCATATTGTAACACCCAAATCCCTTTCCTCCATTACCGGCTTTAGTTCAACTCTGCCAAGTGTATAAGTTATTTTGGGATTACTGTTCCCCAAGTGTAATACCTTACACTTTGCTGGATTAAAGCATAGCTGCCATTTTTCTGACCATCCCTGAAGTCTATCTAGGTCATTCTGAAGAAGCTCTGCTTGGCGGTGATCATTAACTACTCTACCAATCTTTACGTAATCTCCAAATTTAGACCTCACGCTCTCTATCCCTTCATCGATGTCATTTATGAAAATCAAAAACGACAGTGGTCCTAATACTGATCTTTGACTAACAAGGCCACTAGAGAGTTTGGGATTCCACAGAAAGGTGTTTAGTATATTCTCAGAAAGTGACTCTCCTTGTGTCCTTACAAAAAAATTCATTTGTTATAGCCACTCTCCATCTCAGTGTTAAAGTGAATCAACACAACATTCGTATCTGGGAGAGCAAGAATCCACATGAAATTGGGGAACACGAATGAGACAGTCCAAAGTAAATGTTTTCCCTGCAGTGTCCATGAAAAAGATTTATGGGCTCTTCATTTTTGCCAAAGACACTGAATGGCATTTCCTACCTTGAAATACTAATTGAGTGGTTGCTGCAGCTGACACAAGATAGAAACAACTTTATTTTGCGGCAGGATGGGGTTCCATCACATTTCCATAGTGGGATACAAATGTTTCTGAAAGACAGTTATCCTTGTTGCTGGATTGGTTTCTCGTGATGAAAAACCTTTACGTCAGTGGACACTAAGAGCACCAGACCTCACTTCATTAGATTTTTATCTATGGGGTTTTGGAAAAAGATTTGGTGTTTGTGCTCCCTCACATCTCACTTTGCAAGGGTTGCAAAGAAGTATCGCTGCAGCTATCGCTCAGATTGATAACAATATGCTGCATAAAGTGCACAATGATATGAATTTGATTACCACATTGACATGTGCAAGGTTACTTATGAGACCCATATTGAAAGGCTAAGGTAACTGTTTAAAACTTCGATATTTATGTCGTAATTTGATATATATTTTTTTTTAAAGAAAAATACAGTACCTTTTTTTTTTTTAAAAGAAAAATACAGTGACCACCGCTTTACAATATTAATCCATTCCAGAGACACCATCGTATCATGAAAATATTGTAATTTGAACCCAATAATACATTGTTTTTTGGTAATTTGTTCCAAGACCTCAGAAGATGAAATTTTCACCATCTAACTAAGCTATTTATCTCTCTAAAATGTGATTTTTATAATGGAAATTATATTAGTTTTATATAGAGTACTGCTTTATAGAGGTAAGAAGAATCAATTTTAAAAGCCTTTGTGATATTTTTCTAAAGCACGTTTCTGGAGGTCACTACATAAAACAATGAAAACAATTTGCAGTTTGTGGTTTATTAAGATTTTCTGTTAGTGCATACTATTATAAAGCAGTAGCAAACTCGAACTTATTGCATTTGCGATAATAATGCTAGCATGAATTCTGTGGGATTTTATTTATAATGGTGAAATGAGTTTCCCCTTCCATGAAATCTTCAATCATATAAAACAAATAAATAAATTTTCAGAATCTTCTCTTTTCTATTTTTAAGCTTCGTAAACTTGTTACTCCGTATCTTACTTGCATGTATCTTGTTAGTTGCTATTTGTGAGTGCTGTATTCTTTGTTATTGGTTGCTTATCTTTTTTTACAATTTTAAATTTTACAACCCAAAAAAAATGTCAGTGAACAGAAATATCAGTTAGTTAGTATGTACCCTACAGTATTAATTAAGCTATGTACATAATTCGTGAAAAATTAAGCTATGTAAATAAGTCGAAAAAAAAAGTTGAGTTAGGGTTGAATGTGAAAGTGTCTGCAATTGTGCCCAGACACAATAGGAGGGAGTATATGATGAGAGTCTTGTTGATCAATTTGGCCCTGGAGAGATTGTGCAAGGCTCAAGGGGTAGAATTTTTTTCAGCCTGGTCTGTGCTTGTTGAGAGGCTGCTTCTACAGGGATGGGGTACACTTAAATAGAAAGGGTGCAAGAATATTTGCTGATGCTATCGAGTCATATTAGGTGGCTCAGAAAACTTCTAGCTGGGGGGGGGGGTTACACAGACTAAAAGGTTAACAGTGGCCGCAGGCAGAGGCAAAAGTGATTCTTGCATTGCTTCTATTAGAATGAGCAGCAACCTGGAAAGCAAGGTAATGGAGATTTCCAGGACTGCTGGGCGTAATGGTGGAACGAGTAAATACATGGGCTATGTTATGGTAACTAAGAATTGGAACAGTTGCATGTACACCAATGCTAGGAGTATAGTTAATAAATTTGATGAGCTTGAAGTGCTAGTCAAGACATCAAAGGCAGATATTGTTGGGATATCAGAATGTGGTGTCACACAGATATAAGCAGTGCAGAATTGGAATTTGGGGAGTACAATGTGTACAGAAAGGATAGACAGGACAGGAAGGGAGGAGGGGTTATGCTGTTAGTTAAGAAACACATAATCTAAGGAAGTGCATCCAATTGATGTTGGTGGACAATGCAATGTTGAGTCTGTTTGGTGTGACATAAGCACTGGGAAAGGAAAAATGAGAGTAGGCATGTCTTATAGGCCTAATGAATCTGATGAGTATAATCAGTGGTGAGCTGTGAATATTTTAACAATGGGCTTGCAGTTTTGCCGACTTTTTGGTGTGAAACATCCTTGGGGATTCCTGCCATGGATGACGTCACTTCCGTGATATCATCCACAGCAGGCTTCCACCAGAGGCGCTTCCCATGTTGAAACTACTACTCTGCACCGACTACTCACTATTAGTGTGATTAGAGCACGTGACGCATTTTTCGTGACCCGTATGTTATCTCGAGTCAGCCTGGTCATCATGCCCCACCTTTACGATAATACCTGGATATGATAGTCTCCTGAATTCTAAATTTTTAGAATTTTTGAATAATATGATGTCACAATCATATTTCCTGAAGTAAGTATGATTGCAATAATACAAGTATTTGTCATATGACTGCAACAAGACAAATAATTATTGTCAATTGTCAACAATTTATTTTTTCGTCTCTCATTTTTGTAACATTCCATTGTTAGGTGCCCCGAACAGCTGCATATGTCGTTTCAACTACAAGATCGGTATTTCAATTGACGCTCTTTTCTAGACATTTAGATATGTTGCTGTTATTGTTATTTGGTTTTTAGGAGTATTAGCAACTAAGGCCATATTGCTCCGGGGATATGTGGTGGTCATTCCCTGACCTTTCCGCATCCTCCGTATTTGATGGTCACGGGCTCGAACCCCAGTCTAATCAAGAAGCTTGTGCTACGCACTGCAGCTCCTGCCCACCCGGCTACGGAGGCACCAGATATGTTGCAATCACAAGTATACATCTCTTACTTTAGTTATCATAAATCCATTGTATCTTGTCTTCCAAAAATTATGAAAATTTGCAAATGATCAATAAAATATTTACAATACAAAAGCTCTTATTTTGTAGTCAATATACAAATCAAAATACCTAAAAGAAACATGAAGAATTCACATAAAACCACCATCTACCACTTTTTTTATCGTCTCTCTCTTTTTTTTAACAACTATAATGGATACATTTATTTCACGATAAAATTTTAATATTGCGAATAAAAGATAACACAAAATATTTCCCATATCACAAATAACAAAAACTATCACAAAACATTCTACAATGTAAAAACAAATATTACATAAAAAACAAACTCTTCTAGAAAAGGTACACAAAAATCACGATTATATGAAAAAAATTATTATACAAATTTTAAAGGAAAATTTATTCTGAAAATTGCCATATGCAATTTACTTCTTTATTAATATTTGTTGTCCATCTTCTGCTTTGCTCAATAGCTGAGCGATGATTTCGTGTAACGATCCAGATCAAATTGAAGCAATGGTTTTCCATTTAGATGTATGGTCTTTTTAATCTGCAGTGTGTTCAATTGTCACAGTATTATTCATTTACGGTTTTATTTATGGAAACAATTTTGGATGAATTGATTATGCAGGATGAAATTGTACCAGAAAGTCCGGTACAAACAGGTATTTGTTTAGAACATCTTTCCTACGTAGGCCAAAGCCATTGAAGATGATTTTGACAGACACGAGGTAGGTCATGCTGTTGCAACTTTGCGTGATGGCAAATGCCCTGGACTGGACCTATTAGAAGTTACCATTGTTAAAAGAATCTGGAGCACCTGCCCCCAACTGATGATGAACCTCTTTAATGCCTGCCTACAATATGGATCCTTCCCCTCTCCTTGGAAAAAAGCAAATCTTAAATTATTCATTAAGAATCCCAACAAAACAGCAAATCAGGCAAATTTATACCGCCCAGTCGCTTTACTTCCAGTCTTCGGAAAAATACTAGAGAAGCTGATTGTAGCGAAATTCCAAAAGCACTATAAAGAAAGAAACCTAAACTACAGATATCAGTTTGGCTTCACTGCTGGGATGTCTACAGTGGATGCCATTAACCTAGTTATTAATAATGTTTCAGCCTCCAATGAAAAGTATGTCCTCGGCCTCTTTGTGGACATCAAAGGGAGCTTTGACACTGTTTGGTGGCAAAGTGTCCTGGAGAGGTTCTGAGAGGCCGGGGTCTCCGTGCCTATTTATCGTCTCATCACGAATTATTTCCAGAATCGCTCACTTGTGGTTTTCAGTGGATCCTGCTCTGTTGCGAGACCTGTGACTCATGGTTGCCCTCAGGGATCAGTTCTCGGACCAGTATGTTGGAACATGGTCCTTGATGGGTGGCTGGCTACCGAACATAATTGCACTACTAAGATCGCTTATGCAGACGATTTAATTATCCTTGTTTCTGGAAACTCCAGACTACAACTTGAAATCAGTGCTAATGAAGTCCTATCAGACCTAGATGAGTGGTGTAGTACACATAAATTAACCAATGCTGTTCCCAAAACAAAATAAATTATTCTCAAAGGGAAATTTGACCCAAATAGACCTCCAAGTATTAAGATTAAAGAACAATCAATAAAATTAGTTAACTCGTACAAATACCTAGGAATTATGTTAGATAACAAACTTCAATTCATTACCCATGCTAAATATGTACTAAGCAAAATCAAGACTTTGACAGGCAAAATAATCAGAATTACCAAAGGTTCTTGGGGTCTGAAACCCTCCACTCTTAAACTGTATTACAAATGCAAATTTATTCCTATTGTCTGTTATGCTGTGGGCGCTTGGTGCCCCAGTATACACAGAGTCATGGTGATAAAAATCTTGACTCAAGCCCAGCGCTTCTTTCTGATTGCAACTTCAAGAGCTTGTCGCATGATTTCAACTTCAGCACTACAAGTAATCAACGGCAAACTGCCAATTAAATACGAAGTACTGTACAATTACTTTCAGTATTATAGAAGGAAGGGTATTGCAGCACAGTTCAACCAGTTTTCTGTTAACCTGGACATGCCAGTGAAAGAAGACAACACTAGAATAAGAAACCAGTTCCTCCAGGAATGGCAAAACGAATGGACTAATGGCAACACTGGAAGAATTACTACCCTTTTTATACCCCAGGTTGCCGAATTTGACAAAAAACATTGGCCCTGGTTTAACCCAGGTCTTCACGTAGCTTTCCTTCTATCTGGGCATGGCAGCCTAAACTCAAAGTTATTTACTCTGGCTGCGTCTCCTCTATGTAAATGTGGCTCAGAGGAGACAGTCCAACATACACTTGTGGTTTTCAGTGGATCCTGCTCTGTTGCGAGACCTGTGACTCATGGTTGCCCTCAGGGATCAGTTCTCGGACCAGTATGTTGGAACATGGTCCTTGATGGGTGGCTGGCTACCGAACATAATTGCACTACTAAGATCGCTTATGCAGACGATTTAATTATCCTTGTTTCTGGAAACTCCAGACTACAACTTGAAATCAGTGCTAATGAAGTCCTATCAGACCTAGATGAGTGGTGTAGTACACATAAATTAACCAATGCTGTTCCCAAAACAAAATAAATTATTCTCAAAGGGAAATTTGACCCAAATAGACCTCCAAGTATTAAGATTAAAGAACAATCAATAAAATTAGTTAACTCGTACAAATACCTAGGAATTATGTTAGATAACAAACTTCAATTCATTACCCATGCTAAATATGTACTAAGCAAAATCAAGACTTTGACAGGCAAAATAATCAGAATTACCAAAGGTTCTTGGGGTCTGAAACCCTCCACTCTTAAACTGTATTACAAATGCAAATTTATTCCTATTGTCTGTTATGCTGTGGGCGCTTGGTGCCCCAGTATACACAGAGTCATGGTGATAAAAATCTTGACTCAAGCCCAGCGCTTCTTTCTGATTGCAACTTCAAGAGCTTGTCGCATGATTTCAACTTCAGCACTACAAGTAATCAACGGCAAACTGCCAATTAAATACGAAGTACTGTACAATTACTTTCAGTATTATAGAAGGAAGGGTATTGCAGCACAGTTCAACCAGTTTTCTGTTAACCTGGACATGCCAGTGAAAGAAGACAACACTAGAATAAGAAACCAGTTCCTCCAGGAATGGCAAAACGAATGGACTAATGGCAACACTGGAAGAATTACTACCCTTTTTATACCCCAGGTTGCCGAATTTGACAAAAAACATTGGCCCTGGTTTAACCCAGGTCTTCACGTAGCTTTCCTTCTATCTGGGCATGGCAGCCTAAACTCAAAGTTATTTACTCTGGCTGCGTCTCCTCTATGTAAATGTGGCTCAGAGGAGACAGTCCAACATATAATCTCAGAATGTCGATATAATGTAGACATTCGATTCCAACTTCAGACATTGACCGAAGTTTATGATGTAAATAACCTCAAGTTTTTAGAATGTAAGGAAAATTATCAGGCACTGGCTAACTTTGCTGACAAGGCTTTCAGCAGAAGGAAAGGACTTGCCGACTGAGAATAATTATGTAATAAGCATACTACCACTCTATATAGTTGCTTTGTTATTAATCGTATTGTTACAGGACCTCTGATGAGGAAATTTATTTGTATTTATTGTCGGAAGGCAATATTAGCGTTTAGAATATATGTCGATGTGCCAGGATCACTGTTGGGTGGGCGGTATCCTGGGACTTCGGCCTGTAATAAGGTGCATAAATTGTAAATCTTATATTGTATAAATTGTAAGATATATGTTGGACCTCATTGTAACCGAACTGGTAGGTCCTAACTTTCTGTATAGTTGTATAAGTTGTGAAGGTTAGTATAGAAATTGGTGCCTTCAACAATTGTAATAACTGAGTTGCAAGTGTTATGGATATACAGTATGGTCAAATGTGCGGCTATACTACATTGGTCTCAGGCAAGAAACTTATTGTTTGTAATCATTCCTGTGAAGATGCTGGATCAAAAGATGTTTTGCTAAACCACAAATTGTAAATAATGTACAGTTGTTCTTCAGCATCAGATAGGGGAAACCCCTGGAGCCCTCAGAAAATAATAAAATACTTTGATTTATTCATTTATGCTGAAATCTCGCTCAGCTTCAACACTGCTAATCGCAATGGTTTTTTAAAGATATTTCTGGCTTTCTTAATTGAAGAAAGAATTTCACTCTTTTAAAGATAAACTTTCTTCGACAAAATCTCTGAAATCATTAAATTTTTATTTCATATTTTATCAGAAAACTTAAATTTCTTATTCGTTTTTCACCGTCTTGCCACGGAGATGAAAGTTCTTTTATATTCCACGATTCCGGGTAGCATATGTTTAAAATTTATTTCAATTCCTCATCGTCAATAATATAATTATTTTCTTTATTTAATTTAAAATTTTTCTGTTGCATTAATAACTTATCCTTAATAACGTGTTATGAGGTAATTTTTTAAAATGTGTTCTTACTTTCGATTCCTTCAAATTCTTTCAACTTCAACACGCTCTCAATTTTAACTTCATAATTTCCTTCAGAATTTTTAAAATTAGCGATAGCATTGATAGTTAGAATAATTAATTTATCTGCTTTTACTATAGTGATGCTGCGACTTTGTAAAACTTCTGAAAGGTAAGAGAGCTCCTGCAGGATGTCGATCATTAGTGCTAAATCATTAAGAAATTCCAGATTGAAAAGTCTGTTTAATAATCCAGGATATTTAACTTTCTGATTCAAAATGTTTGCACAAAGCGGGATAATCCCTCCAATCCTCAATTGCTGTCCGCAAGCTACAAGCTGCCCATCGTGGCCCAAATGAATCCCGGAAAAAATATCCCCCATAAAAATGTTCCATTTTCTTGTTTTTATTATAATAAGCTTAATTAAGCAGGTAAGATCAGTTACTGACAGGTGCCACTCACTGCCTTTACTGCTCACTGTCCTCCTATGTTGATATGCCTAGGGTGTTTTTCCCCCCACTTGACGATGTTTTTAAATCGCGAACTTGTTTACAGATTTTAAAACAGCTGGATAGGGGGAAAAACACCCTACCTCAGCTAAGACCCCCACCCTCAACGACACAAATCAATCAGAAAGAAAACGCCTTCACCGAATCACAAAATTCAACCGTACAATAAATCAGTTCTGCGACGCACACTGCACGGAGACAAGTGTTAGACAAGTAATGGAGTTAGCCTTAAGTATTATTATTAAGATTATAATAATATTTAAAAGTTTGATTATAATTTGTATGATTTTTTTGTAAATTTTAATTTGTGATTTTGATGTAATTAAACTGTGGTTGCTATCAGTAATGTGGTGTTTATAAAATAATTGTATAATGTCGTGATTTTAGCATTAAAAAATAAATATTTCCTTTTGTTTTCTCATATTGCCATCCGCAAGCTACAAGCTGCCCATCGTGGCCTCAAACACATGATCAGTCTTTACACGATCCTTAATTCATGCTGGTTTATTGGAAATTGGTGATATAATGCATACAGTTTTTTTTTATTATTGCCTGTATGCCATTATATTTTGGACATTTTCTTCACAGTAAAAGCGTCGACGTGGTTTCCAAATCTGCCAACATTTCATCTTCGGAAAGTTTACCTCAGAGTTGCCTCATTCTTCCTTCCCCCACCCCTCGACGTCATTACTGTCACTAGTTCTTTGAATACTGTGCAAAATATCGGAATCACTCGGATAGTCAGCTACTGTGACCATGCAAACATAGACAGGAGAAAGTTACTGAAATATCCGGATCACTCACTTCTCCGAAAAACATATGACTTCTTGTCGGAGTAAAGGGGAAACCACAACACAGGTTGACCAGTGGCTATGAACTGTGTCGGGAATCTTCTTAATCCTCTGACTGGCTATGGAAAGCATATTGACTAGCGCGACATTCTCAGAATGTGGCTCCATAGGTTTTACGTACACCAGTAATGTTGTGGAACCTTTTCACTCTTAATTCGCACTTTCTAATTACATAAATTGCCTAAAGGCCAGAGGTAAGAAAAATGCATACAAAGTTGTTTCTCGTAATACGTCGTTCTATGGAAATTATTTTAAATGTTTCCTTAAAAACCAACCAAGGAAAATTCAAAAAAATTTGCTATGAAAAAGTTTGTTAAACAGAGGTCAGACTGTAATTAACTCAAAAATTAGGCAATTTTAAAATATATAACTGGTCAATTGGGCGATTAAAATGCAGGGGATGGGTTCCTGCTGTCCTCACTATAGTTCCGGCTCTGGATACTAAATAATTAAATTCAGGATTTCATTTGTAAAATAATTGTTTCAACGATGGGCTCGCAAATTTTCAAAAAAAAATAACAGTGGACTCTCGCGAGCCCACTATAGCTCACACTGAGTATAATGAGCAATTGTGCAGAGAAATAGAGTGGGACAGTAAATCAGAATGTCTTATAATGGGGAATTTTAACTTTACAGATATTGAGTGGAACTTGTGGGTTTGCACACTAGCAAGACTTTTGTGGATTTATTGGATGACTGTTTTCTACAGCAACATGTTCGAGAGGCAACCAGAGGGAGTAATACTCTTGATCTGATTATCAGCAGTGATTATTCATGTATTGAGAATTTGCACATAAAGGAACCACTGGGTGACAGTGATCACAATGTACTGATGTGGGAATTACTTTAAAATGTAACTACCATCAAGGCAAAAGGGAAGGGCTTTTGCTTTCGTAAAGGTGACTACAGTGGACTCAGACAGTTTTTAAATTCTGTACAGTGGGATCATCTGATGATATTACCAACATTGAATTCTAAATGGGACGCCTTCAGGGACTTAATTTTGGAGGCTACTAGGCTTTTCATTCCAACTAAGAAATACTGTTCAGGATTTAAGCCTAAATGGTTGTCAGATGAATTAATGAGGCTCGTGGCAGAGAAGAAGCATGTATGGGATGCATATTAAAGTATCAGGTGACACAGAAGCTTATGGTGGGTATAAACAAGTCTGTAATCAAGTCACAAAGGAGGTTAGGCAAGCGAAGGCAGATTATGAGAAATCTTTGGCAAAGGATGCAAACAAAAACAGCAAGGAGTTCTTTACTTATAGAAGGAAAGGGATGAATCAGATTCGACCACTTAACATAGATGGGTTGACTATTGATGATCATGCTCAGGTAGCTGATAAACTGAATGAGTATTTTGCATCTACATTCACACATGAGGAGTTATTCAATGAGGGAAGTGCCAGAAGTTTATCAAACGCTAACAGGGAGCTAAGTGATTTTGTAATAACTGAAAGCAAAGTGGAGGAGAAATTGTTGAAGTTAAACGTAAGGAAGGCACCTAGGGTGGAAGGGATGTATCCAGTTATATTAAAGGAGGCAGCAAAGGAAGTAAACAAACCTTTAGACATAATTATGAGAGCATCCTTGGACTTACGGGAGGTCCCCATGGACTGGAGGTGTGCAAATTTATCACAAATTCACAAAGGATGTTCAAAAGGTGACACAAGTAACTACACACCTGTTAATTTTACTTCTGTTCTGGTGAAAATAATGGAATCACTGGTTAAAGGAGCATGCAGGATCATCTAGACAAGATTGCAGTAATAGTTAAGACACAGCATGGGTTTTTTAAAGGGAGGGCTTGTCTAACCAATTTGATTGGATACTGTGCTGTGGTCGCAAAGGAACTGAATGTCAAAAATAATTTTGATATCATATACTTGGATTTCAGGAAAGCTTTTGATACTGTTGCACATGGAAGACTGCTGTACAAATTGGAGAGGTAAGGCATTAAGGCTAATTTGCTACAATGGATCAAGGGATAGTTGAGTGGAAGACGACAGAGTGGTAATCAGTAGACACTGCTCTTCATGGACAAATGTTATTGGTGAAGTTCCCCAAGTTTCGGTTTTGGGCCCATTGTTGTTTTGTATATTTATCAATGATATTGATGAAGGTATATCAGGTTTAATGTCCAAGTTTGCAGTTGATTCAAAGGTTGGCAGGATTGTTAATGACAGTGAAGACAGTATGCTATTCCAGCTGGATCTAGATAAGTTGGGCAAATGGGCTGAGATGTGGCAACTGAAGTTTAATGTTGACAAATGCAAAGTACTGCATATGGGTAGTGATAACTGAAGACAAATGTACCAACTCTGTAGTACTACACTCAGGGAAGTGTAAAGTGAAAAAGACCTGGGGGGTAATTGTGCAGTTAAATATGACGTTCGCTGAGCAGTGGAGGTGGGCTGCCAGGCAGGTCATGGAGTCTTGTGAATGATATATAGGAATTTTGCTAGCAGGGACAGGGTGATGATTATCCCGTTATACAAGGCAATGGTCATACTACACCTAGAGTACTGTGTACAGGTCTGGAGGCCTCATATTAGGAAGGATGTAAAGTTGCTAGAATGAGTACAAAGAAGGGCAACAAGATTGGTGAGGGATAACAAAGGGGTGCTCTTACTAAGAAAGGCTGAAGTTCTGCAAATTGCAGTGCCTGGAGAGTAGGCACCTGCCAGGTGATCTGATTGAGGTGTATAAGGCTTTGAATGAGTTGAGCAAGCTGAATGCTGATGGGATTCTTCCTCTTGCTCAGACTAAGAACCTGAGAGGGCACAGTTTCAAATTGAGAAAAGATAGTTGTAGAATAGATGTGTAGAAATTTGTCCTTAGCCAGCGGGTAGTTGATTGGTGGAACATTCTTCCATCTTTTGTTGTGGACGCTAATAGCCTAAATAAATTTAAGGCTGAGCTGGACAGGCATTTGGAATGAATGGAGGGGTAAACTGGCAGTGTTTTTTTTTTTTTTTTTGCTGATGCTGCATAAGCTTGCTTTCTTGCATCATATGCCTCTGCTAAAGGGAAAGAAATCCTTAATCCTCTCGAATGATAAATCATTTGAGTGAAGAGGGCCAATCTGCTCTTCTAAAACTATACAGGGTGTTTCAAAGTGATGGTCAATGATTTAAAGGTGAACTGTACAGACTACAATATGCAAAAAAAAGCCTGGTCTTAAGTGAATCGTTTTTGAGATATTGCACATTTCTAGTTGAGATCCACCACTGAGTTGTTTAAGTTAGGTTATGCTCTTTCTCTCCATTTCTCCTCTCAATGTTTTGAGACATAGCAGACATACTAGTACTTGTCAAAGGATAGTCAACATAAAAAGAGGTTACAGCAACGAAGAGTATGCAGACATGCACTTCATGTATGGTAAAGCCAACAGCAGTGCACTCGAGGCTGCACGTTTGTACCAAGAAGCATTTCCTGCTGAAGGCAGCCCAACAGGTTCACATTCATCAGGCTACATCAACATCTTAGAGAACATGGGTGCTTCGCACGTGAAGTACGAGCAGGTAGGTCCAGAAGCATAACACCTGATGTTGAGGAAAGGGTGTTAGAAAGAGTAGAACAAAATCCAGGAATTTAGACAAGGAGGATTGCTTTGCAAGAGCGTGTACTGAGTCATAGTGGTGTGTGGCAAATTTTACATTGCCATTTACTGTACTCCTACCATATCCAGCGTGTACAAGGTCTGAGCAACACAGACTACCCTTCCAGAGTGAACTTCTGCCAGTGGATGCAACAACAGTGTGTCCTGAACCCCCAATTTTTAAACAACATTTGTTCACTGATGAAGCTGGGTTTACTTGTGATAGTATTTTTAATTTTCATAACTGTCACGATTGTTCCGATGAAAATCCTAATGCATTCACAAGTCACGACATCGGCAACATTTCGCGTTGAATGTCTGAGCAGGACTTCTAGGAGACCGTCTAATTGGACCACAATTTCTGCTAAACAGGGTAACAGGAGAGCTGTACCTTCAGTTCCTGCAGAATGTTCTTCCAGACTTCCTTGATGATGATAATGTTTCACTTCAGCAACACCAAAACAAGTGGTTTATGCACGATGGTGCACCGAAAGTTTGGTCAATGGTGGATAGGTAGAGGTGGGCCTGTAATCTCAGATCAACAGACTTAAATCCTATGGATTTTTGTATCTGGGGTCATGTAAAAAGCTTGGTGTACACTTTTGATATTAACACAGTTAAGGAATTGCAGCGTTGGGTTGAACGAGCCTAGCCTTTCAGCAAATAAGAAATGACCCAGGAATGCCTGAGAGGATTCACAACTCAATGTAGAGAAGACTACAAAGCTGCATATGGATTCAGGGACAGTATTTTGAACACCTTTTGTAATATCCTGTAACATATAACATCTGTAAAATCCTGTGGTGTTAAAAGGAAAAATTAAAAATATATTATCTTATGTTTAATAAAACCACCCTTAGCAAAGGATTCACAGCTTTTTGCTAAACCAGTGCTCACATAGTCAGTGGCGGATCTTAACAGAAAATGTGCATTATCTCAAATGGTTCATTTGTGGTCCGATGTTCACTGGGACCTTTTTGCTTATTTTAGTTTGTACTTTTCACATTCAAATTATTGACTATCATTTTTGAAACACCCTGTATAATAGAATCTTTCATGGGGATTACTACTCTACCAGCTGGTGTCATTCTATTGTATTAGTATTCCCAAAATTGTATTAGTAAACCTGTTGCTTTAACTAGCTGTTTAGGATTTCATTTTTGCTGTAAATGGATTTTTGCATCCTGATCCAGACTTGCAACTTAGCTCTCATCCAGTTATTTTTTAACATATTATTAGATTTCTTGGAGTAATTCTGGATAAAAAAGTTCTTTGGAGCATGTTAAGGATATCCATACAGCATGTCTAAGGGAACCGAATCTGCTTAGGACAATTTCTGCTATGCCATGGGGTGCAGATTGGTACACACTGCTACAACTACATCATTCATTAATTAAATCTATACTGGACTATGGGTCTCCTGTATATGCCTCAGTCAGACAAAGTGTATTAAAATGGCCTGATTCTGTACATCACAATGCCCTCTGAATTGCACTAGGAGCTTTTTGTACATTGCCAGTTCAGAGTCTCTGTACAAAAGTGCATGAACCACTCCTACTCCTTCATTGGCATGCTATGCTATTTAATTATGCAGCTATTATCAGAAGTTTCCCACATCATCCTATATGGCAGTATCTGTTCACACCGAAATGGGATAATTTGTTGTTGTTGTTGTTGTTGTTGTTGGGTTTTTTGGCGCAAGAGCTACTTTGGCCATATTGCGCCTGTTCTTGTCGAGAGACACAGTAATGATTAATAAAAAGGGTTTATAGGAGCATAAATATATTAATCTGTTTTAGATAGTGGAAAAACTCAGGTAAATTGGAGTTGTCTCCAATCATATGTCTAATTTGAAGAGGTTCATTTAAATTTGATAGGGATCGGAATGATGTGTTTCTGGCATACTGATAGTGAGTGCACTCTATAAGGATATGTTTTACGGTTAGCGTTGAATTACAGAGGAAGCACAGTGGTGGATTATTTCCTCGCAATAAATAGTGATGTGTAAGTTGGGTATGACCTATACGTGCTCTAGCAAGCACTACCTCTTCATGTCTGTTTGAACGGAAACTAGATTTCCATAGCTGTGGGATAATTTGTATAAAAATAAACCAAAACCTTGGCAAAATTGGGTTACAAAGGTTATACACATGTTGGGGAGTAAATATGGATAATATAATTCCAGATGATACCATGGCTACACTGCCATTGCAAATACCCTTGGCACATGTTGATAAACATTTCCAACAATTCGGGGAAAGAATGCACTTCCAGATTTCAGTATTAAGCAAATCCATGGGCTCACTCTTTTCAATTCTCTAGTTTCACCCAAATTTACACTGATGGCTCCAAGACAGACAGTAAAGTTGGTGCAGCTGTAGTCTTACCAAATATTATGGTATCTCAACAGCTCCCTTTGGAGTTTAGCACTTACACTGCAGAATATATGCTATCCTGATGGCTCTAGAGAATGTAAAACAGTCTTCATACCCTCAAACCATTATCTCTACCAATTCCTTAATTACTGTATCCAGTCTTCAGTGTAAACTTCCTTCTAGTCAACCCTTTTTACAATGAATTCAAATAAATTTAGCACAACTTCTTACAAACAGGAAGAAAATACTCTTCTATTGGATACCTGGACATGGAGTCACAGGAAACGAACAAGAAGGTTTTTCTGCCAAGAATGCAAGTCACATAACATATACCCTCTGGATTTTTTTAGGTGAATGTCATATACCTTCTGGTTTTTACACACACACACACACTGGTATACACCACATACGCTCTGAAATTTGATTAATCAGCCTGATATACACAGTATACTCTCTGTTTTCATAATGTTTGTAGAGTATACCTTCTGCTAAATTTATGACTACAGCACTGGGTAGCAGTAACGTCATAGAAATCTACCAACTGTGTGGTAAACTCAGGGTAGTAGAAAATGAAAAAGACCTGGGAGTAATTGTGCAGTTAGATATGAAATTTTCTGAGGCAGTGCAGACTGGCTGCTAGAGCAGCTCATGGGGTCTTGCCAAAGATATACAGGATTTTTCTTAGCAGGGATAAGGAGGTGATTATTCCCTTGAGAATAGTGTGAAGTCAAGTTAGTTAAACCAATGGGCACACTCACTAATGATATCACTATTTTCCGCATAAGGCAATGGTCAGGCCACACCTTGAGTACTATATACAGATCTAAAGGCCTCATTTTAGGAAAGATGTAAAGTTACTAGAACTGGTACAGAGTGGACTTGGTGCATTATGGCCTTAGTTGTCCATGCACCATAAAAACCAAACCCAAAGTGGTACAGAGAGGGGGCACTGAGATTGGTGAGTGGAATAAAGGGATGCTCTTACCAAAAAAGGCTTAAGTTCTGCAAATTGCAGCAGCTGGAGACTAAGCACCTGTGAGGTGATCTGATTGAGGTGTATAAGGCCTTGAATGGTTTGAGCAAACTCAGTACTGTAGGGTTCTTCCTATTCCTCTGATTACGAACCTGAGTGGGCATAAACTTAAATTGAGGAAAAAGTTGTATAAAAGATGTGCTGAAATTTGCCCTAAGTCAGTGGGTAGTTGATTGCTTGAACTTCCATCTGTCATTGTGGAAGCTGATAGTTTAAATAAAGGCAGAACTAGACAAACATTTGGAGTTAATAGATAGATTAAATGGGAATTTTTTTCCCTTTTTTTTTTTTTTTCCCCTTTATTTGGCTGATGCTGTATTAGCTTGCTTTCTTGCATCATATGCCTCTACTACTGCAAAGCCTGATATTACATCCATATATGAGCTCTGTAGATACATTGCTAAGTTATTAGCGCCCCTTGTAGGAGAACTAATTATACTGTCTAACAGTGTACAGTTTTTACATACCATTAAAGATTTTATTATTTTGGAGGGCGAGGTCATGGTTTCCTTCAGTGTGGTCTCCCTGTTCACTTCTCTCCCACCTTGCGAGGTACAGTCCTCAACCTGTGTTTGACTGGCAGCATGATCATGTTTAACGACTCCTCTTCTGCCAGATTCAGGGCACAGCTATAGGTTCTTCCTTCAGTTCCATTGTAGCCAACATTGCTGTGGAGGAACTAGAGTCAGATATTTTCAAATTTTCCTGTTCCTATCACTCTCTGGTGTCGGTACGTTGATGATATCTTCACTGTTGTCCTTCGAGGATCAGAAATCAACTGCTTCAATATCTCAATTTCCTGTCACCTTTTATCCAATTTACAGTTGAACTGGAAGCAAATAATACTCTTCCTTTTTTGGATGTTTTAGTCCAACACATGGGCTCAGGTTTTACAACTTCTGTTTTTAAGAAGCCCATGTGTGCAGGCCAGTTTACCAACTATGGGTCTACATACACTTCTGGTCACTTGTGCAGTATGCCGCTTACCTTGTTAACCTGCACTTGGACACATTCCAGTTCCATAGGTGACAGGCAGTTAGAGATTTCCAAAGTAAGAGTGGAGCTTTCAAATGCAGTTATCTACCTCATGTTCTGTATAGATGTGAACTATAAGCTTATGAGTTTGTTACACGGCCAAGTCCCCCACACAATAATGAGTTCATCTCAACTGCCTACATTACTTACTTGGTGTACACACAAGTATAATGCACCTGTTCTTATTCTTAGCTACCCTCACACAGCCCATGTATTTTCTTGTTCTGCGATGACTCCCAGCAGTCTGAAATCCCCAGCAACTTGTTTTCCAGGCTGCTACTCATTCCAATGGAAGCAGCGTAAGATTCATTTTCATTTCTGCCAGCGGCTACTGTTAACCTATCAGCCATTGATCCACCCCAAGCTAGCAGTTTTCTAACCCACCTAACACTGCCTCGATCGCATCAGCAAATATTCTTGCACCCCTTCTATTGAAGTGTATTCCATTCCTGTAGAAGCAGTCTCTCCTGTTAACAAGCAATTAACCTATTAGCATTAGTTGAAGCATATAAAAAAAATAAATAACCTTCCCATTTTGCCTATCCGGTCACTCCAAATATTTGTCTAGTTCAGCCTTAAATTTATTTAAGCTATCAACTTCCACAACAACAGATTGAAGTCTGTTTCAGCAATCAACTACCCACTTGCTAAAGGCAAACTTCTTCACATCTATTCTATAACTGTCTTTCTTCAATTTGAATCTATACCCCCCCCCCCCTCAGGTTCTCAGTCTGAGCAAGTGGAAGTATCCCATCAGCATTGAGCTTGCTCAAACCATTCAAGGCCTTATACAAGGCAGGCCTCAATCAGATCACCTCGCAGGTGCCTAGTCTCCAGATGCTGCAACTTGCAGAACTTAAGCCTTTCTTCATAAATGCACCCCATTGTTCCTCTCACCAGGCCACACACAATGAGTTCATCTCAACTGCCTACATTGCCTACTTGGTGTACACACAAGTATAATGCACCTGTTCTTATTCTTAGCTACCCTCACACAGCCCATGTATTTGTGCAGAGAACAAGTACAGAGAAAGGCAACAATCTTGTTGCCTTTCTCTGTACTTGTTCTAGCAACTCTACATCCTTCCTAAAATGAGGCTTCCTGACCTGTACACAATACTCAAGATGTGGCCTGACCATTACCTTATAGAAAGGGATAATCACCTTGTCTCTGCTAGCAGAATTCCTATATATGATTGACAAAACTCCATGACTTGCTCTGGCAGCCCTTCTGCACTGGTCAGAGAACTTCATATCTGACTGTGCAATTACCTACAGGTCTTTTTCATTCTTCAAATCCCTGAGTGTAGTACCACAGAGTTGGTACGTTTCTCATGGGGTACTGCTACCCATATGGTGTACTTTGCATTTGTCAATTTAAACTTCTGTTGCCACTTATCAGCCCATCTGCCTAACTTTCTAGATCCTGTTGCAGTAGCATGCTATCTATAGTGTAATTAACAATCCTGCCAACCTTGGTATCATCTGCAAACTTGGACATTAAGCCTGATATACCTTTATCGATATCATTGATAAATACACAAAATAATAATGGGCCCAGCACCGAACCATGGGGGACTTCACTAATAACATTAATCCACGTAGAGCAGTGTCCGTTTATTACCACTCTCTGCTCTCCCACTCAACAATCCCTTTATCCATTGCAGCAACTTGCCCTTAATGCCATACCACTGCAATTTGTGCAGCAGTCTTCCACGTGCAACAGTATCAAAAGCTTTCCCGAAATCCAAGTATATGATATCAAAATTATTTTTTGCATCCAGTTCCTTTGTAACCACATCGTAGTATCCAACAAATTGGTTGGATACTACAGACAAGACTATCCCTTAACAAACCCATTCTGTGTCTGAACTATTACTGCAGTCTTATCTAGGTGATCCTTCTCACCTCTTTAATCATTGACTCCATTATTTTCTCAGCAACAGAAGTTAAACTAACAGGCCTATAATTATTTGTTTCACCCATTGAACCCCCTTTGTGAATTGGGGATACACTTGCACATCTCTGTAGTTGATTGCTGGAACAAACTTCTATCTGTTGTTGTGGAAGTTGATAGCTTAAATAAATTCAAGGCAGAACTAGACAAAAATTTGCAATGAATGGGTCAGTGAAATGGGAAGGGTTTTTTTTTTTTTTTTTGGCTGATGCTGTATAAGCTTGCTTTCTTGCATCATGTGCCTCTACTAATGCTAATGCAGGCTCAAATTGCACTGTTTTATATTGCATTAAAATTGAATTTCTATTACTGCTTACTAGAAATGTATTATACTTACTGTAGTACACTGTATTTTTGAATGCGTAGTTTATTTTTTATGAATAAAATATGCTTTCAAAACTAATCTCTGTGCAAATATATTTAATGTTATTAATAAGTGTCATTTTATTTATTATTGATTTCAAAATTGAGTTAAAACAAAACAGAAATAAACACTAATATTTGTTAGAAAAGTGCAGTAGAACTTATTTGACAGTGGTTCTATAAAAATAATTTTGAACAAAATTTCTGTATGATGAAATCATGTTCATGTTAATTACAAGAGGACAATTCATGTTCCCTTGTTGTAATTATTTTTATATATATTTTTTACTGTATGTGTTATGTAAGTCTAATAATAATAATAATAAGAAAATAGAAAAATATGTATATATATAAATTTGTACAGTCAGTTCTGCAATAACAAATTTTTGCAACGCGAATTTGCTCTAATGGGATTGCTATATTAGGGAACAATGTGACTGTAATGCTATTTTCGCATTTGCTCACATGCAATTTCGTCTGCGAGTAACACCAGGTGAACGCAAAACCCGGCACCAAGCTGAATGTAGTGACCTGTGCAGCAATACATACAAGTTTACTAAGCTTAAAAAATATCAAACGTCAAATGTGCGACAGCTATATTTCCCATTTACGATAACTGTATTGGTCAGTCTGTTGTCATTCGCTGTATTCACAAGATTTTTTGGTCAAACAGAAATTTCATGAGATGGGATAGCATGAACGGAGGAGCACATTTCTGGAGGTCACTACCATAACAACTAAATGGGAAATATAGCTCCCACACATTTAAAGTTTGACATGGTTACATGTGAGCTCAATGTATAAGGTGATAATAGTGTGTTTCCGCTGTAAAGGCAGAAACACGCTACATATTCTCTCACCTTACGCACACAAACCTTATGTATCTCTTACCTCATTTTATCCCCATGTGTTATCCTACATTGTGTGTGTGTGTTGGACTGTTCTCCCACATTTGTTAACTTTTCTTTATAAAAAGTATATTTATACAAGGTCCCAGAAATACAGCGTCACAGGTGAGCGTTCTGGTTCCAAGAAGTCAAGTAGTGAGTGCAAAAGGAAAGCATTAAGCATAGAAGAGAAACTTGAAATAATAAAACGTTTTGAAAGAAATGAGAGAACAGGTGATATCTCAAGAGCAACAGGCTTAAATGAATCCACATCGCGCACTATCGGAGACAATGCCGCAAAAATAAAAGCTATGTGTATAGCTGGAACAACTTCAAGTGCCGCAAAGTCAATTAGAACTAAAGAAATGGAAAGGCTGCTAAACATATGGATTGAAGACCAAACCAAAAAAAAAAAAAATTGGGAGCAAACTTTCTCACAGTGAAAGAGAAAGCATTAACTATAAGCCTTAAAAAGAAATCACCAAATCCTGCAGAAGTGCCTCCTTTTAATGCTAGTAGCGGCTAGTTTAGTGGCTTCAAACACCACTACTCTTTTCACGATGTTAAACTGTCTGGCAAAGCCGCAAGTGCAGATGAGGAAGCCGCAAAAGGATTTCCACTTACTATTGCTATTTAAGACGAACATTCAAGATGTTAATTGCTGCTACTGAAGGTGACAAGGCACAAACATAGAAATTTGTGCCTTGTTATAGAATTTTGGAAGAGATTTAACATCAAAATTGCCATTGATATGATTGTAGAAGCCTGGACGGATGTTACAAGAGACTGCTTGAATCGTGTGCAGCACAAACTTATACCTAATTTAATTCGCGATTTTGAAGACTTTGAACCTTCACAGCAACTAAAACAAATCAAAGCAGGTGGTGCTGTTCTTGCAAAGGAAGTTGGTTTAGAGGAAGTAGAAAATGAAGATGTAGAAGAGCTTGTTGGGTCTCACAATGAGGATCTATCTATTGAAGATTTGACAACGAAGTCCAGCAGGCTGCCCCACGAGAAATTAAAACAGCAGAGTTATCAGGTGCTTTAAGTGGAATTGAGAAGCACCTGCAGTGGATTGAGGATAATGATTTTAATGCTGAAAATATTATAGGTTAGTGCTTGGTGCATTCGGACCCATTTGGAACCATACAGGCAGCTCCTGCATGAAAGGAGGCAGGAAAAGCAACAAAAGCTAGATAACTATTTTAAACCAGCACAGAAGAAAGAAAAGCAGGACAGTGAATCACACCCTTCCACATCGGGTATAACAACATTTCTTCCTAAGAATGATAACCCTCCTTCTACCCCTTTGGCTCATCAGCTAAAGCCCTTCACCACACCCACTTCAAACAAACAAACTTCATATCGTATAAAGGTAAAGTGCTATATTTACTGTAATATTTATTTATTTATTAGAAATTTAAGATAAATAAATTTTCTGTTTATACTCCGGCACAACAACCAAGTCAGTAGAATTTACAATAAATCGTCAACACAAATATTTATCGTATTTAGTAGCCATGGGCTTGAACCCCGGTCCACTCAAGGAATGCGTGCTATGCACTCTTGCTCCTGACCACTGGGCTACATTAGGCCTACCTGTGTTAGCAATTTTATTGAATTTCTACCTTTTTTTTTTTTTTTAGTGTTTTACTTACCAGACAACTTTTTTTTTGAGTGATCTGCCCCCTATCCCTATTTTTTCCATGAGCCCTGTTGTTTTTAATGCACAAAATACCATAACATGGAGATTTTTAGGATACATCTACCATGTTATAGCAGAACTGACTGTATATATATATTTTTAGCATATGTATTATATATAAGTATAATAATAAGAAAATATATAAATATGTAATATATTTTTTTTTATATTTAATAAATAAATATTTTACTTTTAGTCTTACTGCGGAAGCAAAGCAAAATATTAGCAATGGACAGAAAAGTAAGGTGAGATTAACTGATTTCACATATTTTTACTAGATTTTTCTTAATTATATTTATTTAAAATTGAAGCAAATGTGTAAAAATTTTAAATTACGAACTGCTACATTTGTGATATAGTTTTGTACATTTGTAGACATTATTTATTTGTGTATTATACCAAATATTATAGTAATACAATGAAAGGTGCCCATGAAGTTAAAAATCTTAATACAAGCATATTATAGAAAATAAATATCACATCTATTTCTGGAAAATATATGATCATAATAACCAGTACATTACATTTGTTAAAACAAATTGTATCGCTGCAACTTGTATAACCAAAACTGATCAGTTGTGTACAAAATAAACATTAAATTCTGCCAAGTTTATTATAGGATTGTCTTACTAAATAAAAGTACAAATACACAAAATGAAAAAATGTTCTTGTTTAATATTATCAGCAGCTAATTGAAAATACTCTCTGTGTGAAACTAGTTTTGCATGCAGAGAGAGAGAGAGAGAGAGAGAGAGAGAAATAAATGGCCAAACAGCCCTGACAGCAGTGAATCATGCTCAATATAAAGGTGTCTATAAGATTCTGTGGCAACAAATCCCATTCTTCCACAAATGTAGGCCTTAGCTCACCAAGAAACCGAGGAGTTGGTTGTCAGTGTGCAAAGCAGTGACCAAGGGCATCCCACACATGTTCAATCGGATTTAAGTCTGATGATCATTCTGGCCACAGCAGTCATTGGATATCATCAGGTTCAAGATATTCCTCCACCACTTGAGCTATATGTGCAGTGACGTCATGAATGAAAAGAAAATCTGGGCCAACTGCACCCCTAAAAAATCGTACATATGGTTCGAGAATATTTGGTACCTCTGCATGGTTACTGTACCCCTATCAAAAACATGGAGGGGTGCAGCCGTTGATCACTATTCCATGCCACATGAGAACACTGCCTCCCCACCATAAGGTGTCCCTTTCTCTGAACTGTTAGCAATTCCAAAAGAAACTTATTAGGAATGCTTCCAGAAGTTACAGAAGCATTAGTATGAAATGAGATCCATCCAAATTTCCAGTAGGATTCATAATTTCCCAAATAGGGGTAGAATTTTTTTCAGCCTGGACTGTACTTGTTAACAGGAGAGATTGCTTCTACCGGGATGGGATACACTTAAATAGAAAGGGTGCAAGAATATTTGCTGATGCTATCGAGGCAGTGTTAGGTGGGTCAGAAAACTGCTAGCTTGGGGGGAGACAAAGACCAATAGATTCACAGTAGTCACTGGCAGAGGTGAAAGAGATTCTTGCGCTGCTTCTATTAGAATGAGCAAAGCCTGAAAAACAAGATGCATGATATTTCAGAGACTGCTGGGAGCCATTGCGGTACAAGTAAACACATGGGTTGTGTTAGGGTAGCTAAGAATAGAAACAGGTGCAGGTATACTTGCGTGTACACCAATGCTAGGAGTTTAGTAAATAAATTTGATGAATTTGAGGTATTGCTCAAAACATCAAAGGCAGATATTGTTGGGATATCAGAGACGTGATGTCACACAGATATAAGGGATGCAGAACTGGAATTTGGGGGAGTACAACGTCTATAGAAAGGATAGACAGGATAGGAAGGGGGGAGGGGTTATGCTATTAGTTAAGGAACACATAAAAACCAAGGAAGTGAAGCCAGTTGACATCGCTGGACAGTGCAGTGTTGAGTCAGTTTGGTGTGACATAAGCATTGGGAGATCAAAATTGAGAGTAGGAGTGTGCTATAGGCCTAATGACTCTGATGAGTATATTAAGAAACTGTACAGGGAAATAGAGTGGGCCAGTAAATCAGAGAGTCTTATAATGGGAGATTTTAATTTCCCAGATATTGACTGGAATTTGGGGGCTGGTCACTCACACACTAGCAGGGCTTTTGTGGATTTATTGGATGATTGTTTTCTACATCAGCATGTTCGGGAGGCAACTAGAGGGAGTAATACTCTTGATTTGATTATCAGCAGTGATTCTTCATGCATTAAGAATCTGCAGATAAATGAACCACTAGGTGGCAGTGATCACAGTGTGCTGAAGTGGGATTTACTCAAAGAGGTAACTACCATTAGGTAAAGGGAAGGGTTATTGCTTCCGTAAAGGCAACTACGATGGACTGAGACAGTATTTAAATTCTATACAGTGGGACCAACTGATGATGTTACCAACAGCATATTCAAAATGGGAAGCATTCAAAGAACTTATCTTGGAAGCTACTAGGCTTTACATACCAACTAAGAAATATTGTTCAAGGTTTAGGCCAAAATGGATGTCAAATGAACTAATGAGGCATATGGCAGAGAAGAAAAATGCATGGGATACTTACAAATTAACACATGACACAGAAGCCCATGATAGATACAAGTTGATATGCAACCAAGTTACAAAGGAGGTTAGGCAGGCGAAGGCAGATTACGAGAAATCCTTGGCAAGGGATGCAAAGAAAAGCAGCAAAGAGTTCTTTACTTATGTAAACTCTAGAAGGAAGGGGATGAATCAGATTGGTCCACTTGATATTGATGGGTCAACTGTTGATGATCCTGCTCAGGTAGCTAACAAACTAAATGAATATTTTGCATCGACATTCACACATGAGGAGTTGTTCAGCGAGGGGAATGCCAGAGGTGTATTCAACTCTAGTAGTAAGCTACAGAATCTTCAAATAACTGGGAGTAAAGTGGAGGAGAAACTGTTGAAGATAAACACAAGAAAGGTACCCGGGGTGGATGGGATCTATCCAGTTATATTAAAAGAGGCAGCAAAGGAAGTAAGCAAACCCTTAGCCATAATTATGAGAGCTTCCTTGGACTCAGGGGAAGTACCCATAGACTGGAAATGTGCAAATGTGACCCCAATTCACAAAGGAGGATCAAAGGCTGACACAAGTAATTATAGACCTGTGAGCTTAACTTCTGTTCCAGGAAAATTAATGGAGGCACTGGTTAAAGAAGCACTGCAGGATCATTTAGACAAGACTTCAGTTATAGCTGGGACACAGCAAGCGTTTTGTTAAGGGGAAGTCTTGCCTGACAAATTTGATTGGATACTATGATGCAGTCACAAAAGAACTGGATGCAGGGAATAGCTTTGATATTATATACTTGGATCTTAGAAAGGCTTTTGATACTGTTGCACATGGAAGACTGCTACACAAATTGGAGCAGTGTGACATTGGAGGCAAATTGCTGCTATGGATAAAGGGATGGTTGAGGGGGAGAAGACAGAGAGTGGTAATCAATGGACACTGCTCATCGTGGACTAATGTTATTAGTGGAGTCCCTCAGGGCTCAGTGTTGGGTCCATTATTGTTTTCTGTATTTATAAATGATATTGATGATGGTATATCAAGCTTAATGTCCAAGTTTGCAGACGATACAAAGGTTGGCAGTGTTGTCAAGGACACTACTGACACTATGCTGCTGCAACAGGATCTGGAATGGTTGAGCAGATGGGCTGAGAGATGGCAAATGAAGTTTAACATTGACAAATGTAAAGTACTACACATGGGAAACAGCAACCCCAGAGCAACGTATCAACTCTGTGGTACTACACTGACAGTCGTAGAGAATGAAAGGGACTTGGGGGTGGTTGTGCAGGCAGATATGAAGTTCTCTGAGCAGTGCAGACGGGCTGCAAGAGTAGCTCATGGAGTATTGTCAATGATATACAGGAATTTTTCCAGCAGGGATAAGGAGGTGATTATTCCCTTGTATAAGGCAATGCTCAGGCCACACCTAGAGTACTGTATACAGATCTGGAGGCCTCATTTCAAGAAGGATGTAGAGCTGCTGGAACGAGTACAGAGAAGGGCAACAAGATTAGTGAATGGAACAAAGGGGTGCTCTTACGAAGAAAGGCTTAAGTTTTGCAAATTACAGTGTCTGGAGACTAGGCACCAGCGAGGTGATCTGATAGAGGTGTATAAAGCCTTGAATGGTTTGAGCATGCTCAATGCTGATGGGATTCTTCCTCTAGCTCAGAATAATCACCTGAGAGGGCATAAATTCAAATTGAAGAAAGACAGATGTAGGATAGATGTGCGGAAATTTGCCTTTAGCCAGCAGGTAGTTGGTTGGTGGAACAGACTTCCATCCCTTGTAGTGGAGGTTGATAGCCTAAATAAGTTTAAGGCTCAGCTGGACAGGTATTTTGAACGAACAGAGGGGTGAAGTGGAAGTGGGTTTTTTTTTTTTTTTTGGCTGATGCTGCATAAGCTTGCTTTCTTGCATCAAATGCCTCTACTAATGCTAATGCTAAATATTAGTTCAGTCCCTAAACTTTTTGATCAAGCCTTATATATTATTTTATTTTATTTTTTCTTAACTCTCAGGTGTCTGGATACTTTTGGTATCTATTAGGAATAGGTATAAATGTAACTGCATTCATGCTATAAGTAAGCAGACCAACAAAATGCAATAGATGGGTCAGGACATTGGGGGGGGGGGGATCATAATTGGATACCATATTAGCAGTCAGTCTGTTCATGCCATTGTAGCAAAGCTGCAATGCCTGAGACTGGTGATGGGCATGCTCACTAAATTGAAACATTGCATTCTTGCTATGGATGGGAAAATCAGGTAGATACAGCATTTGGCAAAAAGTGATCTAAGGATGCCCAGAAGAGTGATACACAAATCCCATGAGTTCTCACAAAATATTATCAACCAAGAATTAAGGGTGGCCACTGGAGCTGATATTAATACAAAGATGATACTCAGGGAACTTCATATCATCAGATTTTATGGAAGGGTTTGTAGCACATGAACTAAACGTCCCATAGCATTTGATGGGTTGTACACTAGGCAAGTGTACAACCCATCAAAATTGGTCCGTGGAAAATTGGAAAGCTGTGCTATGTAAGTGAGAAATCACGGTACACAGTTTTCCATCTGATGGCATCTGTTTTCTTTTCCAGATGCCTGGAGAACATTATTTACCAGAATGCATTGTCTCAAGCAGTGCCGGACAGAGGAAGATTTTTCGGCACCCCTTTACTAAAGATATATATACAGTAAGACCCCTGTATCCATGGGAGATACGTTCCAAGACCTACCGTGGATGACTGAAACTGCAGATATAAGCGAACACCTGCTAACCCCCTATATAACAATGATTTTCTTGTACATACAATAATAAAGTTTAATTCAGAAATTAAACACACAGTAAGACATTATCAACATTAAATACAGTAAAAATAAAGTACAGCAGACTCTCGATTTACCGGGACACTTCAAGACTCCAAATTAAAAAAAAAAAAAAAAATCAACCAGAAATCACAAAATTCAAGTAATAAGTTAAGTCGTCATTGGGAGATTAGTGTACCTGTTATCTTGTAACCCCCACTGTCTTCACACCTACAGCTTAAAAAAAAAAAAAAGAAAAAGACCAAATGTTTAGTTTGATTTAGTGCATTGTGCCGATTGTTATGTTCCGCCGCACCACAAAAGGACAAATTTTATGTCAGGGATGTCGGAAATTTTTTTTTTTGTTTAGAAATCGTAAAAATGATGGGCAAATGCAAGAGTTGTGTTTCAAATTAAACAAAAACTTGAAATTATTCAAAAGTTTGAAAACAGTGCATCCGTTAAATCTCTAAAGAACCATTATAATGTTGGTGACCAAACCATACGCGAAATTGTAAAAAAATAAAGAGAAGCTATTCGATTTAAAATCGACATCATAAAAAAATAAAGGGAAGCATCGTGTTGAACACACAAGTAGTACGTGTTTAGTTTTTTCGTTTTTATTTCCGTGGTTAACCACGGGTAACTGAATCAGCGGATACAGGGGCACAACTGTATATATTTTTCATGATTTGTAAAATTTGGCGCCCGTTAAAGAATGGCACTCTGGGCAAGGGTTTTGCTGGCCCGTGCCTTAATGCAGCATGGGTCCCAAATGAAGTTTGGCTGAGATGCTGTCCTGGGAGGTCCTTTTCTGTTTCAGCATTACAATGCGCCCTATCATGCTCTGCAGCCTATAGTGACTTTGTTAGAAGACAGTGTTTTGCGGAAGGTGCCTCCTGGTGTTTTCCCACATCTGCACCATGGTACTTTGTGAAGAAGTACGGAATCTCTATAAAAGCCAGAAAAAGTGTAATGTCTGGTTTTTGTCAGAGTTGTAAGTGTGTTTAGGGTCAAGCGGAACCAGGGGTTTCCCCCATCTCCACGTAGTTTACATTGTGGTGTGTTACAGTACGCTGTAAATGCCAGAGATTTAAAAGTGTGTGGGTCTTGGATCGTTTAGTGTCATGTACCATTGTTCTTCTGGTCATTTAGCTGCTAAACCCCAATTGGGGCCCAACATTGCCCCACTTACGCCCCGTGGAGGCAGACCAGGAACCCAGTAGCTTATATGCACTCTGGCAGGTCCTGCCATCTAATTTCTGAGATTTCGGTGGCTAGGACCTAAAAAAAAAAACAAAACAAAACATGGGCACTTAAGTTTAGAAAAGCCAGGAGAGGTTAATGTGGTTCAGTTTAGAAATCGTTAATTTTGATTAGTTATGTGGGGTTTATGCTGGCGTATTAGTCAGAGTAGGGGGAAGAGACTGAAGGCTGGTGGGCAAGACAGAAATATGGGGTCGATAGGGAAGGCAACCCCAGATGGTCAGTAAGGCATGCCCATGCCTCACCAGGCGAAATACATGGGGTGGTAGGGGAGGGAGGAAACAGGAAGACCATCTCCTCCTCCCCCTGCCAGGGATAGGAAAGAAAGGAACCAGGCAAGGGAGCTGGTAGAGATCGCTATTTGGCTACATGGCAGTGAGGCTGCATCAGTCGTAGTGTAGTCATAAGTCCGGTACTAGAATCACTCGTGGGATAGTGTCCTGTCCAAGTTGAATGTCTTTGTTTTTGGTTCTCTATCTTCATTCAGTATATTTATCAGTTTCACTTAGGTCTCATATTTGTTGGTACATAGGCAGGGTTTCTTGGTAGACAGCTAGTAGCTTCCACATAATTTTCATTCCGGGGTGTGTCCTAAAGGATGTTTTTATTTGTTATCTAGCTGGTCATCTTTCACTCCTGGTGTATTGCATTTAACGTTCTCATTCTTAAGAAGAGTTCTTGAGCGAAGTTGGTCAGAGCTCTGTATTCCTCCTCTGAATCCAGTTGGTGAAACTCTTGCCCTCTGGGGAGGTATCTTATACTCGTGATTAGAATGCACCTGAGATCCTCATATTGCGGACAGTCGTACACGAGGTGTTCCCAGGTTTCGATCTCTCCACATGTACAGCATGGGTCCTCTGCAAGGGCGAAGTCCATTAACTTTGCGTTAAAGGGGCCATGTCCAGTTAGCAAGTATGTTTGCAACCCCAGAAAGAACCAAATAGGTGATTTTGGATAGATTTTTTCAAGTTGCGGTAAGAACTTGTGGGTGATTGCTCCTTTGGTTGTTTCTGCCCACCTGTCCTGCCACATCTGCAGCAGGTGAGACTGAAGCCAGATCTTTTCTGGTTGTTTGTTGGGTCTATTGTAAATTCCAAGAAAGTGGTGGTTATTCCCTTAGATAAGTAGTAGAGGAGTCCTGTTCTTGCCATTTCAAGATCAAGTGGAAGTACTGCTGCTATCACCTGAAGCTCTGGGTTACTCACCGTTCTGCAGGCGCTGGTGGTAGTGAGGAGGATGGTGCGTTGAATTGCATCCAGAGTTCTCTTATTTACGACTAAGGCAGTTTTGTCATACCAGATTGCTGAAGCGTATGTAATTATTGGGAGGAAGGTTGTCTTGTAGTATAAGGCTAGGGTACGCTTTTTGAGAACCCAGTCTCGCCTTGTGACCCTAGCTACCATGGCAGAGCAGTTTCTGATCTTTTGTCTTAGGAATTTGAGATGTGGTTGGAAGGATAAGTTATTGTCTAGTATGACACCCAGGTGTTTTAGTTGACTAGCAAACTTGATAGTTGTCCCATCAATCTTAATCTGGGGTGGTCGTGTCAGTTGCAGGGTTCCTTTGAGCAGTGCCGAGAATGTCTTTGTCGGTGAAATTGTTAAGAAATTCTTCTTGGCCCACTGTTGGAGTACTGCAGGGCCTGATTAGCTAGGTTTTCCAATTGGGCTCTGGAGTTTGCTTGCACTGTCAAAATCAAGTCATCTGCGAAGGCCTGCACCCCCCACTGCACCTAGGTCCATTCTCAAGAACTCATCAAATACCAAGTTCCAGAGGAGTGGGTCCAATACAGACCCCTGTGGACATCCTCTGTGTACTGTTCTTGCGATCTTTTTGTATGGAGTGTTTATCTCAAGTTTTCTTTGTGAGAGATAGGTTTCTATGACTTTATAGAGGTTGATAGGTACTTTAGCTTTCCTGAGTCTGCCCAAGACGCTCTGCCACCAGAGTGAGTCGAATGCCTGGCAAAATCAATCGATATTACGAGGAAATATTTGTTGTCACATTCTTTGACCTTGATAGTTAGGTTTCTGAGGGCTTCTGTTGTGGAGGATCCCGGTTTAAATCCAAACTGATTCCCAGATAGGAGGCCAGCTGCTTCGTAGTGTTGGAGGATTTGTTTGTGCAGTAGCCTTTCAAATAATTTGCTAACTACTGAAAGAAGTGCGCTGGGCCTGTAGGATTTTGGGCACTCTGATTTCTTAGTCGGACTCTTGATGATAACCTGGTATTTAAGGATGTGTCGCTTAAGTCTCACTATTACTGAGGAAGGAGGCAGACACCTCCGAAAGCTCTAATAGTGTTTTTTATCGTCTTTTTATCGCTTTTATATTTATATTTTAATGCATTTTAACTTATTTACTTATTTTATTTTTGTTATAGTTTAGTTTTTGTAAATAATTAAAAGTTTTTGTAAATATTATTTTACAGTCTTTTCTATCATTTTATTTTATTTTATTTCATTATTCAATCAGTCATAAACGGTTGGTGTGTGTGTTTAAAATTGGTGGTCTTGATGATAAGTTTGATGTTGGTTGTTTTCCATTTTGTTGGGAATTTCCCTACCTCTAGGCATCTGTTGAACAGGGTCAATAGCAGTTGTGGTGTATATTCTATTACTTTTTTAAGTACAGTCAGTCCTCGTATAGCACGATACTTGTGTTCCTAGAAACCCTTGTGCAATATGAACAACAGGCCCTATGGGAAAAATAGGGTTAGGTGCCGACCACCCACTAATTTCCGGAGTCCACCAGGGGTTGGCTCCAGGTTTCGGGTTCTTCTTTTTGATAGCTTCGTTGCTTGTATCTGTGATTATTTTAGTTGTCTTATCTTGCAGTACGTCCGGGTCGGCTTGCGGGTCTAAACTTTCTGGATTGTGTTCCACCGCTTCATTCAGTAGGCTTCTGAAGAGCTCCCAGTTGGCACTGGTGATAGCATATCTGTTTGTCACCTGCTTGGCTAGTGGTGTTCTTGTTAGGACTCTTGTTATCTTGTAGGTTATGACACGGTGGTCCGAAGTGGTCCACGAATCTTCGATCCTCCAATCAGTTACGAACCCCGCAAGATTTCTTGTTGCCAGAGAGATGTCGATTGTGGCCTCTCACAGGGTATTACAATAGGTTGGCAGATGATGTGGCTAGTTTAGAACAGTAAATTGGGAGCCCATGAGGAAGTCCTCCAGAAGTTGGCCATTTCTGGTACCTCTTCTGTCTGGTGTAATACTATGGCATGCTGGCGAACGACAGTTGACATCCGCGCCAATTATAATTTTTTGGTTCGGCAGTGTATCCAAAAGTTGTTGTAAGTAGTTTATTGCAAAGGTTATTTCTTCTCCTGGTCGGCAGTATAGTGCCACCACGTAGAAGGTGCCCAGGGCTGTGATAAGGTGTGCGAAAGCGGCCCAGGTCGTGCAGAACTGCATGATCCTGGTGGCCGTGATGTTCTAGTTTCTGATCAATATGGCCGCCCACGGAGTATCCTCATCTGTCTGAATAATTTTGAAGTGCAGTGGATAGCCCCTGACCAGCTTTTTATGTACATAGGGCTCCTGGAGTAGTATAATGTCTGCATTTTCCTCCTCTGCTTTTACTCTGACCTGGTCGGCCACAGTTCTAGCCCGTTGTGCATTTGTCTGGAAGATCTTTATCATTGTGTAATTAAAGTTTTTAATTCGTGTCCCCATCGTTAATTCTTCCTTGGTAGACACTCTTGGCTCTCAGATAGATTGGGCATTTCGGGTCTCTGATGGAGTGATTATGGTCTAGTTTCTGCGTCTTAGTTTGTGCATACAGTGTCTTGGTTCTTGTTTGGGCACGCGTTGTAGTCATGCCCATTTTCAGAGCAGTGACCACATGTCTTGACGTCCTGTGCGCAAGTGTGGGAGGTGTGGCCGAAATTGCAACATTTGTAACACTTGGGAACGGCCACATGCTCCCTCAAGTGACAGGATCCCCAGTCTATGTAGATTAGCATTACTAGAGGCATATGATGCAAGAAAGCAAGCTTATGCAGCATCAGCCAAAAAAAAAAAAAAAAAAAATACTTCCACTTCACCCCTCTGTTCGTTCAAAATACCTGTCCAGCTGAGCCTTAAATTTATTTAGGCTATCAACTTCTGCAACAAGGGATGGAAGTCTGTTCCACCAACCAACTACCTGCTGGCTAAAGGCAAATTTCCGCACATCTGTCCTACATCTGTCTTTCCTCAATTTGAATTTATGCCCTCTCAGGTGATTGTTCTGAGCAAGAGGCAGTATCCATCATGGTTTGAATGGTTTGAGCATGCTCAAACCATTCAAGGCTTTGTACACCTCTATCAGATCACCTCGCCGGTGCCTAGTCTCCAGACACTGTAATTTGCAAAACTTAAGCCTTTCTTTGTAAGAGCAACCCTTCGTTCCGTTCACTAGCCATGTTGCCCTTCTCTGTATTCGTTCCAGCAGCTCTACATCCTTCTTGAAATGAGGCCTCCAGACCTGTATACAATACTCTAGGTGTGGCCTGACCATTGCCTTATACAAGGGAATAATCACCTCCCTATCCCTGCTAGAAAAATTCCTGTATATCATTGATAAGACACCATGAGCTACTCTTGCAGCCCATCTGCACTGCTCAGAGAACTTCATATCTGCCTGCACAATTACCCCCAGGTCCTTCTCATTCTCTACCACTGTCAGTGTAGTACCACATATATGTTGCTCTGGGGTTGCTGTTTCCCATATGTAGTACTTTACATTTGTCAATGTTAAACTTCATTTACCACCTCTCAGCCCATCTGCTCAACCTTTCCAGATCCTGTTGCAGCAGCATAGTGTCAGTAGCATCCTTAATAACCCTGCCAACCTTTGTATTGTCTGCAAACTTGGACATTAAGCTTGATATACCATCATCAATGTTATTTATAAATACAGAAAACAACAATGGACCCAACACTGAACCCTGAGGGACTCCACTAATAAGATTAGTCCACGATGAGCAGTGTCCATTAATTACCACTCTGTCTTCTGCCAGTCAACCATCCCTTTATCCATAGCAACAATTTGCCACCAGTGCCACATTGCTCAAACTTGTGCAGCAGTCTTCCATGTGCAACAGTATCAAAAGCCTTTATAAGATCCAAATATATAATATCAAAGTTATTCCCTGCATCCAATTCTTTTGTGACTACATCATAGTATCCAATCAAATTGGTCAGGCAAGACCTTCCCTTAACAAAACCATGCTGTGTCTGAGCTATAACTGAATTCTTGTCAAGATGATCCTGCAGTGCTTCCATTAATTTTCCTGGAACAGAAGTTAAACTCACAGGTCTATAATTACTTGTCAGCCTTTGATCCTACTTTGTGATTTGGGGTTATATTTGCATATCTCCAGTCTGTGGGTACCTCCCCTGAGTCCAAGGAAGCTCTCATAATTATGGCTAATGGATTGCTTACTTCCTTTGCTGCCTCCTTTAACATAACTGGATAGATCCCATCCACCCCAGGTGCCTTTCTTGTATTTATCTTCAACAATTTCTCCTCCACTTTACTCTCAATTATTACAAGATCATCTAGCTCACTGCCAGTGTTTACTTCATCTATGGCATTCCCCTTCCTGAATAACTCCTCATGCGTGAATGTAGATGCAAAATATTGATTTAGCTTGTTAGCTACCTGAGCAGGATCATGAACAGTTGAACCATCGATATCAAGTGGACCAATCTGATTCATCCCCTTCCTTCTAGAGTTTACATAAGTAAAGAACTCCTTGCTGTTTTTCTTTGCATCCCTTGCCAAAGATTTCTCGTAATCTGCCTTCACCTGCCTAACCTCTTTTGTGACCTGATCGCAGATTAGCTTATATCTGCCATAGGCTTCTGAGTCGCTTGATCACAGACTAGCTTATATCTGCCATAGGCTTCTGAGTCGCTTGATAATTTATATGCATCCCATGCATTTTTCTTCTCTGCCATATGTCTCATTAGTTCATCTGACATCCATTTAGGCCTGAACCTTGAAAAATATTTCTTAGTTGGGATGTAAAGCCTAGTAGCTTCCAAGATAAGTTCTTTGAATGCTTCCGATTTTGAGTTTGCTGTTGGTAACATCATCAGTTGGTCCCACTGTATAGAATTTAAATACTGTCTCAGACCATCGTAGTCACCTTTACGAAAGCAATAACCCTTCCCTTTACCCCTGATGGTAGTTACCTGCTTGAGTAAATCCCACTTCAGCACACTGTGATCACTGCCACCTAGTGGTTCATTTACCTGCAGATTCTTAATGCATGAAGAATCACTACTGATAATCAAATCAAGAGTATAGCTCCCTCTAGTTGCCTCCCGAACATGCTGATTTAGAAAACAATCTTCCAATAAATCCACAAAAGCCTTGCTAGTGTGTGAGTAACCAACCCACAACTTCCAGTCAATATCTGGGAAATTAAAATCCCCCATTATAAGACTCTCTGGTTTACTGGCCCACTCTATATCCCTGTACAGTTTCTTATTATACTCGTCAAAGTCATTAGGCCTATAGCGCACTCCTACTCTCAATTTTGATCTCCCAATGCTTATGTCACACCAAACTGACTCGACACTGCAATGTCCAGTGATGTCAACTGGCATCACTTCCTTGGATTTTATGTGTTTCTTAACTAATAGCATATCCCCTCCTCCCTTCCTATCCTGTCTATCCTTTCTGTAGACGTTGTACTCTCCAAATTCCAGTTCTGCATTACTTATATCTGTGTGACACCACATCTCTGATATCCCAACAATATCCGCCTTTGATGCTTTGAGCAATACCTCAAATTCATCAAATTTATTTTCCAAACTCCTAGCATCGGTGTACACACAAGTATACATGCACCTGTTCTTTTTTCTTAGCTACCCTAACACAACCCATGTGTTTACGTGTATCCCAATGACTCCCAGCAATCTCCGAAATATTCTGAATCTTATTTTCCAAGCTGCTGCTCATTCCAATAGAAGCAGTGCAAGAATCACTTTCACCTCTACCAGTGGCTACTGTTAATCTATTAGTCCTTGTATCCCCCCAATCTAGGAGTTTTCCAACCCACCTAACACTGCTTCCATAGCATCAGCAAACATTCTTGCACCCTTTCTATTTAAGTGTATCCCATCCCTGTAGAAGCAGTCTCTCCTGTTAACAAGTAAAGACCAGGCTGAAAAAAATTTTACACCTTGAGCCTTGCAGAATCTTTCCAGGGCCGAATTGATTCTTGATTAATTTCTTATTACTTGGCAGGCTTCCGGCACTAGTTCTACTATCCAGTTATTGCTGAAACCATCCCTTGATTTGATGACGTATTTAGGAGTTATTAATTGTTGCGATTTCCCTTCCTGATACATCCCCTGGAAATTTCTTTGATATATTTCCTCTGTCAGTTCTGATGCGGTAATATCTTTGTTTACATCATAAATAACTATAGATGGCCCCCCTACTTTTGGGTGGCTCCGCGCTCAGTCCATGGATTGCAATCTTTGGGTTTTCCATTAATTCTCATGCTTCTTCTTTGGTCTCTGTCTCTATGACTATACCCACACTTCTCATTTTCCTAATTCCCTTTACTCTTGTCTGCTTTAGGTCTTCTTTTAGATTTGTTATTATTTTGGTTTTGATTTCATCACTAATTTTTATTTCTTCCAGGTTTCTTGGTCTTAGGATGACCAAATTTGGCGTTGGTAGCAGTGTTTTTCTCTTATTCTGCTCTGTCCCTGCTGTATCAGTTGCAGTAGTTGTTATTGTAGTCCTCAGCGCGTCTGAATAAGAGAGAGAACGCTGTGGCATTTGTTTTTCTCTCTCTTCTAAGTAGGCCTCCATCTTCACTTTCATCTTTTCATGCTCCACGTGTTCCTTGTTTAGGATTGTCTCCAGCTTGGTCCATAAGGTGACAATCTGTCCCCTGAGGCTAGCTGAGACTCTACTACACTGGTCCTTCAACAGATCTTCCAACGCAGTTCCGAGGACGAGCGACTTCTCTAGTACAGTACCCTCGGGCAGAGTCGGGTTTAGAGGGATGTCCAGTGGTCTGGTGTCTTCATTTGGCTGTTGTGAAGCACAGCCTTCCTGGCCCTCCCCTCCTTCAGCTCACAATTTACCTGAACTGTGTACTCTTCTTGCTTAGTGCCAGCTTCAGCTTGGCTTTGTTTACCAAGCTGGTTCATATGTACGTGGCTGTCACTGATGTGTCGCCTTCTACTGCCATTATTTAATACTTGTGGTCGTGAAGTAACTGGATTAATGGAGGTTACTTCGTAGTTGTCATTAATATTGGAGATATTATTAACGGTGATTTTATCTGGGTGATATAATTTTTATCGTGAATTGGTTTTGAGGAGGAAGGCGCATTATGCTCACTGGCTACTTTCATGATCTCGTGAAACCTCTCTGATTTTATCGGCGTCTGGTCCTTTAGTGTACTTCCGTCCGCAATGTTGTTGTTGTTGTATGGCACCCCATGTAGTATTTCATTGTCATTACATTCCCCTAAGTTCCTGCGAGGCAGATCCTTAGTTCGGAGGTCTGGCAGGTGTCCTGGAGGTCTGGCAGGTGTCTATTTCTGGCAATTCAAGAGATGTGACCAACTTTTGGGGGGATTTGCAGCCTTCCCCTAAAAAAGAACTCTGTGATTTTGCTGGCAGTTTATTTATATGTGCAATCTTGCTGCAGGAACAGCAAATTGGTTATTGCACCTGGTGCATTTGATATGCGAGTTTGAATAGAGGTTTTTTTCCGTTCTACATAGGTCACAGATACCATTCTGTGACCTGTGTATTTCAGTCTTGCTGTAACCACGTATACGCTTGTTTGCACTTGACATTGTTTGGTTGTATATTTCAGCGTGGCTAAGAATGGAGACAATGATTATCAGTCAACAGATGGGTTGCAGAAGTTCCCTAGAGATGCGGATTATTTCGGAAGGACTGAGTGCAAGCAGGTGTATAGCTGGAGGCACTTGGTCGCGTCTAAAAGGCGCACATTGACAGGTAGGCAAAGGAAAAAAGATAGGCAAAATACATATGTCGTCTGGCGGGCCTAGTAAGTCTAACTCAGAATACAATGAATGGAGTCTGCCATTACGTACTACAGTACAAATTGCTATCCAAAAAATAAGTCAAAAAGTACTTAACTGCATTTCGGATCCAATGTTGAAAATTTTCTCAGCGGGTAAGGATGACCTTGAGTAATCACTCAGAGCTATAGCATATCACTAAACAGCATTAAAACTAATTTCAGTTAAATTTAAGAGTACAAATTAACACGCAACTACATAATTAGCAACCTAGCGGCCTTCCAGCCTTTTGTCAGAGTAGTGTTTTGTTGTTGTGGCTTTGGCTGCTTGACTGCAGAGCCCCTAGTGGGATCCCACATTGCCCACCAACACCACCACTAGGAGGTGAGCCAGGCTGCCCATCATTCTGGCAGAGTCACCTGAGCTTCCTGACAGAGGCCAAGTTTAGAAAAAAAAAAAAAAAAAAAAAAAAATGAAACAGGTAAGAAGGGACAGAAAGAGGGGAAAGGAGGGCAGACGGAAAGTTGAGGAGGAGCCTGCCTTTTGTGAGGCAAAAATAGGGGTCTTGGAGTGGGAGTTAAAGTTGCAGGGAACAGGTGCCCCTGCATGACCACCAGAGGCCAGTGGACTCCATATCTTGCACTCAGGGAGTGCCAGCAATCCCACACTTTTACAGTGCCAGCAGTATTCAACCCTTGTGGGTTGGAGTCTAAATCCCACACTCAGGAGTTTCCCGAGTGCCAGCAATCCTGCACCAGAACTGTGCCAACTGATCCTACCCTTTAAGGGGTTTGCAGCAGTATCCCGCACCAGAACGGTGCCAGCAGTGCTCCTATCCTTAAAGGGTTAGCAAGTTGTCAGGGCAGAGGCCTCTAGCAGTTAAGAAGCTAATCCATGCCTGTCTGATTCAGGCCTTTGGGAGCAAAATCCAACATTGTTCTCATTTCAGCAATCTTGGCTCGCCTCAGCGCAAAGATTTCTTGCACATACACGGTTAGTGCCTTGTTTCTTCCTAGTGTAGCTTGTGTGAACCAGGTGGAGGCATCGTAGCAAACTGTTGGGACATAGACCGCTTTGTATATGAGGGTCAGAGCTTTGTGTTTCAGGTCCCAATCAGCCCTGCTCACCCTGCTGATTGTGCTGGCGTACTTCCGGATTTTGGTGGCTAGATATTTCAGGGGTGGTTATGGAAAGTAAGACCTGAGTCAATGTAAATACCTAAATATTTAACCTCTGTGTGCTGTCAGATGGGAGAGAAGTTTAATTTCATTGTAGGTGGTCTTCTAATTTGTAGCCTTTGAGGAGAATGAATTTTGTTTTTTCTCCCAAAGTGGTAAGGTTGTGCAAGTCAGCCCAGTTCTGGAGCTTCACAAGTGCTCCATTTGCAATTGTTTCCAAGGATGTTCTAGTGTCCGCACGCACCAGCAGGACAAGGTCATCCGCGAAGGCCAAGAACTCGTCCAGCACAATAGACCAGAGGAACAGGCCAAGCACAGAGCCTTGCAGACAGCTCCGGTGTATCTGTAACTGTCTGATATGAATCCGTAACTGTCTGATATTTGTTAGTAACTCGTACTTTTCTGTTGGTTAGGTAAGACTTAAAACTGTTATATAGGTTTGTAGAAACATTTGATTGCCGAAGCCTCCAAAGTACACTGGGCCACCACAGTCGGTTGAAAGCTCGAGCAAAGTTCACCAATATAGCAAGAGAGTACTTGAAGGCTGAGTGCATTGCTTGTGTGATTAGATTGTTGATAGCATCTTCAGTGCTGCAGCCTGTTTTAAAGCCATATTATTTATCTGAGGAGTGTTGGTCTTCCTTGTAGCAGGCAGAAAGTTAAAACAAGAGTAGACAGTGCAGTAGTTTGGCCATCACGGAAGTAAGGCAATTGGGTGATATGAGGCTGGGTTCTGTGGTGACTTCTCCAGGTTTTTTAGAATTAGTTTTAAGGTTGCAGTCTTCCATGATGCTGGGAAGGTGCCCTCTGCCAGGCACTTATTCAGTAGGCTTAGAAGTATAGCTGGGCAGGCCTCGGGGAATTTTTTGAGAACTTCCACCTCCAGCAGGTCTGCACCTGGTGTTTTTCCTCCTTTCATCTTGTTAATTGCCAGGTCCATCTCAAAACCAGTGAAGGGGGGGCTCCACCGGTGCTGTGTGGTATTCTAAATTCTGGTTGACAATTTCTTGTTCCTGTTGCATCAAGGGTGCCTCTTCAACAGGGTATAAAAGTAAAAGTAAAGTGCAGCCATTATCAACCCACTGCAGGGTGGAAGCCTCCTCAACAATTCATGCTGAGGGAAATGGACCATTATCTGCCACGCTGGTCCAGTGCGGGTTGGCAGATCGACCATATTCAGCAGTCAGGGGATTGAACCCCGGTCTACTCAAAGAGCGTGTGCTACTGCACTCCCGCTCCTGCCCACTTGGCTACGGAGGTGCTATCAAGAATGTTATTAATAGTGTCCTCCAGGTGTAGGTGGAAGTACTGACTATTTTCAGTGTTGTGTCAAGTACCTCATCACGCGGTAATTTATTAGTTACAATTCCGAAAACGATGCTACAGGGGTTCTCATTCCCGGAGATGGACACAAGAATTTGCCACCATTGCTTTTTGCTTTTGCAAATTTCTTTAGTATATTCTTTCCTGACTGCGCAGTAAGCTTCCCTAGCTGCCATAATCTCTTGGGGAGGGGGGAAGAATCGCTGCCCTTGCCCGCTGGAACATTTTCCTAGCGTGGTGGAAGACAGGCATGCAACTTGATTGGCCCACACAGAGCTTCAGCCTTAACCCCACTGAACTCAGGGATGAACTGGAATATTGGCTTTGTGCCAAGCCAAAATGCCTTCAGTCAGGCAGTTGAATAGACTACTGTGTGTAACTTGATATATTCATTCATAAATCATTAAAATGAACATAGTGACACTGACAGACACATATTGGCCATAGTTGCCCTTGTGTTGTGAAATTTGCATAACTATATTGACTTTCAATTGGATATTTACAGACAAATTTTTGGCCTTCCCATGGGGCTTAGTTTGAGTGGTTTAGTAGCTGAAATTTATCTCAATACTATTGAACAATTACATTTAAATCCAGGTTAACATTTTATGGTAGGTATTTAGATGATATCCTTGTTATTTCACATGAAAACAATGTAAATAATCTTATGAGTTCTTTTAATAATATACACACAAGACTTAAATTCACTTTGGAACAAGAAAATCAGGTGAGAACTTGATAAACTTTCTTAACTTTATGTTAAGAAGGGTTAATGATAACATACACTTTAAAATATATCAGACACCTACTAATACAGGAAAATTTTTACATTATTTGAGCTACTACCCTTTTACGTATAAAAGGAGTATCATTTTCAACCAATTTCACAATGCGTATAGATATAGTTCTACACAAGAAACCCTTAATGACGAACTCGGGGAACTTACAACAAGGTTTTTAAACAGGGGATATACAATGGGTATAATTAGGAACATTCAATGACAGATGAAACTAAAATCCGAATTGGTTCCGGTGATTAAAAACACCACACATAAATATTTTATTAAAGCTTCTTATGTACAACAATGGTATGAGCTGTTTATTAACATTTTTAAAAATACAGAATTCAAAATAGTTGCACAGTTGATAAGTAAACTTCAGACAATATTGAGGGCAAGGAAACTAACCTCTGTCTCTAACATGGAGCACACCAGTATTGTCTATAACATTGCTTGTGGGGAGTGCAACTCCTCTTACATCGGTTCTACGCAAAATTATCTTTCGATGCATTTACAACAACACGAGGCATCTGTGAGGGCGAAAAGGACAGGTGCATCTGAACTTTCCTTTCACGCCATTCAGGAGAACCACGTTTTTCTGTTTAACGAAGCTAAAGTAATTAATTCACAGAAAGAATACATAAAACTGTTAATAGCTGAAACACTTTAAACGAAATTAAACTGTTCTATAAATGTACGGAGACCATATACTATTTCGGACTTGTGGACCTTCACACGCATGTGTGAATAGCATGATCAACATGGGTTAATGGTGATAATCTTGTCGTGATGCGCCTATTTTAAAATATAAGAGAGTGGATATTGGTTTTAACTCATTACTTCTTGTGAGCATGGTTTACAACCGAAATACTTGGTCATGTATTAAGAAGTTCAACCTTAGAATATTTTAATGCGGTTTTAATTTAATATAGTTTTAACACAGTTTGACAATTGTCTTCTCTTTCTGGTACTATGGGTTTAGTTTGGGGTAAGTTGATGTGCATCAGCTGTGCTTGGCTCTTCCTTGGTGGCAGCTGGCAGACTACGTGAATTGAAGACAAGTTTAGTTTATTATATAATATATAATTCAACAATCCTTCAATAGGGATATGTTCGCGGTTTTAAAGATTTTAATACTTAAAGATTATATTACATTAATCGGGTCAAGATTTCCTACAATAAAAGTATGATATCGACCTTATATTCAAATGTGCGCGTGCGTGCGCATGTTTCTGTGTGTACGTATATGTATGAACACTGGGTTTTCTGAAAATAAAATTCAGTTTTATGTTTAAAACAACTCAAAAAATTTTTTATACTTTATTTATTATATATTATATTTTAAAATAAATAAATTTTATTTATTATATATTTAAAATATTATATAAATAATTTTATATAATTATACATAAATATATAATAATAACTTTATCATCAATTTGCTATACATAGAATGAATAATTTGACCAGTTCCCGAGGGTCTGTCTCATGGACCCCCTGGATCTGGTCTACGGACCCCAGTTTGGGGAAAAAAAATGCTGTTTTGATAGATGGTAGCATGATGATAGCAAGTCTAATGTCAGCAAGTATCTTCTTTCATCTTCTCAACCTTCAACCCATGCATGGTACTAAGTACAGTAATACCCCGAAGTTACGCGATAGGTGGGTCCGACGAAAATCGCGTAAGTCGAATTCGCGTAAGTCGGGGTACAACTTTGCATATAAATACATATAAATTTTGCTTAATTGGGACCAAGGACTAACAAAAACACTAGTTTAGAAGAAAAATATTAATAAAATGGCAGTTCTTTATACATATTAATACAAAATATGTATTAAAAAACAAATGACTTACGTTAAAAAGTTATTTCGATGTCGATGGCTTCATAAAATCTAACAAATTCGTCTGACGACACAGCGCGTTCTTTTTTTCACGCAGAATTTCTTCGTAGCAAGCTAATAATTTTTTTATTCCTTGCTTTGTAGCTATAACGCGTTCTTCGTTGGAGTCTATGTTTTCTAAAATTTTTAAGCCCTTTACAATTGAGCCCTTTTCAATTTTCAACCTGTCAAGTTTGCAATTGTCATGTGCTTTTCGCCGTTGCTTCGTTTAGGCCTGTAGCACGTGCAATATCACATGGTCTTTCATTTCGCTCAAAGCGTTTCACAATTTCATATTTTTTCTCTATCGACAGAGGCGGACTGGCCATAAGCCTTACCGGGGAAACCCCGGTGGGCCAGTGTGATTTTGGCCATAAACCATAGTATGAGGCCACTATAAATTTTCCCGGGTAAGAATTTTTGATCCAGTCCGCCTCTGTTTATCGATAATTGCTTTTCTTTTTCTCTCTGAATCTGCAGTGTCTTCACCAGGACGCTTCCTTTTCACACTTTTAATTAAGTATTTTACTCATTTTTAGGGAATAAAGCACAATTACAAAACGAGGAGGCACGCTTGATACGCATAAACAAAGCTGCGCGCATGTAGCAACTGAATAAACAACACCATAAAGGCAGAGATACACTATTAACACCTCACATTTCTAGGGGTTACTACCATAAAACGATAAAAATCCAGTTGCGTTTCTGCTAGTGAAATCTGTTATAAACTGGTAGTAAACTCGATCTAATTGCATTTGCGATTATACCGATTGCTGGAATTGTGTTGGTTTTTACGTTATTATGGTGAAATGTGTTTCCCCTTCACTGATATAAAAAACATAAAAGCAGCAAAGTTGAATTTTGTTCATCTTTCGCTCTCATTCTCCGCCGTCGCACCGTATATCGATAACATACGAAAAACGACCTTGAAGATAGTGGGCGGCAGCGTTGCCAAACGAAAAAATCAAGAACGCGTAACTCCGAGTTCGCGTAAGTCGGGGTAGCGTAAGTCGGGGTATTACTGTACTATAGGTTCTAATACCTCTCATTTGGTATTAGAACGAGATTGGTATCATGAAAAAAAAAAAAAAAAAAAAAAAAGAAAATAGCTTTGAATATCATAGGAAGAGACTCACAATTATTGGCCATTGTTGTTTGATTTGGGTTTGAAAAACTCAAATTTCTCTGGAATTTAAATCTAGAAATTAAAGTAAATAAATAAAATAATGATAAATAAATAGATATGGAGGATGTTTTATTGTATAAAAATTAATATTTTTTAATTTTTAAAAAATTTCTGATTCAATTTTTAGTAGTAATTTCACTATAATGCTAGGCAATCAGGTCATAGTAAGAACAGGTTAATATTTACATTTAGATACAATTTTAATTTTTGACTAATTTTACAGCCGAAAGCTTGAAGTACTGTTGATTATCTATTAAGATTCTTAGCAAAGCTTATTATCTTAGTACCCACCTCTAGATTCATATTGGATGGGGTTAAATTTACATAAAGGAAAGTAAAGTTTCCAATTATATTAATAGATTAATTAATTTAAAAACATGTCTCTAGTAATTTTTATGTCTCTAGGAAGAGAAAGTGCACTACTTTTTCCTGGTTGTCATTTATAAAATTATATGAAGAATATTCACGTGTTTGAAAACCAAGAGCTGGACGAGAAGCTTTCGATGTCATCGTCATCAGTTGGCGAATGACGTGAGTTGTAAGTGTTGATTTATAGTATCATAGTACCCAGGCTGGATTACGTTAAACACATAGAAATTTGATCCGTGTGAGCTGCTGTATTGGTGATAGATTCGTGGGTAATTTAGTGTTAAAAATTTTGTATGATCTATTTTGACGGAACCATTCTATAGCTAGGGCTTTGTACTGGAATATCTTAAAATTCGATTTACGTTTCATTACTGTAATTGCTTTATCTATTAATGGATCATGATTAAAAGAGTATGTGCTGACTGAGTTCAGTTCCTGGTTGGTCTGATTTGCAACTATTATAATGATAGTATTCTCTGGTGTTGGCTGTTCTGGAAGCTCCATATTTTATGGTGGTGCTACCTATGTAGCATGCATTACATCCAGATTGCCATTTTATAAGGTGTATTATATTGTTTATGTCTTGAATATTGTATTTATGTTTCCCTGTATTTTCTGAAAAAAGTACTTAGTTTATTATATGATGAAAAAATCAGTGTAATGTTTGTCCCTCTAAAAAAATATTCCAGAGCTGAGGTGCAAGTTGGCTATGATACGGAAGTGTGACTATTGTATTATGTGTATGATCAGTACTAATGTTATCAATGCAAGGATTATTAATTTTTTCTTTTACAGCTAATATGGTTTCTTGAATTAACTGTTTGGGATATTTTCTAGCTATAAAGGTTTTTGTTAGGTATATTAGTTCTGTAGTCAAATCTTCCTGTGAAGATTCCTTTTACTTTTACTCTCTTTACTTTCCTTTATGTAAATTTAACCCTAACCAATACGGATCTAGAGGTGAGTACTAAGATAATTCTTAGCTTTGCTAAGAATCTTAATTTTAATTTTTACAATTGTTTAAAAATTCTATGAAAATATTCACACCAAGGGCTATAACGGAAGCCTCACTACTGTGATTAAGTACATATTTGAAAAACTCATGAACAAAAAGATTAAAGTGGAGCGACAAGTTCAGTTGAACACTGAGGACTGAGTAATCATTTGCACTGCTGTAATGAGCTTTATCAAGGGAAACAAAATTTTGTTCATTCAAATCAGTTAAGAGGCTTTGTTATGGTTATTCCTTAATTTAAACCGAAAATTAAATTAAATACAGTCAGGACAACCCCTCTGAGCAACTTCTGTCATTGTAAAATAACATTTAAAACAATGAATTAATCACAAATTATTTTAGAATGGGACGTCCTTGATGTTTCAGAGGAAGAAATCTAATTCCAACCAGAAACCTCACTTCAGTTATATCCGGTTATCTGCATTGCACAAGTAGGCTACTCATGTGAAACCCAGTACAATGTTTTAAGCATAGGAAATGTGGACATTCACATATGGCTGTTGGCAGGGCCGCTCAGAAGCACAGGGAATGAGTGTTGATCACACAGGTGGCAAATGGAAAGGGCGGCAAATATCGTAAAAATTGAAAACCAGCAGCGTTACCTCACTTGCCCTAAACCACAAGGCTAGGAATCAGTTATTACTATGCTAATCAGAGACGCATCTAAATTGTGGATTCTTTGATCCTGGCGTTTGACTTTCTGAAACTGAACAGTGCATTGGAAGGAACCATTCCTGTTATTAGCATTTATCCCTTGATGTTCAAGAGCAGAGTAAAGGTCTACTTCAGTTACTCTGAAGCATGAAGTTTGTTAAATTTATGGTTTTGAAGTTAATTTGCCATTTTCACAACAACGTTCTACCCTTGTCTATTGCTTTGTTTCTATACAGTCAACAAGACCTGGACTTTTTCGCTGGCCATGAATAATACATTTTATAACCTTTTTATGTGTATCTGTTCTGGTTTTGTTTGTGGTGGGAAAATTTGTTGCAAAGTTACTTGAAGGAGTAACTTGGGAAACAAGAGTTAGAAACAAAACAAAAGAATTTAGCAAATCACAGAGATTTTCATTTCCTTTATTGGCAAAGAAAGAAAATTCTACAGCTGTTATCAAGCATTGTGTACTATTATTCTATATTTCAAGTTTCTCAGAGCAAGAAAAACAGTGTCAACCAGGATGATTGCATTTTTTTCTAATTTGTGATTTAAGTAAGTAAATTTATTATTCCAGTTTTCATTAGTTTAATTTACATGATGGACCATTCACAAATTATGAATGATCCATGACGTTGGCAATTCAAACGTTGTCCAGTTTGTGATACTAATATATGTTACTCATTGCTGTAAATTTAGTTTATTATCATTATTATTCTTTTTTTTTTACTATTATTTTCATTTTGTTACAATTTTACAGAACTACTGTATTTGTAATTTTATTACTCTGTTGTCAGTAATTTTTATTTTTTATTTTAAATAATAATAAAGTAAGTAGACAGTTGTTGGTAGAATTACCATCCTCTCGCTGAGCCCTTGAGATGAATTTGCTGTAGTGACGCCACTGCCTTACAACAAAAAATTTTCGATTTTGGTTGTTATTCGTTGGCTTTTAATGAAAGCACTGATTTTACAGATACAGCTCAACTATCAATTTTTATCAGAGGAGTAAATAGAAATTTTAATGTAACAGAAGAACTGTTATCACTTACTCAATTAAAACAACAACAGGCAAAGATATTTAATAAGATAAAAGAAGTTATGCTAGAATATAAACTTGAATACGGTAACTTAATTGGAATATCCACTGATGGTGCGAGATCTATGGTAGGGAAGAACAAGGGTGCTTTGGCATATTTGAAAAAGGATATGGGCGAAAGTTTATATGCTGAAAAATTTATTTTTCATTGCATAATTCACCAAGAAAGACTGTTCCAAGATAGTGAATGTTGAAAATGTGATAAACGTAAAATGCAGCAACGAAATTAAATCTAAATCCTCACCTGGTCATCGTAAATTTATGGAACTACTAAAAGACGATGAATCTGAATGTTACGTGTATACTTTGTGCGTTATTTGTATTGAATGATTGTGTTGCCAAGTCACAGACAATGAACTTCTGTGTTTGTGCAAGAGGGGGATTCAATCAGGAGTAAAGTAAGAGATGCATAGACACAGTGTAATGAGAAGGCAGAATATTATCATTTAGAAAAGCGTTTCTATTGCTAACCTTTTTATTAATTTAGTAGTAAAATTGTATGATTAGCTAAAATAATAAAGGTGTTTTTATTTTTTAACTCATTAAATAAAAGTTTGTTAAAATTACTCAAATATCTTAGAGCAAAATTCACTAAATATTAATTTTTAAAATCATTAAATTATTGGATTAATTACTAAGTAAGACATTTCAAAGGAAAAAATTAAGTGGAGTAGAATGTAAAAAAAGAATAGAAAAACAAGAAGAAACAAGAAAGATGTATGTTCAAGTATTGTAAAAGTATTAAAACTATTGCACATGCAGAAAAAGGTGATGAATTGGAGCAAATTTATAATGATGATAAAGTAATGGGACAGCCTATAGGGGAGCAAGAAAATTATGCTTCTGTTGGAGGCGAAACAGCAGAAGCAGCAGATGAAAATGTTCCCATAGAAGCCATCAAGGATCGTGGTTGTTGACCCAAAATTTTATCGAGAAAGTGAATAGACATCATGTGTTGGTGGAAATTGGACCTAAACAAGTGAATAATGTTTCATTTCCTTCGAATGAAAAAGGACGATTTTCAAGTGTATATTATACAAGGACATTAGCAAACAATGAAAGGTAAATCGTGACTGGTTATTTTATTCACTTTCAACAAATAGTATATATTGGTTTTGTTTTAAAATATTTGAAACTGCAAATATTCAATTATGTTCAACTGGCTTTTCCAATTGCAAGCATGCTAGTATTAATTTGCAACGACATGAAATATATTCTACTCATATTTCTAATTATAATAAATACTTTACAATGAAGTCCATATTAACAAAACAAACAATTGTAGATAAAGAACAATGTCACTTGTATGAACTAGAGAAAAATCGGTGGACTGAAATTTTTAAACGGATTTTTGCTGTTCAGAAAAAATTAGCTGGCCAGTCTTGTGCATTTCGTGGTTCCTCAAGTGTACATTCCCAATAATGGTAATTTTTTGAAAGCAATTACAATGTTAGCTAAATTTGATCCATACATAATGGATCACCTTTCCAATATTAAAAAAAAATATATTAGCCATATGCCACATTACCTGGGAAGTAAATTTCAGAATGAAATTATTTCTTTAATTGCTGACAAAATAAGGAAAGAAATATTAGGTAAAGTTGAAAATAGCAAGTATTTCTCTATTACTCTAGATTGCACCCCTGACAGTAGCCATGTTGAACAATTGACATTTATCATACGGTTTGTTGTATATTATTATTATTAGCCATATGGTGCAAGGAAGCCTTGAGGCTTTTGCTGCACCAAAAAAAAAAAAAAAAAAAAATTCTGAGTTGCCCTGAGAGAGAGAGCACATGTCAGAAGTAGAAGGGAATCTCCAAGAAAGAGAAAAAATGATGATATCCAGCTAAGGATCCAGCAATGATGTAGAAATAAGGGAACATTTTTTGGGATTTCATCAAATGAATGACACAATACAACAGGTAAGGGATTATGTACATTAGTATCAAATGATTTATTTCCAAAATATAACTTAAAACTAAATAACACGAGGGGTCAGGGTTGTGGTAACGGTTCCAATATGAGTGGAAAATATATTGGCCTTCAAAAACTTATCAAAGCTGCAAATCAGTCGTGCAATGTTTGTACCAGGTAATTCTCATACATACTTTAAATTCAGTAATCAGTGGTGCAACAAAAGTCACTTTCGAAATTGTTCAATTTTTCAATATAGTGCAAGAGAAATTGTGCAATGGAAAAAAAATAATTTTACAAAAATATTCAAGAAAAATTTATTCTAAAAACTGCCATATAGAATTAATTCTTTATTAATATTTGTTGTCGATCTTCTGCTTGGCTCAATATCTGAGTGATGATTACAGAGAAATGATTTGGCATGATGATCCGGATCAAATTGAAGCAATGGTTATCCATTTAGATGTATGGTCATCATAATCTGCAACGTGGTTAATTGTCATAATACAAGAACTCCCTGACTTACGTAAGGATGTGTTCCGTGGAACACTATGTAAGTCTGATTACATAAGTCGGGGACTTTCCCCCATGCCTTGTGCAGCACTTGCAACTGTGCTTGCTGAATTGATTGAATCAAAAAAGAAATGTTCAACGAACATGTAAATAGAATTATTTTTTTGTATTTATTCAATTTTTAATCTCATGCGCAGGAAAAATTACAAAAGAGTGCAATTTAAAAATTACAAAAAAAAAGAGAGGAGACAGGCATAACATCAGTACATTTTACCTCTTGAGCATCGTTGCCAGAATCGACATCTTCAGCTGATAAGTACACCGCTGCAGGGGTTGAGTGCTGTGGAGATTTAGAAGGGGTAGACCACTCAACCTTACGAAAAAACATATTAATGGATGACTGGATGGTGGCTTTTTTTTTTTCATCGTACATTTCTTTGTAGCAAGTAAGCATATCATTCACCCCTCTGTTAATTGTTACGAATCGTTTGCTGTCAGGATCCATCTTCTCAAACCTCACCATTGCCGATGCATTTCACGAAATGCCATTGCCGGGCTCCTCATTTGGTTCAACTTGTGCTTCGTCAGCATTTTTTTCTTTCATTATTGCTGCCTGCAAGTCAATATGTTATTCATTAGATAATTCTTTCTCTTCTTTCTCTATTAACTTTTCTAAGTCTATTTAGATTAACAGTAGCCACTGGCAGAGGTGAAAGTGATTCTTGCACTGCTTCTATTGGAATGAGCCGCAGCCTGGAAAATAAGATGCAGAATATTTCAGAGACTGCTGGGAATCTTTGGGGGTACAAGTAAACACATAGGTTGTGTTAGGGTAGCTAAGAAAAAGAACAGGTGCATGTATACTTGTGTGTACACCAGTGCTAGGAGTTTAGTAAATAAATTTGATGAATTTGAGGTATTGCTCAAAACATCAAAGGCAGATATTGTGGGGATATCAGAGATGTGGTGTCACACAGATATAAGGAATGCAGAACTGGAATTTGGGGAGTACAATGTCTACAGAAGGGATAGACAGGATAGGAATGGAGGAGGGGTTATGCTATTAGTTAAGAAATAAATAAAATCCAAGGAAGTGAAGCCAGTCGACATCGCTGGACAGTGCAGTGTCGAGTCAGTTTGGTGTGACATAAGCATTGGGAGATCAAAATTGAGAGTAGGAGTGTGCTATAGGCCTATTGACTCTGATGAGTATAATAAGAAATTATACAGGGAAATAGAGTGGGCCAGTAAATCAGAGAGTCTTATAATGGGGATTTTAATTTCCCAGATATTGACTGGAATTTGGGGGCTGGTCACTCACACACTAGCAGGGCTTTTGTGGATTTATTGGATGATTGTTTTCTACATCAGTATGTTCAGGAGGCAGATAGAGGGAGTAATACTCTTGATTTGATTATCTGTAGTGATTGTTCATGCATTAAGAATCTGCAGGTAAATGAACCACTAGGTGGCAGTGATCACAGTGTGCTGAAGTGGGATTTACTCAGAGGTAACTACCATTAGGGGTAAAGGGAAGGGTTATTGCTTTCGTAAAGGCGACTACGATGGACTGAGACAGTATTTAAATTCTATACAGTGGGACCAACTGATGATGTTACCAACAGCAAATTCAAAATGGGAAGCATTCAAAGAACTTACCTTGGAAGCTACTAGGCTTTACATACAATAAGACATATGGCAGAGAAGAAAAATGCATGGGATACATTCAAATTAACACGTGACACAGAAGCCTATGATAGATACAAGTTGATCTGTAACCAAGTTACAAAGGAGGTTAGGCAGGCGAAGGCAGATTACGAGAAATCTTTGGCAAGGGATGCAAAGAAAAACAGCAAAGAGTTCTTTACTTATGTAACCTCTAGAAGGAAGGGGATGAATCAGATTGGTCCACTTGATATCGATGGGTCAACTGTTGATGATCCTGCTCAGGTAGCTAACAAACTAAATGAATATTTTGCATCGACATTCACACATGAGGAGTTATTCAGCGAGGGCAATTCCAGAGGTGTATTCAACTCTGGCAGTAAGCTAGAGAATCTTGTAATAACTGAGAGTAAAGTGGAGGAGAAATTGTTGAATATAAATACAAGAAAAGCACCTGGGGGTGGATGGGATCTATCCAGTTATATTAAAGGAGGCAGCAAAGGAAGTAAGGAAACCCTTAGCCATAATTATGAGAGCTTCCTTGCACTCAGGGGAAGCACCCATGTACTGGAGATGTGCAAATGTGACCCCAATTCACAGAGGATCAAAAGGCGACACAAGTAATTATAGACCTGTTAGTTTAACTTCTGTTCCCGGAAAATTAATGGAGGCACTTGTTAAAGAAGCACTGCAGGATCATCTAGACAAGACTTCAGTTACAGCTCAGACACAGCATGGTTTTGTTAAGGGGAAGTCTTGCCTGACCAATTTGATTGGATACTATGATGCAGTCACAAAAGAACTGGATTCAGGGAATAACTTTGATATTATATACTTGGATCTTAGAAAGGTTTTTGATACTGTTGCACGTGGAAGACTGCTGCACAAATTGGAGCAGTGTGGCATTGGAGGCAAATTGCTGCTATGGATAAAGGGGTGGTTGAGGGGGAGAAGACAGAGAGTGGTAATCAATGGACACTGCTCATCGTGGACTAATCTTATTAGTGGAGTCCCTCAGGGTTCAGTGTTGGGTCCATTATTGTTTTCTGTATTTATAAATGATATTGATGATGGTGTATCAAGCTTAATGTCCAAGTTTGCAGACGATACGAAGGTTGGCAGGGTTGTCAAGGACAGTACTGACACTATGCTACTGCAACAGGATCTGGAAAGGTTTAGCAGATGGGCTGAGATGTGGCAAATGAAGTTTAACATTAACAAATGTAAAGTACTACATATGGGAAACAGCAACCCCAGAGCAACGTATCAACTCTGTGGTACTACATTGACAGTGGTAGAGAATGAAAGGGACCTGGGGGTGGTTGTGCAAGCAGATATGAAGTTTTCTGAGCAGTGCAGACGGGCTGCAAGAGTAGCTCATGGTGTATTGTCAATGATATATAGGAATTTTTCTAGCAGGAATAAGGAGGTGATTATTCCCTTGTATAAGGCAATGGTCAGGCCACACCTAGAGTATGTATACAGGTCTGGAAGCCTCATTTCAAGAAGGATGTAGGGATGCTGGAACGAGTACAGAGAAAAGGGCAACAAGATTGGTGAATGGAATAAAGGGGCGCTCTTACGAAGAAAGGCTTAAGTTTTGCAAATTACAGTGTCTGGAGACTAGGAACCAGCAAAGTGATCTGACTGAGGTGTATAAAGCCTTGAATGGTTTGAGCATGCTCAATGCTGATGGAATTCTTCCTCTTGCTCAGAAGAATCACCTGAGAGGGCATAAATTCAAATTGAGGAAAGACAGATGTAGGATAGATGTGAGGAAATTTGCCTTTAGCCAGCGGGTGGTTGGTTGGTGGAACAGACTTCCATCCCTAGTCGTGGAAGTTGATAGCCTAAATAAGTTTAAGGCTCAGCTGGACAGGTATTTCGAACGAACAGAGGGGTGAAGTGGAAGTGGTTATTTTTTTATTTATTTATTTTTATTTTATTTTATTTATTTATTTATTTGTTTATTTTTTATTTTTGGCTGATGCTGCATAAGCTTGCTTTCTTGCATCAAATGCCTCTACTAATGCTAAGTCTTTGGCATCAGTCTCTAGCTGAAGTAGCTCTGCAACCTTTAAAATCATATCTGTAACCTCTTCATATGATTCGTCTTTTTCAAACCCTTCGAAGCCTTTTAAGTGCCGTGGGCATATATTTTCTTCCATGCGCCATTTAAACAACTTTTAGTAATTTTCGCCCAGGCCTTATTAATCATTAAGATGGCATGGTAAATATTTTAAGATTTCCGAAAGTCTATTAGCGTAAAATTTTTCTCATCGTCTACTGTAGATTTTGTGTGTGTAAATAGTATGCTTTTAAATTCGAAATAACACCCTGATCCATAGGTTGGACGCGTGAAATTGTTTGGCGGTAGAAATATGACTTTTACGTTCGAACTGAAATCATCTAGATGTGTAGTGTGAACAGGAGCATTATGTAATAGAAGCAAAATGTTGAAAGGAGCATCATTATCTTTACAATATTTTTCAACCCCGGGAATGAAGCAGCATTTAAACCAATCCTCAAAGAGAGATATTGTTATCCATGCTCTCTGGTTCAATCGGAAATGCACAGGTAGGGTAGCTTTATTGATGCCGTTAAATGCATGAGGATTTACAGAATGGTACACAAGCAGTGGTTTTAATCTGTAATCTGCTGCATTAACCCCAAGCAAGAGCATGACCCTATCTTTTGACACCTTGAAACCTGGCATTGTAGTTTCCTCTTTTGCAATATATGTTCAATCCAGCATTTTTTTCCAATACAGAGCAGTCTTGTCAACATTAAAATTTGCTGCATTGAATAGCCGCCGCCATCAATAATTTTTTCCAACACATCACAAAATTTCTCTGCAGCTGCAGAATCGGCACTGGTGACTTCATCACATACTTTAACGTTGTGGAAACCAGCACGATGCTTTGAACCTATAAAACCACCTGTTACTTGCAACAAACTTGCATTGGGGTTCGCCGTACTTATCCTTAATATCTTTATAAATACTTGTTGCTTTTGCTTGAATGGTCATTTGACTCAGGGACACTCGCTTTTGAATCTGATTTTCCATCCATATTATTAACAGCCGTTCCATCTTCGATATAGCACCTGAGCGCTGTTTTGTGATCACTGTTGTTTTTAAGTGCTTTGATCCTTTAACATGTTCCTTTATATGCGCACTGTTCTTTAAAATAGTATTCACCGTTGAAGCAGTGAGACTCTTGCAATAGATGACAAACTGTCCTTCTTCTTAATTATTAATTAATCATCTTCATTTCTAAAGGAATCTTGTTTCTTTTCTTAGCACTGCCAGCACTTGCACTTTCCATTCGTCCCTTTCCCTTCACCATTGTAATAAGTAAATAGGAATGTTTCTGAAAATTTGTTTTTTATGTGATTGAAGATTTCAGTGAAGGAGAACTGATTTCGCCATAATATCGTAACGTAAAAACCCACAGAATTCCAGTTATCGGTATTATCGCAAATGCAATAAGATAGAGTTTACTACCCATTTATAATTAGATGCACTAACAGAAAAGCCCAATAAACTGGAAAGTGCAAACTGTTTTTATTGTTTTTTGGTCGTAACCTCCAGAAACATGCTTTAGAAAAATATCACAGACATTCAAAACTGATTCTTAAAACAGGAACATATAATAACGATGAAAGGGTAGTGCAATTTCCATTATAAAAATGAACTTTTAGAGAGATAAATAGCTTACTAATATAGCAAAAATTTCAACTTCCGAGGTCTTGAAATGAATTACAAAAAAAACCCCAAAAAACCAGTGTTATTGGGGTCACATTAAGATATTTTCACGATACCTCCATTTATTCCTACGGGATGCAGAATATGTTTCCACAAATTTTTTAAGTTTGCACCGGCTGACAAAAACTTGTGTAAATTTGAATTCCATAAGTCGAGTATTACGTAAGTCGGGGAGTTCCTGTATTATCCATTATGCTGAAAGCTCACTTGGCTTCAGCACTACTAATCACAATGGTTTCAAAGTTATTTTCTGGCTTTCTTAATTGAAAAGGTAATTTCACTCGATTTTAAAGATAAACTTGTTGACAAAATCATTAACTTTTATTTCATATTTTATCAGAAAACTTAAATTTCTTATTCGGTTTTCACCGTATTGCCACCGAGATGAAAGTTCTTTCACATTCCACAATTTCGGGTAGCGTATGTTTAAAATTTCTTTCAATCATATCATAATTTTCTTTATTTAATTTAAAATCGCTCTTTTGCATTAATAACTTATCCTTTTAGGATTAAACAATGCATTTAATAACTTGTCACGAGGTAATTTTTTTACTTTTAAATTTGATTCCTTCAAATTCTTTTCACTTCAACATGCCCTCAATTTTAGCTTCATAATTTCCTTCAGAATTTTTCAAATTATCAATAGCATTGATCGAATTATTAATTTATATGCTTTTACCATTGTGATTCTGTAAAGCTTCTGAAAGGTAAGAGAGCTCCTGCAGGATGTCGATCATTAGTGCTAAATGGTTAAGAAATTCCAAATTTAAAAGTCGATTTAATAATCCGGAATATTTAACTTCTGATTCAAAATGTTTGCACAAAGCGGGATAATTCCTCCAACCCGCAAGTGCCATCTGCAAGCTGCTCATCTTAGCCCGAACACACGACCAATCTTTATAGTTTCCATATCAAGTTCTTTAGCAATCATCCTTAATTCTCGCTAGTTTTTTTGAAATTGGTAATACAGTTTTTTTTTAATTATTATTACCTATATGTCATATTTTAGAACATTTTCTACACAGTGAAAGGCTTGAGAAAGTTTCAAAATCTGCCAACATTTCACCATCGTAAAGTTTATCTAATATCTTAGTTGCCTCAATCCCCTCACTCCCCTCTACGTTGCTACTGTCACTAGTTCTTTGAATATAGTGCAAATTGTTGGAATCACACAGATATTCAGCTACTGTGATCATGTAAACAGAGACAGGAGAAATTTACTGGAAGGCATGGATCATTCACTTCTCCGAAAAACATACGCCTGTTTGTCGGAGTAAACAGGAACCACAACACAGCTTGACCAGAAGCTATTATCCGTGTTGGGAATCTTTTTAATCCTCTGACTGGCTATGGAAAGCAGATTGACTAGCACAACTTCTTGGTATGTGTGATTGCATAGGTTTTACAGACACCACTAATGTTGTGGAACGGTAATCCATATCATCCTTAATTTGCATTTTCTAATTACCTAAATTGCCTAAAGGCCAGAGGTGAGAACAACGCATACAAAGTTCTCTCCTAATCCATTCATTACATGGAAATTTTCTTCGTTCAATGGAAACTATTTTAAATGTAATTACCAAGGGGAATCAAAAAAATTCTCTATTAAGAAGTTCGTTAAACAGAGGTCTGACTGTAATTAAATCAAAAATGAAGCAATTTTAAAATACATAACTGATCGATTGTGCCATTAAAATGCTGGGAATGGGATCGCGCTTGCCGCACCGTAGTTTCCGTTCTGGATACTCAATAATTGCATTCAGGATTTCATTTGTAAAATAAATGGTCATCTCAACAATGGGCCCACAAATTAAAAAAAAAAAAATAACAATGGGCTCTCGCAAGTCCACTATATCTCACCACTGCCTATACATTATAATAACATTTTATTCATACTTATACATTATAATAACATTTTAATATATCCTGTACATTGTAAGTTCGTTATTAATATATGTTTTTAAAATACATTCAATTAACATATAGGTTAATGCAAAAGCATCGGCACCTCCTTAGCCAGGTGGGAAGGAGCAGCAGTGCGTAGCACACGCTTCTTGATTAGACCAGGGTTCGAGCCCGTCACCACCGAATACGGAGGATGCGGAAAGGTCAGGGAATGACCACCGCATATCCCGGAGCAATATGGCCTTAGTTGCTAATGCTCCTAAAAACCAAATAACAACAAAAAAAAAAAAAAAATGCAAAAGCATCATTTTAATGTAGCCATCTACCAAAGTAGTTCAATTAATTAATTAAATTGTCATTTTGGTTATATCTCATATTGTGAAAAGCCTCACAATGAGTTGCCATGATATTGTACTACCTTGAATAAGTAACACTTCACCAGTGGAGAAGACTACTGCTACTTATTCTCAGCAGATATAACCACCCAGAGAGCACCATTTCAAAGCTTGTTAGCTTCTCCTCGGTAGTTGGGCAGGTACCCTGGTGTTGCAATAGTGACAACCCAGTTATGAAGTATAACTTCACAATATGAGAGATGCCTGATAGTGTGCAGTGATATAGAAAATAAAATATTTAAGGGCAAAAGCCCCATGCTACGAGGTAGAATGACTAACATATAGGTTAGTACAAAAGCATCATTTTAACTTAGCTATCTACCAAAGTAGTTAAATTAATTAATTAAATTGGCATCGTTTTGGTTATATCTCATATTGTGAATACCTTCACAACGAGTTGGGCCGACCAGGCTAGCCATGTGGGTAAAGTGTCTGCCTGGCAACCCAAAGGTCGCGGGTTTAAATCCTGCATTGGGCTTGAATCAGAGTAGAAAATGCAAAAACCTTGGGAGGTGCAATAGAAGCCACAGAAGCCGATGCACCAACAACTAACTTGGAACCTGGAAAGATTGTGCAAGGCTAAAGGAGTAGAATTTTTCTCAGCTTTGGTGTGTGCTTGTTAACAGGAGAGGCTGCTTCTACAGGGATGGGATACACTTAAATAGAAAGGATGTGAGAATATTTGCTGGTGCTATCGAGGCAGTGTTAGGCGGGTCGGAAAACTGCTAGCTTGGGGGGAGGATACACAGACTAATAGATTAACAGTAGCTGTTGGCAAAGGTGAAAGTGATTCTTGCACTGCTTCTACTGGAATGAGCAGCAGCCTGGAAAACAAGATGCAGGGTATTTCAGAGACTGCTGGGAGTCATTGCGGTACAAGTAAACACATGGGTTGTGTTAGGTTAGCTAAGAATAGGAACAGGTGCATGTATACTTGCATGTACACTAATGCTAGGAGTTTGATAAATAAATTTGATGAATTTGAGGTGTTGTTCAAAACATCAAAGGCAGATATTGTTGGGATATCAGAGATGTGGTGTCACACAGATATAACGAATGCAGAACTGGAATTTGGGGAGTACAATGTGTATAGGAAGGGAGGAGGGATTATGCTATTAGTTAAGAAACATGCAAAATCCAAAGAAGTGCAGCCAATGAACAGTGCAGTGTTGAGTCAGTTGGTGTGACATAAGCACTGGGAGATCAAAATTGAGAGTAGGTGTGTGTTATAGGCCCAATGACTGTATAATAAATGAGTATAATAAAAAACTGTACAAGGAAATAGAGTGGGCCAGTAAATCAGAGAGTCTTATAATGGGGGATTTTAATTTCCCGTTTATTGACTGGAATTTGTAGATTGGTCACTCGCACACTAGCAAGGCTTTTGTGGATTTATTGGATGATTGTTTTCTACATCAGCATGTTCAGGAGGCAACTAGAGGGAGTAATACTCTTAATCTGATTATCAGTAGTGATTCTTCATGCATTAAGAATCTGCAGATAAATGAACCACTAGGTAGCAGTGATCACAGTGTGCTGAAGTGGGATTTACTCAAAGAAGTAACTACCATCAGGGAAAAGGGAAGGGTTTTTGCTTTCGTAAAGGCAACTATGATGGTCTGAGACAGTATTTAAATTCTATACAGTGAGACCAACTGATGATGTTACCAACAGAAATTCAAAATGGGAAGCATTCAAAGAATTTATCTTGGAAGCTACTAGGCTTTGCGTACCAACTAAGAAATATTGTGCAAGGTTTAGGCCTAAATGGATGTCAGATGAACTAATGAGACACATGGCAGAGAAGAAAAATGCATGGCATACATATAAATTAATGGGTGACATGGAAGACTATGATAGACAGAGGCGGATTTAACAGCGGGCGCACCGGGCGCGTGCCCTGGGCCCCGACTTCTGAAGGGCCCACGCAAAACCCAACAAATTAGTTGAACATATTAGTTCGAAACTTTGTGATTATTATTATGCTATTATATTATACATATTATATTCAAATTTTATTGTAAATAAAACATTAATAGTACATAATATTTTTTATTTATTTAAAAAATTGGTTAACATGTATTTTTATTTTCCCTGTCTCTCTTTTTTTTAAGGGGCCCAATATTTTCTTCTGCGCCCGGGGCCTCAACCGACCTTAATCCGCTCCTGATGATAGATATAAGCTGGTCTGTAACCAAGCCACAAAGGAGATTAGGCAGGCAAAAGCAGATTATGAGAAATCCTTGGCAAAGGATGCAAAGAAAAACAGAAAAGAGTTCTTTACCTATGTAAATTCTAGAAGGAAAGGGATGAATCAGATTGGTTCACTGGATATTGATGGTTCAACTGTTGATGATCCTGCTCAGGTGGCTAACAAACTAAACAAGTATTTTGCATCTACATTCACACATGAGGAGTTATTCAGGAAGGGGAATGCCAGAGGTGAAGTAAACTCTGGCAGTGAGCTAGATGATTTTGTAATAACTGAGAGGAAAGTGGTGGAGAAATTGTTCAGGATAAACATAAAAAAGGTACCCGGGGTGGATGGGATCTATCCTGTTATATTAAAGGAGGCAGCAAAGGAAGTAAGCAAACCCTTAGCCATAATTATGAGAGCTTCTTTGGACTCAGGGGAGGTACCCATAGACTGGAGATGTGCAAATGTGACCCCAATTCACAAAGGAGGATCAAAGGCTGACACAAGTAATTATAGACCTGTGAGTTTAACTTCTGTTCCAGGAAAATTAATGGAGGCATTGGTTAAAGAAGTACAGCAGGATCATCTAGACAAGACTTCAGTTATAGCTCAGACACAGCATGGTTTTGTTAAGGGGAAGTCTTGTCTGACCAACGTGATTGGATACTATGATGCAGTCACAAAAGAACTGGATGCAGGGAATAACTTTGATATTATATATTTGGATCTTAGAAAGGCTTTTGATACTGTTGCACATGGAAGACTGCTGCACAAATTGGAGCAGTATGCCATTGGAGGCGAATTGCTGTTATGGATAAAGGGATGGTTGAGGGGGAGAAGACAGAGAGTGGTAATCAATGGACACTGCTCATCGTGGACTAATCTTATTAGTGGAGTCCCTCAGGGTTCAGTGTTGGGTCCATTATTGTTTTTTTGTATTTATAAATGATATTGATGATGGTGTATCAAGCTTAATGTCCAAGTTTGCAGACGATACAAAGGTTGGCAGGGTTGTTAAGGATACTACTGACAGTATACTGCTACAACAGGATCTGGAAAGGTTGAGCAGATGGGCTGAGAGGTGGCAAATGAAGTTTGACATTGACAAATGTAAAGTACTACATATGGGAAACAGGAACCCCAGAGCAACGTATCAACTCTGTGGTACTGCACTGACAGTGGTAAAGAATGAAAAGGACCTGTGGGTAATTGTGCAGGCAGATATGAAGTTTTCTGAGTAGTGCAGACGAGCTGCAAGAGTAGCTCATGGTGTCTTGTCAATGATATACCGGAATTTTTCTAGCAGGGATAAGGAGATTATTCCCTTGTATAAGGCAAGCCACACCTTGAGTACTGTATACAGGTCTGCGGGCCTCATTTCAAGAAAGATATAGAGTTGCTGGAACGAGTACAGAGAAGGGCAAAAAGATTAGTGAATGGAACAAAGGGTTGCTCGTACGAAGAAAGGCTTAAGTTTTGCAAATTACAGTGTCTGGAGACTAGGCACCGGCGAGGTGATCTGATAGAGGTGTATAAAGCCTTGAATGGTTTGAGCATGCTCAATGCTGATGGGATTCTTCCTCTTGCTCAGAATAATCACCTGAGAAGGCATAAATTCAAATTGAGGAAAGGCAGATGTAGGATAGATGTGCAGAAATTTGCCTTTAGCCAGTGGGTAGTTGGTTGGTGGAACAGACTTCCATCCCTTGTTCAGGAAGTTGATAGCCTAAATAAATTTAAGGCTCAGCTGGACAGGTATTTTGAAAGAACGGAGGGGTGAAAAGAGAGTGGGGTTTTTTTTTTTTTTTGGCTGATGCTGCATAAGCTTGCATTCTTGCATCATATGCCTCTACTAATGCTAAAAAAAAAAAGAGTTGCCATGGTATTGTACTACCTCGAGTAAGTAAACCTTCACCAGTGGAGAAGACTACTGTTACTTATTGTCAGTGGATACCACCATCCAGACGGCACCGTTTCAAAGCTTAAAACTTTATAAATCTGGAGTTCTCAAAATCTGGCACTGTTTTTTTTTTTGTTTTTTGAAAATTTTACAAAAAAAATCCTAATCTAGGAACTTTGTAACTGCAAATTTTTTCTAATGACCTTTCTGGTTTTCAGTCAATCTGAACTGAAAATGGCAAATACAATTTTGGGCTCTCTTCTTACTATGACTGAATTAATCAGCCTCCACTGAAGGTTGCCTGACAAAAAATAGAGTTTTTCTTTTGTCACAAAGTGAAAGAAAAGTTCTGAAATTAGGGTAGTTCCCTCTCCAAGTAGACTAATTTGAAGCTGAGTGGAAAGATAAAGCTATGGAAAAACAAGCCTGAATAACTTCAAGGGTATAAACTGAAGAAGAATTCCTGGTTAGGGCAACTAACTCTGACATAACAGGGCTAACAGAAACCATGGCAACTCGTGTAAAGGTATTCACAATGATATATAACCAAAATGATGCCAATTTAATTAATTAATTTAACTACTTTGGTAGATGGCTATGTTAAAATGATGCTTTTGCACTAACCTATATGTTAGTCATTCTACCTCGTAGCATGAGGCTTTTGCCCTTACATATTTTATAGTCAATACATTCGATTTAATGGACTTTCGGTAATAGTGGATACCTGTTCCCCCAATTAGTCCACTAAATCGAGGTGTACAGTTAAAAGGTGGCGCCTCCGTAGTCAGGTGGGCAGGAGCAGCAGTGCGTAGCACACACTTCTTGATTAGAACGGGGTTCGAGCCCGTGATCACCAAATGCGGAAGATGTAGAAAGGTCAGGGAATGACCAACGCATATCCCCAGAGCAATATGGCCTTAGTAGCTAATGCTTCTAAAAACCAAATAATAAATAAACAGTTAAAAGGTGTTCAGTATCTTTTTAATTTTGTAGTGATCAGTAATTGATCTTTATTTAGTACCTCTATATAAAGAATAAAATTATTATATAAGTATATATAATTTGTATTATGAATTGTAATTTTGTTTATAATATTATTATTATAATAACTATTATATATATTTATATATAGACAAATGTATTTGATCAGTGTATTGAGCCCCGGATATCCAAAATCTGATTTAATAAAATAAATTCGTAATTTTTTTGTTCTTTTTTTATATGTTCAGTTTTATCACTACATCCTATTATTTATATTATGCGCATGCATAATATAAATAACAGGACACACACACACACACACACACACACACACACACACACACACACACACACACACACACACACACACACACACACACACACTTCGGATTACTAAAAGGTCAAAAGCCACTGTGTTAGGTATTTCTTATGGCCTAGAGGTTCCATGAAAAAATTACTAGGACACTAAGGGCGCTGTGAACTGAAAAAGTTTGGGAACCTCTGGCTTAATGAGTAATTGTAAACTACTACAAAAAATGTTTGTTACTGCTTCACTTTCATTACAAAAACAAATTAAACAAAAGCTATTACCACTACTTGTAAAGCAAGAACAACTGAATATAGTGGTTAAAGAGGTAGCTGATGAATCACTTGTGGAAATTTCTGTAGAGGAAGATACGGAGACAGACCAATATCTATACTTCTCCAAGATAAAGCCAGGACAGAAAGCTAAGTCTTTAGTCCTTCGAAACTCGAATAACAGATTCATCGTGCACTTTTTGGGTGATGGAAGTGTGTATTGGTCCCATGTTTAAAGAGAGAGGGGTCTTTACACTTTTGGTGTAAAGACCTCTTTCTCTCAGGTTCAGTGATCAGACCATACCTGATAACCTTGCAACTGCCTTACAAAGTGTTAAGCCTATTAAATTCGCCCAAGATGAGAACTGTTAGTAGTTGCTGTAAGATAAGTCTGTTAGGATATCAGACCCATTTGGCAGGTGTATAGAACAGGCAGTTAGATGGAATTCTACTGCAATATGGATTGCATTTGTTTCCAGAATAGTTACAAATGTAATTTAGTGAATGGGAATGTGATTTTTTATAATGGCAACTCCTCCATGTGCAGAACCATCTGCCATTCTATCTTTACAAATAGTTGTACCATTGCTGAGAGTTACATGCACTTTTACCTTTAAATATATCTCCTCTAACTAACTGAGGCATAATAAGTCATTTACTTAGTAAAATAAGAGAGCCTTGGCAGCATAAAAGTTCTAGCAAAGTCCATGGCAGTTCCAATGAATAATATTTTATCATTGTTTAAAGTTGTATAGAATGCCTGGCAACACTTTATAATAAAGGGTTAAAATTTTTCCAAGTATTTTGCCAGTAATGCCTATACAGGCAGAAATTCTGTCAGAAATTTTTCTGACAGAATCTCAGTTATCAGTTAATTCAACTATTGCTCATCTGTTGTCCCAATTATACACTGTATGATTCCTTTTGCCTCAAAGGTGGTACTTGTGCATATGTCCATTCCGATATTCCCTGTGAGAGATTTGGTAATTTGGAATCTACTCTCTTCGATCTTCTCTGGCTTAAAATCTCTCTACCTCACTGTGTCAAATTCATATGTTGTCTCTACCGTTCTCCCAACTCCGCTAATCACTTGGAGCTCTTTGACTTCCTCTCTTTGCAACTTGACTTTCTCCAGTCCAACTTTCTTAACAGTGAGGTAATTTTCCTTGGTGATTTTAATGTTCACAACTCCAGATGGCTTCCGTTTTCTAGTCACACTGATCCAGCTGGTCAAGATGCTGAGGCTTTTGCAATTTCTAATGACCTGGCATAGATTATTCATTTACCTACAAGAATACCGGACAATCCTAACCATAAAGCCAACATGCAATATGCTTGATCTTTTTTTCACAAACAACACTTCTAAGTACACGGTCGAAGTCAGTGCTCCTTTTGGTACCTCAGATCACAACTTGGTGATTGTCTCTTCTCCAATGGAGCCTTTATCTCATGGCTATTCCCAACCTCATGTTGTTTGGCATTACAAGAATGCAAAATGGGATGACCTGCAAGATTTCTTTTCCTTGGTCGGACCACTGTTTCAAAACTTCTGATGTCAATGTTTGCTCAGATCGTGTCAGTGAAATTATTCTTGTAGGAATGTAATCCTTTATTCCACACTCCACTCTAAAATCTCGTCCTTTATCTAAACCTTGGTTTTCCAATAAATGTGCTAAGGCTGTTCAAGAGAAGAATGTTGCATATTGTAATTCTCTCGTTTCCAATTCTTCAGTTTCATTTTCTGCCTACAACAAAGCTCGCAACAATTGTAAAGCAATCATTAATCAGTCCAAACTAGAGTTTGAACAGGCTAAGAGTAGAAAACTTGCTTCTTGCCCTTATGGTAGCTGAGCATTCTGGTCTCTTGCCAAAGCTATTGGTCACAACTTTAGCCCATCTCTGCTCCCACCTCTGTCAAAACCAGATGGTTCTGTTGTCACTTTGGCCATGGATAAAGCTGACCTGCTAGCATCTCATTTCTCTTCCAACTCTTGTATTAGTGATCTTGGTAAAACACCTCCCACCATTCCCAACATGCTTCATTCAATGCCTCCTGTTGTCTTCCGCCAAAAGGATGTCAGAAGGATTTTGAAGAATCTCGATGCTAAGAAAGCTCCAGATCCAGATGGTATTTCTCCACTTGTTCTCAAAACCTGTGCTTCTGAACTAACTCCTGTTCTTTGCCAGCATTTTTCACTTTCTTATTCCAAAGGTGTTTTTCCTTCTGCTTGGAAATTTGCTCATATCCAGCCCTAAAAAGGGTGACAAGTCCCTCCCATCCAATTATCGTCCCATTGAATTTACTTCTACTCTTTCTAAAGTAATGGAGAAATCAATTAACCGCCAACTTTTAAACTACCTAGAACCCTTCTGTCTGCTCAACGATTGCCAGTATGGATTCCGTCAGTGTCGATCCACCGGTGATATTCTGGCTTATGTTACTCATTTATGGATAAATTCAATCAAAGTTTGGTGAAACACAAGCAGTTGCTCTTGACATCTCAAAGGCTTTCGATCGTGTTTGGCATAAAGCTTCTAAACAAGCTTCCATCTTATGGTTTGCCAACTGTTTTTTAGTAATTGGTTATCCAGTTTTCTCTCTGATCGCTCACTGAGGGTGATGGTAGATGGCTCTCTGTCTTCTAACTTCTCCACTAATGCTGGTGTCCTCCAAAGTTCAGTTCTTTTCCTCTTGTATATTAATGACCTTCTTCCATGACTGGAAATCCTATCCATAGTTTTGCTGATGATAGCACATTACTTTCCATTTTGAGAAACTTTGCCCTGCTCAATCAGCTTCAACTTCTCGAATATCTGCTACCAATTCCTTAAATGCCAATCTCCAGGTAATCCTCCAGTGGGGCAAAGACAACTTAGTTGATTTCAATTCTTCTAAAACCCAGTCTTGTCTTATATCTCGCAAAAAGGATTCTTCTGCTCCTATGCTTATCTTTGGTGACACTCCGATTTCTAGACAAAATGATATCTTTTTTGGGGATTACCCTGACTTCTGATCTCTCTTAGCACAAGCACATTGCAAATATTGCTTCCTCTGCATCTAAAAACTTGGTTTTCTCTTTTGCTCTCGCCGTTACTTTTCTTCCAAACAGCTATTCACTCTGTACAAATCGCAAATCCGCCCTATCATGAAATATTGTTCCCACATCTGGGGCAGTGCTCCCGAAACCTCTCAGGCTTCTACATTTCATTCAGAAGAGGGCAGTTAGGTTAATTGATTACTCCTCTCTAACAGAGTCTCTGCACTCTGTCTCATAGATGTACTGTTTTTACTGCACGCCTTTTCTTCAGATATTTCCATGGTCACTGTTCTTCTGAATTGGCTTCTGTAATTCCAGCTCTCTCTTTCAAAACAGTCCGAACACGTGCTGCCACCATCTAACATCCATTTACTGTCCAACTTCAAATTCACAGAACCAACTTTTCATCTTTCTCATTTATTCATTCAACAGCCTTTTCTGGAACAACCTTCCTTCACACATATTTCCTGAAAATTACACTTCTGTAGACTTACACTCTACAGAAGTTCAGGTCTAATGTTAACAAATATCTTTTGTTTTCTCAACCTCCAACCCAAGCACGGTAGTAAGTACTATAGGTTCTAATACGTCTCGTTTGGGGTTTTCATAAAAATAAAAAAATAATAATTTATTATTTTGCATTTTTTAAAAAATATTTAATTTCAAAGTGTTTTCTTAATATTATATAAATTTGTTATTCTGGAATAATGCCAAAGTTTTTGGCAATAAATGAATCCATGATTTTAAATTTCGCAGTGCTTAGTAGCTACATATTTCTATTTTGTAGTATAAACATATTCTTATATATTTTTAACATAACTTTATACCTTTATTGCATAATTAATAAACTTTTCTTTCTTTAAAACTAATGGATATTTGAATATTTCTAGTGGCCAAAAAAAATTGCATTTAGAAAATTTTGAATTACGACTAAAAAAAATAAATTAAAAACTAAACTTAATAAGTATTGCATCAATCTAAATAGTAAAAGATCAGTAATTATTTTTAATACAATACAATTTAAAACACAGAGTTTACTTTTTTAAAATTTATTTTAAAATTTAAAATTTTTAAAGGTTAAAGTGTGGGGTTATTCAGGCCATATGATATCACTCACATTACAAAACTGGGTGATAGGATTAATTGCCAGTTTTAATTTTTGAGAAATTGTAATTTACTTGATGCCAACTTGTGTCCTGAATAAAAACACCTTTTGTATTAAGAGAAACATATTCAACATTTAATAATTCAGTCAAATTAATTACTAACAAAAAAAATATATATTTATTTCTCTTTAGGGTGCACATTAATCCCTGTAAAGGTTGATACTAACAAATATTATATCCATCCTTCAAAACAAAGCTAGTTTTCATTTAACATACTGATACTTTGAGTGAGTATCAGCATGTTAAGTGAAAATTTTGAGAAAATTTTTATGATGCGAAAAGTTGCCAGAGGTGACCAATTGTCTTTCCAGAGTTTCATTCTTAAGGTGATTTCAGCTGTTATTCAAAATAATAATGAGTTTCTCTTTCAAAATGTTTGCATACTTTGCTGCAAATAAAATGAATGGCCCACATTTATTCTTTGTGATACACGTTTTTTAAGCCGGAAGAGAATTGTGTGTAGTGTGAGAGCTCTTTTTTATTACAAGGTGTATGTTCTCTCTGATATGACTCTTCCAGATGCAGCAAAGCCTTGCCACTTGTCAAAGTTCATTTTACACTTAAGTTATGCACATAAATCACCACGTTAAACTAATCATTGAAACTAACTTTGAAGTTTAGCAACACCCTGCGTGACTAGAAATAAACATATTTTTATTATAAATGTGCTTAACGTTGACACTAAACTTGTAAAATAAAAACTCATCTTTATAATTGATAATTTCCTTAATGCAAAATCAAACTTATTTTAAACTATCTAGATCTCACCATTACTGCATTCTGAATTGCTGAACAGTCATCTGCCAAACATATGATGCTTCTCTTTCACTCTTATGTAAACATTGGACATAGTTACACTCATCAAATCATGTATCATTATTTCCGTTTTCAGTGGTTACCATCTTGTATTTACAATGTGTAGTTAGCGATACAAAGCAAACAGAAACCATGCTTTTTCTTTGCACAAGAGCAGGCTAATTAGTGAGGATAATACCAAAGGAATCAAACTTCAAATTTAATGTATCAGATTAAAATTAGGTGAGTACAGTTTTCAGCCTTTTTATGCTCTTTTACTTTCTATTTTATAGCTTTCATGATTATCTCTGGAATTAATGTCACATTGAGTAATATTTTAAATCTTTAACAAAAGTAACAGTTATTTATAAAATACAATCTTAAATCATCATATACTAGTTTATAGTATTTCTAATTACTTATATTTGCATATATTTAGCAAAAAATGTTTGTTGTTTTACAGATTAATGCAAATATATGCAGAACAGAATGAGTAAATGTAGAGATTCCTACTTTACCTTCCCTCTCCATGAGAAAAAATACAATTTTTTTTTTTTTTCATGTAACCATTTTTTACATGTTGATCCACAGTAATATTAATGGTGGCAAGGAAGTAAGCTTATACAACATCAACCAAAAAATAAATCTGCTTGATCGTTACATTCTTTCTGACAAATTTGTCTAATCATTCCTTAAGTTTAAAATTTATTCGAACTATCCACTTTTGTGGCTGAAAGCAATTTTTCACACAGCCATTGAAAGTAAAGTAACTTAAACTTCAAATTAGATTTATATGCCTGAGTAAATATGATATATATTTAAATGTTATTTACACAATGACATTTCTTTGGATTTATCATTCCTTTCTTTCTTAAAATGTCTAAACGTTCTTCCTTGTCCTCTCTGAAATAAACTACTACTATATCAAAATAAATATTTTTATATAATATAGGACTGCTTGACAAAACTGGTTTTCCACAATTTCATTCTTAAGATGGATTTCAGATGATTTCAAAATAGTAATAGGTTTCTCTTTCAAAATGTTAGTATTTTACTGCTTGCTTACTAAACAAAATGCCAATGTAGAATGAAGCTTTTACTTCCTGTAGAATGCCAAAACCTATTATGTTGTCATTTCTGCCACACTCCTCATTATGATCTGATGTTATGTCCTAACTTTCACTTTCTTCAAAGTGTAAGCCATCTTCAGTGCCATGAAGGGCATAGCTGATTCCACATTTCTTGAAGGATTTGGCAACTGTTCTTGTGTTTCACTAATTCTGATGAATTTTTTCACCCATTTGCACACCTGCAAAATATTTTGTCATTGCATCAGCATTGTTGGTATAAGATTGGGATTTGGTGTCTACATTCACTCAGTCTACTCCTCATACATAAATGATTTAAAGGGTTTAATCATTTGAAAGGGAACAGAATCTGGTTTATCATTAAACACACACACATTCGTGCGGATATGTTGGGCACTGAAACTGACTACAGTGGTGTGATCAGTTCAGTATCAGCAACCCATGTCTGCATGTAGAAGCCTGAAGACTGAGTAAGCAAAACCTTAAATGTAGCCAACCTGTATTAAGCATAGATTGAAATAGTAACAATTCATAGCTTCATAATGTTCGGAAAAATGTTCATAGCTTCCTAAATGCAAATATGTGGCTTGGCTTTTAATCCACTTGGTGGGGGGGAAACAACCCTACTTTTAGAACTTTTTCTTCCAGTTTAGCAGAACTAAAACCAGATATTTTTGTCAAGCAGCCTTCACCAGAGACTGATTAATTCTTTTCTCATCATCTTTTCTCAACAAAAATCAGCGTTCTCAAGTCCTTCATCCTAAGAGCGTACAGAATTAGTAAAGAAGAAAATCTCCAACAGGAACTACAAACAATAACCAGGATTTCCACGAAGAACGGATTTCATCTTCACATTATTAAAGAAGCCATAGATAGGCATCCCCAAGACCATCATACAACCCAGCAGGAACAGAAGGATCTCCATATGCATACCTTACCTACAGTCAGCACTAAAATAGCAAATGAAGCTAGAAAATTTGGTATCCACCTTTTTTAAGAGTTCAGCCTCCATCAAGCAGCTCTTAAAACAACAGCCCAATAATCTCTACAACCCTAGAGGTCCTATCTATAAAATAGACTGTAGGTGTTGGAGGTACATACATAGGAGGATCATACAGAAGGCTAAACTTCAGAATCAGAGTATAAAAAAGATGTACAATGTGGAAGAGTCCTAAAGTCTGACACAGCCCTACATGCATTCCAATGTGGTGACACTTGGGATTTCAGTAGCACCAGAATCCTTTCTACTGACAACCAATACAACAGGAGGAAATTTAAAGACGCTTTTTTCATAAAAATGTACTGAGCCTCAGCAATCAACAGAAAACAGGGAGTTGAATTCAACCTACAATATTTCAACCTTTTTAATAAGAAAATTGAAGAAGAAATGAAAAGCCAAGAAAAGAAAATAGTTCAGATGTCTGGAGGAGTGGCCCACTTACAATCCCCTCCAGATCCCCAGAACCAGCCTGCACACCAACCCTGATGTTTGGAATATGAGAGCAAAGGTCACCACTAGAGTAGCCTGTGCGGACGTACATTTCTGCCGCTCCTGGAACAGAGACGTTTTTTCTGATTTATTTTCTGTTTTATTAGCTTAAACTGGCATATTAACTTATTTTTTAGAGTAGTTTTATATTCTTATTTACGATACTTAGATTAAAGTAACTTAGATAGAGATTTTGTAGGTATTACTTAGTATTGGAAAGGGCATCGAATCCACGTGTTTATCATTCGTAAATAGCCGCCATTGTTACGCGATACAAAATATCTCGAAATAGATAGCATAAGGTTAATGTAGTATAGTACATAATATTGTCAATTAATCAGATAATTAATCTTGTTGAACTTCATTGTCAATTAAATTGTACTTTTAACTATACATATAACGACTTGGGTTACGTAACATAAATAATTAGTAAAAAATAAATAATTAATACTTAACTTGATACGGAAGTTATATAAAGGGATTTCGTAGATAACACTCGATACTGAAACATAAATATAGCGTTATAACTGTGTTGAGATATAAGTTTAGGGTTTTAATTTTGTACTAAAATTGAAATTTTATTGAAATTAAATTGAAATCATGACTCTGACCAGAGCAGCAAAGCAAAAGGCTCAAGCTAATGGGAGTGCTGTGGCTCAGAGGAGAACTGAGGGGGGCAGTTGCCCTCTGAATCACAGCCTATTAAAATGCACTACTTGCTTGATGTTTTTGGAGCAGTCAGGTACAGGACATGATACTGCCATGGGGGATGCTTTGTGTGTGCGCGATGCAAGGAGTGTAAGGAAATCAGGCAACAACTCAGCATTGTTATGGGCCTATATGAGAGCTTGAAGGACAGGATGGATGCCCTCGAATGATTAAAAGTGAGGGGGCCCATCAAGCTCTCAGCTACCCACACCAATGCCAGAGCTTGCACTTGGTCATCGCACAACACAGCGTCAGCCCCCAAGGCAGAATTCGCTGGTCCCAAAGGAACTAGTAGTTGTTGGTGACTCTATTGTCAGGGAAATGGGAAACATGCTTTGTAAAAAGGATAGGTGGAACAGGACCAGGGTATGTCTGCCAGGGGCAAAGGTTGATGACGTAGTAGAGCGGATATCATCTTTTAAGGGCACAAAAGGTGATATAGTTGTACACGTTGGCACTAATGATATTAAGAGTAGGACACTGGCGGAATTACTTAACAAGTACAGGTCACTGTTGAAAAAAAGCCGTGAATTAGGGTTGAATTTGAAAGTGTCTGCAATTCTGCCCAGACACGATAGGAGGGAGTATATGATGAGAGCCCTGTCAATCAATTCGGCCCTGGAAAGATTGTGCAGGGCTCAAGGGGTAGAATTTTTTTCAGCCTGGTCTGTACTTGTTAACAGGAGAGACTGCTTCTACAGGGATGGGATACACTTAAATAGAAAGGGTGCAAGAATGTTTGCTGATGCTATCGAGGCAGTGTTAGGTGGGTCGGAAAACTGTTAGATTGGGGGGATACAAGGACTAATAGATTAACAGTAGCCACTGGCAGAGGTGAAACTGATTCTTGCACTGCTTCTATTGGAATGAGCCGCAGCCAGGAAAGTAAGATGCAGGATATTTCAGAGACTGCTGGGAATCATTGACGTACAAATAAACACATCGGTTGTGTTAGGGTAGCTAAGAAAAAGAACAGGTGCATGTATACTTGCGTGTACACCAATGCTAGGAGTTCAGTAAATAAATTTGATGAATTTGAGGTATTGCTCAAAACATCACAGGCAGATATTGTGGGGATTTCAGAGACGTGGTGTCACACAGATATAAGGAATGCAGAAATGGAATTTGGGCAGTTCAATGTCTACAGAAAGGATAGACAGGGTAGAATGGGAGGACGGGTTATGCTATTAGTTAAGAAATACATAAAGTCCAAGGAAGTGGAGCCAGTCGACATTGCTGGACAGTGCAGTGTCGAGTCAGTTTGGTGTGACATAAGCATTGGGAGATCAAAATTGAGAGTAGGAGTGTGCTATAGGTCTAATGATTCTGATGAGTATAATAAGAAACTGTATGGGGAAATAGTGGGCCAGCAAATCAGAGAGTCTTATAATGGGGGATTTTAATTTCCCAGATATTGACTGGAATTTGGGGGCTGGTCACTCACACACTAGCAAGGCTTTTGTGGATTTATTGGATGATTGTTTTCTACATCAGCATGTTCGGGAGGCAACTAGAGGGAGTAATACTCTTGATTTCATTATCAGTAGTGATTCTTCATGCATTAAGAATCTGCAGGTAAATGAACCACTAGGTGGCAGTGAACACAGTGTGCTGAAGTGGGATTTACTCAAAGAGGTAACTACCATTAGGGGTAAAGGGAAGGGTTATTGCTTTCGTAAAGGCGACTACAATGGACTGAGACAGTACAGTCTGTCCTCGTATAGCACGATAGTTGCGTTCCTAGAAATCCTCGTGCAATGCAAAATCGTGCAATATAAACAACAGGCCCTATGGGAAAAGTAGGGTTAGGTGCCGACCACCGAAGATTGAACACACATTTGGAACCAAAACATTACCAAACACAATAAATAATCGGGTAATTTTAATCGTTAAAAAATACTTACGTATTTTATAACGATTAAAATACGTAATAAAAATAATATTATATTATAATAAAGTATTTTTAGCATTTTTTAATACTAAAAAAGTATTTTTTACGAATAAAATACGTATTTTATTCGTAAAAAATTTATTATATTAAATAAAATAGTCGTAATAAAATTACGACTATTTTATTTAATAGTTTATATTATACTTACCAATTTATACTTACGTATTTTATAATACGTAAGTATAAATTATAATACATAAGTCGTAATAAAATATTACTAATGCTTTTGCTTCTATCGTAAGCAAACTTGTTTTTTGTTTGATTTTCTATCCAAACAGATGACAGCCGTTCCATCTCTTCCAATTCTTTGTGTCTTAATCTAATGGATTTTAATTACACTTTGAGTTGTTCCCGCTATGAAAGTTGTTTTTATTTTCTCTGCATTCTTTGTACTTCTCGGCGTTGCCTCATTTAGGTCTGTAGCACGTGCAATATCACACGGTCTTTCATTTCGCTCAAAGCATTTCACAATTTCATATTTTTTCTCTATCGACAGAAGCGGACTGGCCATAAGCCTTACGGGGGAAACCACGGTGGGCCGGAGGTCGGTGTGATTTTGGCCATAAACCATAGTATGAGGCCACTATAAATTTTCCCGGGTAAGAATTTTTGACCCAGTCCGCCTCTGTTTATCGATATTGCTTCTTTTTTTTTTCTCTCTGAATCTGCAGTGTCTTAGCCAGGACGCTTCCTTTTCACACCTTTTAAGTATTTTACTAATTTTTAGGGAATAAAGCACAATTACAAAACGAGGAGGCACGCTTGATACACATAAACAAAGCTGCGCGCGTGTAGCAACTGAATAAATAACACCGTAAAGGCCGAGATACACTATTAATTAACACCTCGCATTTTACTAAAGCACATTTTTGGAGGTTACTACCATAAAACAATAAAAACAATTTCCAGTTGCGTTTCTGCTAATGGAATCTGTTATAAACTGGTAGTAAACTCCATCTAATTGCATTTGCGATTATATCGATAGCTGGAATTGTGTTGGTTTTTGCGTTATTATGGTGAAATGTGTTTTCCCTTCACTGATATAAAACACATAAATACATTTTCAGAATCTTCTTTATTCCTATCGTGTTGCGTTCCGTTGGGGTGATTCCGCGTTCGACTGCCATTTCTTGTAAACACAAAGGCGAATCGTGTATAAGCGAATTCGGTTCGTGTTATATAAGATAACGTTCCCCTATTTATAAATCGTGTATGATCGAATTCGTGTAATGCAAACACGTGTTATACGAGGACCGACTGTATTTAAATTCTGTACAGTGGGACCAACTGATGATGTTACCAACAGCAAATTCAAAATGGGAAGTATTCAAAGAACTTATCTTGGAAGCTACTAGGCTTTACATACCAACTAAGAAATATTGTTCAAGGTTTAGGCCTAAGTGGATGTCAGATGAACTAATGAGACATATGGCAGAGAAGAAAAATGCATGGGATACATACAAATTAACACGTGACACAGAAGCCTATGATAGATACAAGTTGATCTGTAACCAAGTTACAAACGAGGTTAGGCAGACGAAGACAGATTACGAGAAATCTTTGGCAAGGGATGCAAATAAAAACAGCAAAGAGTTCTTTACTTATGTAAACTCTAGCAGGAAGGGGATGAATCAGATTGGTCCACTTGATATCGATGGGTCAACTGTTGATGATCCTGCTCAGGTAGCTAACAAACTGAATGAATATTTTGCATCGACATTCACACATGAGGAGTTATTCAGTGAGGGGAATGCCAGAGGTGTATTCAACTCTGGCAGTAAGCTAGAGAATCTTGTAATAACTGAGAGTAAAGTGGAGAGAAATTGTTGAAGATAAACACAATAAAGGCACCTGGGGTGGATGGGATCTATCCAGTTATATTAAAGGAGGCAGCAAAGGACGTAAGCAAACCTTTAGCCATAATTATGAGAGCTTCCTTGGACTTAGGGGAAGTACCCATGGACTGGAGATGTGCAAATGTGACCCCAATTCACCAAGGAGGATCAAAGGGCAACACAAGTAATTATAGACCTGTTAGTTTAACTTCTGTTCCTGGAAAATTAATGAAGGCACTGGTTAAAGAAGCACTGCAGGATCATCTGGACAAGACTTCAGTTATAGCTCAGACACAGCATGGTTTTGTTAAGGGGAAGTCTTGCCTGACCAATTTGATTGGATACAATGATGCAGTCACAAAGGAACTGGATGCAGGGAATAACTTTGATGTTATATGCTTGGATCTTAGAAAGGCTTTTGATACTGTTGCACATGGAAGACTGCTGCACAAATTGGAGCAGTGTGGCATTTGAGGCAAATTGCTGCTATGGATAAAGGGGTGGTTGAGGTAGAGAAGACAGAGAGTAGTAATCAATGGACACTGCTCATTGTGGACTAATGTTATTAGTGGAGTCCCTCAGGGTTCAGTATTGGGTCCATTATTGTTTTCTGTATTTATAAATGATATTGATGATGGTATATCAAGCTTAATGTCCAAGTTTGCAGACGATACGAAGGTTGGCAGGGCTGTCAAGGACACTGCTCACACTATGCTACTGCAACAGGATCTGGAAAGGTTTAGCAGATGGGCTGAGAGGTGGCAAATGAAGTTTAACATTAACAAATGTAAAGTACTACATATGGGAAACAGCAACGTATCAACTTTGTGGTACTACACTGACACTGGTAGAGAATGAAAGGGACCTGGGGTGGTTGTGCAGGCAGATATGAAGTTTCCTGAGCAGTGCAGACAGGCGGGAAGAGTAGCTCATGGTGTATTGTCGATGATATATAGGAATTTTTCTAGCAGGGATAAGGAGGTGATTATTCCATTGTATAAGGCAATGGTCAGACCACACCTAGAGTACTGTATACAGGTCTGGAGGCCTCATTTCAAGAAGGATGTAGAGATGCTGAAACGAGTACAGAGAAGGGTAACAAGATTAGTGAATGGAATAAAGGGGTGCTCTTACGAAGAAAGGCTTAAGTTTTGCAGATTAGTGTCTGGAGACTAGGCACCGGCGAGGTGATCTGATACAGGTGTATAAAGCCTTGAATGGTTTGAGCATGCTCAATGCTGATGGGATTCTTCATCTTGCTCAGAATAATCACCTGAGAGGGCATAAATTCAAATCGAGAAAGGACGGATGTAAGATAGACGTGAGGAAATTTGCCTTTAGCCAGCGGGTGGTTGGTTGGTGGAATAGACTTCTATCCCTTGTCGTGGAAGTTGATAGCCTAAATAAGTTTAAGTCTCAGCTGGACAGGTATTTTGAATGAACAGAGGGGTGAAGTGGTTATTTTTTATTTATTTGTTTTTTTTTTTTTTTTTGGCTGATCCTGCATAAGCTTGCTTTCTTGCATCAAATGCCTCTGCTAATGCTAACTACATAAGAACCACCAGGGTAGAAAACTTGGCAACATTCCATTGGTTAATGGTCTTAATCCGTCACCTACAAATTATCTGCTGGCAGCACCCCTTGCCTGAATGCACTTCAGGTTTCTGGGAGCATCAGCAAGAGGAGTCTGACAGCAGGTGTGAATGTAATCTGTAGGTATTTGGTTTTACTTAATGTAATACCTGTTTTATATTGTAACAGTAATTCAGACAATACTTTAGACTTATTATCCACAATTAATTAACTTGTTGGAATTGTATATATGTAATTGTAATATTGGTAGTTGTTATTGTAATATTCAAATTTGTAACCCTTTGTATTTCTTTCTTGCCCAACAGCATGGTCTGATGATGGGTATCGGTAAGATGCTGAAATGTCACCTTAAATTGTATAGTTATTTAGGTGATTAGCTTAATAAACTGTTATTAATTTCACGTGGTATAAGTGGTATTAATTATAGTAATAATCTTAATGGGAAAACAACCACGTAACATCCTACCCCAACTATATTAAAACAGGTTTGTTATAATTGTAGATTTAAGTTCAGGTGCCTCCGTAGCCAGGTGGGAAGGAGCAGCAGCAGCAGTGTGTAGCACACGCTTCTTGATTAGACCGGGTCTGTCACCACCAAATACGGAGGATGCGGAAAGGTCAGGAATGACCACCGCATATTCACAGAGCAATATGGCCTTAGTTGCTAATGCTCCTAAAAACCAAATAACAAACAAACAGATTTAAGTTTAGTGATTATGTGAGTTGCATTTGTTCCAGATTGCTTTTATAGCAGGTCTCAAGAATAGGAGCAGTTGCTCATATCATATCAGGTTTTCTAAGATTCTGATATGATGCGATGTTTCTACTTATTTCTGAGGTCTGAAGCTGAATTCACACTAGTGCCAAAACTTGTTCGGCCGCATATTTTATAACTACTATAAACTAATAACATTTAAGACTTTCACACTTCTCTGTTATCCTTTCTGTTTGCACATAGAAGAGTGAAGCATTGGGGACAGCGTAATGATGTTTTACTTACAGTATATCACTGAATTGAATCCTCCTCTAGTGAGTGGACAGCTGTCAGGAGTTTTCTATCTCAATTTTTCAAAATACAGCAAAATATCAGTTTAACAAATTCATGCAGATGGACACATTATTTATTTTTTTATGAAAATCCTAAACTTGAAAGTTATTAGAACCTATAGTACTTATTACCATGCATAGGTTGAAGAGATGAAAGAAAATACTTGTTGACATTAGAATTGAATTTCTGTAGATTGTAATTTTCAGGAATTATGTGAGAAGGGAGGTTGTTCCAGAAAAATGGAAGTTGAAGGAATAAATGAGGAAGAAAAAAGTTAGTTCTGTGAGTTTGAAGTTGTAAAGTAAAGGAATGCTGTCTGGTTGCACCATGTGTTCAGACTGGTTTTGAAGAGAGAGAGAACGAGGGCGAGGGGGGGAGATTAAAGAATCCAATTAAGAAGTGCAGATGGAAGTATCTATAGAAAAAGCATGCAGCAGAAATCATGTCTATGAGACAGAGAGAGTGGAGAGACTTTGTAAGAAATAACCTAACTGCCCTGTTTTGAATTGAGTCTAGAGGCCTGAGAGAGATTATGGGGGCACCACTGTAGATGTGAGAAGAATATTCCAGGGTATGGCAGAATACAGATTTATACAGAATGAGTAGATGTTTAGAACAAAAGTAACACCAAGAGCAAAAGAGAAAACCCAAAATTTTAAATGCAGGGGAAGCAGTATTTGTGATGTGCTTATACCATGAGAGATTAGAAGTCAGAGTAATCCCTAATAGCTGTACCTACGAATTTGTGTAGTTCTTCCTTGAATTTATTTAAGTTATCAACTTCAACAATGACAGATGGAAGTTTATTCCAGGGATCAACCACCCGCTGGCTAAAAGGAAACTTCTATATATCTATTCTTCAACTGTCTTTCCTCAGTTTGAATTTGTGCTCTCTCATGTTTTCCGAACAACCTAACACTGCCTTGATAGCATCAGCAAATATTCTTGCACCCTTTATATTTAAGTGTATCCCATCCCCGTAGAATCAGTCTCTCCTGTCAACAAGCACAGACCAGGCTGAAGAAAATTCTACCCCTTGAGCCTTGCACAATCTCTCCAGGGCCAAATTGATTGACAAGGATCTCATCATATATGCCCTCCTATCGTGTCTAGGCAGAATTGCAGACACTTTCACATTCAACCCTAACTCAACTTTTTTTCAACGTTGACCTGTACTTGTTGAATAAATCTGCAGATCTCTTACTCTTAATGTCATTAGTTCCAACGTGTATAACAATATCACCTTTTGTGCCCTGAAAAGATGATATTTGCTCTAAAAAGTCATGAACTTTTGCCCCTGGCAGACATACCCTGGTCCTGTTCCACCTGTCAATATAATAAAACGTACCAACTGGGTGGTGCTACACTCAAGGAAGTGGAAAGTGAAAAAGACCTGGGGGTAATTGTGCTGCCAAATATGAAGTTTGCTGAGCAGTGCAGACGTGCTGCCAGGGCAGATCATAGTCTTGTCAATGATATATAGGAATTTTGCTAGCAGGGACAGGGAGGTGATAATCCCATTATACAAGGCAATGGTCAGGCCACACCTAGAGTACTGTGTACAGGTCTAGAGGCCTCATTTTAGGAAGGATGTAGAGTTGCCAGAACAAGTACAAAGAAGGGCAAAAAGATTGGTGAGGGGAACAAAGAGGTGCTCTTACCAAGAAAGGCTTAAGTTCTGCAAATTGCAGCGCCTGGAGAGTGGGCACCTGTGAGGTGATCTGATTGAGGTGTATAAGGCCTTGAATGGGTTGAGAAAGCTGAATGCTGATGGGATTCTTTGTCTTGCTCAGGCTAAGAACCTGAGGGGGCACAATTTCAAATTGAGGAAAGATAGTTGTAGAATAGATGTGCGGAAATTTGCCTTTAGTCAGTGGGTAGTTGATTGGTAGAACAGGCTTCCATCTTTTGTTGTGGAAGCTAATAGCCTAAATAAATTGAAGGCTGACTGGACAGGCATTTGGAATGAATGGAGGGAATAAAATGGGAGGGTTTTTTTTTTGGCTGATGCTGCATAAGCTTGCTTTCTTGCATCGTATGCCTCTAGTAATGCTAATGTGCATAGTCTGAGCAAGTGGAAGAATACCATCAGCATTGAGCTTGCTGAATCCATTCAAGACCTTAAACACTTCAATCAAATCTCTTCACAGGTATGTGGTCTTCAGATGCTGCAATTTGCAGAACTGAAGCCCTTCTTGATAAGAGCACCCTTTTGTTTCTTTCCCCAATCTGGTTGCTCTTTTCTGCACCTGTTCCAGCATGTCTGTATCACTTCTTAAAGTGAGACCTACATACAGTAAGATTGATCTAATCATGGCCTTATACGATTTGATAATCACCTCCTTAGACCTGCTGACAAAGTTTCTGTATCGTTGACAAAATCCCATGAGCTTTCCTGGCAGCCTGTCTACATTTATTAGAGAATTTCTTATCTGACTGCACAATTACACCAGGTCTTCTTTGTTTTCACTTCTCTGAGTGTAGTACCACACAATTGGCATGTTAATATGGGATTACTGCATAACCATATGGATTACCTTGCATTTGTCAAACTTGCAATGTTAAACTTCAGCTGCCATTTCTCAGCCCGTCAACTCAGTTTTCCTATAACTTTTTGCAGTAGCTCACCCTGATTACTTCGTTAACCACCCTACCAACCTTTGTATCATCTGCAAACATAGGCATTAAGCCTTATATACTTTCATCAATATCATTAATAAATATTCAAAACAAAAGTGTGCCCAGCACTGAACCTTTGGGGGACTCCACCAATGATATTAGTCTACAAAGAGTAGTGTCCATTAATAACTACTCTCTGTCTTCTTCCTCAAACATTCCTACGTCTTAATGACAGTAATGGCAGTGTGCTACTGCACAGGATCTAGATAATTTGGGCAGATGGGCTAAGAAGTGGCAACTGAAGTTTAACCTTGACAAATGCGAAGTACTGCATATGGGTAGAAGTAACCCCAGAGAAACGTACCAACTGTGTGGTACTACACTTAAGATGGTAGAAAATGAAAAAGACCTGGGAGTAATTGTGCAGGCAGATATGAAGTTTTCTGAGCAATGCAGACAGGCTGCCAGGGCAGGTCATGGGGTTTTGTCAATGATATACAGGAATTTTGCTAGCAGGGAAAAAGGAGGTGATTATCCCTCTGTATAAGGCAATGGTCAGGCCACGCCTTGAGTACTGCATACAGGTCTGGAAGCCTCATTTTTGGAAGGATGTAGATTTACTTGAGCATGTACAGAGAAGGGCAACAAGATTGGTGAGGGGAATGAAGGGATCCTCTTACCAAGAGAGGCTTAAGTTCTGCAAATTGCAGTGGCTGGAGACTAGACACCTGCATGGTGATCTGATTGAGGTGTATAAGGCCTTGAATGGGTTGAGCACACTGAATTCTGATGGGATCCTTCCACTTGTTTAGATTACGAACCGAATTAAGAAAGGACAGATATAGAATAGATGTGCGGAAATTTGCCTTTAGCCAGCGGGTGGTTAATTGCTGGAACAAACTTCCATCTGTCGTTGTGGAAGTTGATAGGTTGAATAAATTTAAGGAGCAACTGGACAGGCATTTGGAGGGAATGGTGTGATATTTTTTTTTTTGGCTGATGCTGCATGAGCTCATACACTTGCTTTCTTGCATCACATGCCACTACTACTACATGCCCTCAGTGACATATTGCTCCAATTTATACCGTAGTCTTATACCGTAGTCAAAAGCCGAGAATTAGGGTTGAATTTGAAAGTGTCTGCAATTCTGCCCAGACACGATAGGAGGGAGTATATGATGAGAGCCTTGTCGATCAATTCGGCCCTGGAAAGATTGTGCAAGGCTCAAGGGGTAGAATATTTTTCAGCCTGGACTGTACTTGTTAACAGGAGAGATTGCTTCTACAGGGATGGGATACACTTAAATAGAAAGGGTGCAAGAATATTTGCTGATGCTATCGAGGCAGTGTTAGGTGGGTCGGAAAACTGCTAGCTTGGGGGGAGACAAAGACCAATAGATTGACAGTAGCCACTGGCAGAGGTGAAAGAGATTCTTGCACTGCTTCTATTAGAATGAGCAGAAGCCTGAAAAACAAGATGCATGGTATTTCAGAGACTGCTGGGAGCCATTGCGGTACAAGTAAACACATGGGTTGTGTTAGGGTAGCTAAGAATAGAAACAGGTGCAGGTATACTTGCGTGTACACCAATGCTAGGAGTTTAGTAAATAAATTTGATGAATTTGAGGTATTGCTCAAAACATCAAAGGCAGATATTGTTGGGATATCAGAGACGTGGTTTCATAGAGATATAAGGGATGCAGAACTGCAATTTGGGGAGTACAACGTCTACAGAAAGGATAGACAGGATAGGGAGGGGTTATGCTATTAGTTAAGAAACACATAAAAACCAAGGAAGTGAAGCCAGTCGACATCGCTGGACAGTGCAGTGTTGAGTCAGTTTGGTGTGACATAAGCATTGGGAGATCAAAATTGAGAGTAGGAGTGTGCTATAGGCCTAATGACTCTGATGAGTATAATAAGGAACTGTACAGGGAAATAGAGTGGGCCAGTAAATCAGAGAGTCTTATAATGGGAGATTTTAATTTCCCAGATATTGACTGGAATTTGGGGGCTGGTTACTCACACACTAGCAGGGCTTTTGTGGATTTATTGGATGATTGTTTTCTACATCGGCATGTTCGGGAGGCAACTAGAGGGAGTAATACTCTTGATTTGATTATCAGCAGTGATTCTTCATGCATTAAGAATCTGCAGATAAATGAACCACTAGGTGGCAGTGATCACAGTGTGCTGAAGTGGGATTTACTCAAAGAGGTAACTACCATTAGGGGTAAAGGGAAGGGTTATTGCTTCCGTAAAGGCGACTACGATGGACTGAGACAGTATTTAAATTCTATACAGTGGGACCAACTGATGATGTTACCAACAGCAAATTCAAAATGGGAAGCATTCAAAGAACTTATCTTGGAAGCTACTAGGCTTTACATACCAACTAAGAAATATTGTTCAAGGTTTAGGCCAAAATGGATGTCAGATGAACTAATGAGGCATATGGCAGAGAAGAAAAATGCATGGGATACTTACAGATTAACACGTGACACAGAAGCCTATGATAGATACAAGTTGATATGCAACCAAGTTACAAAGGAGGTTAGGCAGGCGAAGGTAGATTACGAGAAATCCTTGGCAAGGGATGCAAAGAAAAACAGCAAAGAGTTCTTTACTTATGTAAACTCTAGAAGGAAGGGGATGAATCAGATTGGTCCACTTGATATTGATGGGTCAACTGTTGATGATCCTGCTCAGGTAGCTAACAAACTAAATGAATATTTTGCATCGACATTCACACATGAGGAGTTATTCAGCAAGGGGAATGCCAGAGGTGTATTCAACTCTAGCAGTAAGCTACAGAATCTTGAAATAACTGGGAGTAAAGTGGAGGAGAAACTGTTGAAGATAAACACAAGAAAGGCACCTGGGGTGGATGGGATCTATCCAGTTATATTAAAGGAGGCAGCAGAGGAAGTAAGCAAACCCTTAGCCATAATTATGAGAGCTTCCTTGAACTCAGGGGAGGTACCCACAGACTGGAGATGTGCAAATGTGACCCCAATTCACAAAGGAGGATCAAAGGCTGACACAAGTAATTATAGACCTGTGAGCTTAACTTCTGTTCCCAGAAAATTAATGGAGGCACTGGTTAAAGAAGCACTGCAGGATCATTTAGACAAGACTTCAGTTATAGCTCAGACACAGCATGGTTTTGTTAAGGGGAAGTCTTGCCTGACAAATTTGATTGGATACTATGATGCAGTCACAAAAGAACTGGATGCAGGGAATAACTTTGATATTATATACTTGGATCTTAGAAAGGCTTTTGATACTGTTGCACATGGAAGACTGCTACACAAATTGGAGCAGTGTGACATTGGAGGCAAATTGCTGCTATGGATAAAGGGGTGGTTGAGGGGGAGAAGACAGAGAGTGGTAATCAATGGACACTGCTCATCGTGGACTAATGTTATTAGTGGAGTCCCTCAGGGCTCAGTGTTGGGTCCATTATTGTTTTCTGTATTTATAAATGATATTGATGATGGTATATCAAGCTTAATGTCCAAGTTTGCAGACGATACAAAGGTTGGCAGGGTTGTCAAGGACACTACTGACACTATGCTGCTGTAACAGGATCTGGAAAGGTTGAGCAGATGGGCTGAGAGGTGGCAAATGAAGTTTAACATTAACAAATGTAAAGTACTACACATGGGAAACAGCAACCCCAGAGCAACGTATCAACTCTGTGGTACTACACTGACAGTGGTAGAGAAAGGGACTTGGGGGTGGTTGTGCAGGCAGATATGAAGTTCTCTGAGCAGTGCAGACGGGCTGCAAGAGTAGCTCATGGAGTATTGTCAATGATATACAGGAATTTTTCCAGCAGGGATAAGGAGGTGATTATTCCCTTGTATAAGGCAATGGTCAGGCCATACCTAGAGTACTGTATACAGGTCTGGAGGCCTCATTTCAAGAAGGATGTAGAGCTGTTGGAACGAGTACAGAGAAGGGCAACAAGATTAGTGAATGGAACAAAGGGGTGCTCTTACGAAGAAAGGCTTAAGTTTTGTAAATTACAGTGTCTGGAGACTAGGCACCAGCGAGGTGATCTGATAGAGGTGTATAAAGCCTTGAATGGTTTAAGCATGCTCAATGCTGATGGGATTCTTCCTCTAGCTCAGAAAAATCACCTGAGAGGGCATAAATTCAAATTGAGGAAAGACAGATGTAGGATAGACGTGCGGAAATTTGCCTTCAACTAGCGGGTGGTTGGTTGGTGGAACAGACTTTCATCCCTTGTTGTGGAGGTTGATAGCCTAAATAAGTTTAAGGCTCAGCTGGACAAGTATTTTGAACGAACAGAGGGGTGAAGTGGAAGTGGGTTTTTTTTTTTTTTTTTTGGCTGATGCTGCATAAGCTTGCTTTCTTGCATCAAATGCCTCTACTAATGCTAATGCTAATGCAACAGTATCAAAAGCTTTTCTGAAATCCAAGTATATAATATCAAAAATTTTTTTGCATATATTTCCCTTATTACTCCATCAAAACATCCAATCAGATTGGTCAGACAAGACTGCCCTTTAACAAAGCCATACAATGACTGCAGTATAATTGCATTCCTGTGTAGATGATATTGCATTACTTCTCTAAACAATGAACCTATTATTTTCCCTGGAACAGTTGTTAAGCTAACAGGTCTGTAATTTCTTTTGTCACCTTCTGATCCCCATTCAGGATACATTTGCACATCTCCAGTCCATAGTTTCTTCTCCTGAATTCATGGATGCTGTCATAATTATGGCTAAGGGTGTGCTTACCTCCTTTGCTAGCTCATTTACAATAATTAGATACACACCATGCACCTTTTTTGTGTTGAATCCAGTGTTTTTTATGTGGAGGGGAGAATGTAAATTTCAGGGGGACATGTAGTATATGTGTATATTTTTTATTATTTAATATTTACAACATATGTATATGTTACAAACAAATCTGTATATTTATGAATGTTATAATAAGAGAATATGAGAAAACAAAATAGGAAAACAAAAGGAAATATTTATTATTTGACATCTAAATACTAATAGTCTGTTCAAAAAAAACCACAATGACAATAATCACAGATTAAAATTTACAAAAAATCATACAAATTATAATCAAACATGCAAGTATTATAATTATCTTATTCTTCTTTGCTTTTTCTTTGTATATGTATGAATCACTTCATTTATTAATTTTTTCAATAACTCATTGGGGCTTCTGCACTTATCTTCATCCAACATTGCAGTGTTTCCTGTCACATTCTGTTGCTGAATTTTGTCATCAATTGATTGTGCTGAAAGAACCTTCAGCACCAGCAGTTGAAATAGGAATACAGCATAGCTTGATACCTAATGTCTTTAGTTCAACATATCCAATATTTGATTCCAAAATTGAATGTATAAGATTGTTGTTGAATTGGTTTTCTGTTTTTGTCACATATTTAAATGAGTGAATGTCATTCCACAAAGGATCAAAGTTCAAGTTTAGACAAGATGTGATTATCTTTATGTCATCTTTAGTTCATAGAAAAATTTCAACGATTCATACTTTGCAGTAATGTTGATGATCGACATCGCATTTGTCATTAAAATGATCCTTCAATGAAAGAGTATTCTATTCCAACTGCACTGTCTGCATGACTTTTATCATTTGTAAAAGGCGGCAAGGATAAAAGAATCAAAGATTGGAAATCCCTGTGACACTGAATTTTTCTCATTTCGGTCCACTGCAGCAGATACTTAAAAATATTAAAAGCCTGCTGTGTTCATACATATTAAACATTTTATATTATTTTAATTATTTGCTATGGCGGGCCTTTAATGTTTTTTCAAATTTCTGCTGCGGCGGGCCTTGATTCACTCCCTAAAAATAAAATATACAAATGTAGTGTTATCATTAGAATAAAATGCTATTTTACAAATAGTAAACTGAAAGAAATATTCACTATGATGCAACTATCAATATCAAAATTCGTTTTTAATCGATGTCTCGATGTGTGAATAACAGACTGTCAAATAAAGGCGAGTTGCTCTTAATGCAGTTGAAGATCACCCCGTATGTTTTGCTGACGCTGCCATGTTTGCAATGATGTAATTTAATAATGTCTGTGATGGGCCGTCTAATGTATACTGGCACAAACTTAGTTTGCCAATAGTCAACCACCTTTAGTTGGCGCCGTGATAGAAACTGGCCACTCAATGTTGAGCGCAGGTTAGCTATTGTTTGCACTTTCTAAAATCTAAAGAGCATTAGTAGGTCATCATCAGTCTGTGCTAAATCTGTGCCCATGGAGAAAAAAACGTAAATATCCAGAAGACTATCTAAAATTTGGCTTTATCACCTTGATCAGCAATGGCATAGAGAAGCCACAATGCGTTTTGTGCAATATCGTTCTCAGTGCTGAATCTATGAAACCTTCCAAACTGAAATGTCACTTAGAGACAAATTAGCATTCAGGACATACTAAAAAGGATTTGGAGTTCTTTCAATGCCATGAAACTGGTCTCAGATGTGAGACATGATCCTACAGGAAGTTTTCAGCAACAGAGCACACAGCAGTGCAAGCATCATATGAAGTCGCATTGGAAATTGCCCAAACAGAAAAAAAAACCTTACACGATTGGAGAAACAGTCATCAAACTCTGCATGTTGAAGATGGTGAAGTTAATTCTTGGGGAAGCCCGTGAGATAAAGATGCGACAAATATCTCTGTCCAATAACACTATTCAGAGGCACAATTTAGATATGTTCGTAGATGTGAAAGAGCAGGTTTTGAATGAAATCAAAGTTTCTCCATTGTTTTCTTTTCAAGTTGATAAATCAATGGATATTAAGTTCATGTTCTCAGTTGCTTGTCTTTGTGAAATATATTCATTTAGATGACATCAAAGAAGAGTTCCTGTTTTGTAGTGCACTTGAAACTACTACAAAAGGTGAAGATATTATGGAGAAGATAAATACCTTTTTTGAGACTGGAGGACTACAGTGGAAAAATGTCTGTGGGGTTTGTACAGATGAAGCACCAGCTATGCTAGGGTCAGTCGAGCTTTCAGACAAAAGTGAAAGAACTTGCTCCCCAAGCAAAGGGCATTCACTGCATGATTCACTGATATGCTCTTGCCAGTAAGACTCTTCCAGCTCCTCTGCAAGAGGTACTTGATTCTCTTATCAAAATTGTGAATTACATCAAATCTGGAGCCCTCAACACCCGTCTGTTTAAAGAACTCTGTAAAGACATGAATTCTGATCACGAGGGTCTTCTTTTTCTATACTGCTGTACACTGGTTGTTGAAAGGAAATGTCAATTGTGTCTTTGAGTTTAAAGATGAAATCAAGTTGTTCCTGGATGTGCAAGGGAAACACGATCTTGTTGCTTACTTTAATGATGAAGCTTGGAAGAAAAGAGTTGCTTTCTTAGCAGACAGTTTAGACCAGCTAAAGAAGCTGAACCTGAAACTTCAGGGAAAGGAAACACACATTATCCAATTTCAAGACAATCTTCAGGCATTTGTATCCAAGCTGCAAAACTGGCATCGGGAAATGAATCTTGGAAACATTGCCACGTTTGAGAAACTCTGCAGTGTGGTAGAGGAATCTGAAGGTGAACTGGATGAGAATCCGAAGGAGGAGATTACTGGGCACCTTGAAAAAGAATTTCAGCGGTACTTCCCTGAGAGCTTACAGAAGAAGAAGCTGCACTGGTACGAAACCCATTCTCTGCTTCCCTGAATGTAGCCAGCAATTCTGATGAAGTACAGGATGAATTCTTGGATCTGCAGAACAATTCCTCAGCATGTAATTTGTTTTATGAAAAATTGCTGACTCAGTTCTGGTGTGCTATGTATCAGTCATATCCAAATGTCACGATGCTTACCTTTTGAATTTTACTTCCTTTTGTCTCTACATATCTGCGAGAGTGGATTTTCAATGCTGCTTCATATCAAAACAAAGGCAAGAAACAGACCGAACATTGAGGATGACATGAGGTTGGCTTTAACAAAAATGGTGCCTCCGTAGCCAGGTGGGAAGGAGCAGCAGTGCGTATTACACGCTTCTTGATTGGACCGGGGTTCGAGCCCGTCACCACCAAATATGGAGGATGTGGAAAGGTCAGGGAATGACCACCACATATTCCCGGAGCATATATGCCTTAGTTGCCAATGCTCCTAAAAACCAAATAACAACAGCTTTAACAAACACTGAATTTTGAAGCTGGTTGCCCAGATGAAAGTACAACCATCACATTAAATATTAGGTTAATTAAATATTAGGTTAGAATTATATTATGAAAAAATCTATTTTAATGTGTTTTCTTTACCCTATTAAAAATGCCTTTTTATGCAAATGTGATGGGGGTCGTAGGTTACTTGGCTATTATAAAAGGGGGTCGTGACTCAAAAAAAGGTTGGGAAACACTGGCCTAGGGGCTTGTGTTTTCACACAGAAACCTCAAGTTTACTGTCCAGCACCATGAGGAGGCGGGCCTGGCTGGGCAGCAGAGAGTATAAAGTGCTGGTGAGATGAACCCCATGGTAGCCAAGGCTACAGACAGGGAGAGCCCAGTCAAAAAAAAAAAAAAGAAAGAAAGAAAGTGAAAGTTAGAAGGTAGTAGTGGGGAGATAGGAAGTGGGATGGGGTTAAAGTGGTAGAAAGGGGGCACCAATGCACCATTAAAAACCAAATCATTCATTCATTCCTGGTTGAAAGGGGAACCCCAGGTCAGGATGCCCATCCTCCTCTAAGGGTGTTAGGTGAAGGTTGGCAGTGGGGTGACCCACCAGGCGAAGGGGAAGGGTGCCCCCAGGTTGGGGAGAGAGAATAACAAACCCAAGTGGTAGGAGTGAAGGATCATAAGTAAAGGGATCCCTATGTTGGAGCACCTGTGTGGTGCTCTGGCCAGGGTTAATTCCTGCTGGTCAGTCTACTGGTAAATCTCTCCCACACCACACTGGCTAGGTAGCAATGGCATGGTGTCTGCTTGGATGAGCAGGGGCCCTACTGGTCCACGTGTCCACCAGTCATCCAGTGGGGGCGAGACAGGCAGTTATTTTTATTTTCACTCATAATCCTCATTCACTGCTCTCATTCTGATTTTATAATTTTTTCTTATATTTTGTTATTTTTTTTTTGTTAGGTTATATATATATATAACTTTTTTTTTTTACACATCCATCCTCTTTCTTACACCAGGGGGAATGCAGTGGTATATAGTGTAACTTAATATACTAAAACCTAATAACTAATCTTAAATAAAGATAGATTGAAAGAAATAAGACTAGGAGTTAATAATTAAATTGAACATTATTTAGTTTTTTCTTTTGCACTCCCATACACATTCTCAGTCATCCTGGCATTCATTTCTTTTTTTTTTTTTTGCACTGCTCTCCCCTGGCACTTCAACTTACTGTTATTTTTCAGGTAAAGTGCATCCCCAGCTGCTGCATATTATGCAGGCCTGTGTGTGTAATTCAATTTGAGTTAGTATGTTTAAACTAAATAACTTATTATTAACTGTGTATTCATTCAGTCAATTATATTCATTCCTTCACTCACTCCCATTTACCATAACATTCGTTTACTCTTTCTTGCTGTTTTACTGGGCCACTCATCATCATGAACTTGGTCCAGCTTAGGTCTTTTAAGACCTGTTCCGTTGTGGCTCTTGGAGGTGGTCTTGATCTCGCCATCGTTGTCTAGGTCAACCAACTCTTGCCTGTAGGTTTGTAGTTTTTTTTTTTTTTTTTGTCTCATACTCTGAGACCATAGGTGTCCCATCTACTGGAACTGGCCCACCTTCCCGTGGTGTGGACGAGTACCCAGAATCATCTGTCCAGGTGATTGATGCTTCTAGGTAGCCAAGTGGCCAGAACGTAACAACAGAACACACACATAATACACACAAATCGACGTCACACACATATCTGGCCCATTTGTAGTGATACTGTTCTTCACAGAGATACGAGGCGGAGTTGAACTGATGTTCTAGGAGCCACCCCTTACATAAACACATGTCCACACATGTGGGTTTGTAGTTAAAGGCTAATTTTGGGATCTGGTCTGGGTTCATTTTTTCTATGTGGCTGTTCCATTTTTCCTGATACCGTTTTATGTCATTTACTATGTTATCTACTTTTAATTTCTCGCAGATATCTAAATTTCTTTGGTGGTCTAGTCTTGTAAAGCCTAATAATGGTCTTAAAAATCTCATTTGTGCTGCTTCTAGTTTGTGTGCATATTTCTTATTTATGACCCAAGTCTCACAGCTGTAGAAGAGGGCTGGTTTTGAAGTGATGTTGTGTAGTCGTAATTTTGTTTCAGTTGTCATTTGTTTTCCAAAGTAGCGTTTAATCGTTCCATTCATTTTATTATATTTTTGTAGTTTAGTGTGGATGTCTTTCCTTTCATTTGATATTAAATTTCCCAAATAGGTGAAGTCAGATATTTGTTCTATTATTTTATCATCAATAATAATTTTGACTCTTTATGTTTTTTCCACATAATCCCATTGATTTTGTTTTTGAGATGGAGATTTTCATCTCATACTTTTTACCTATTTTATTAAGTTCATTTGCTGCTATCTGTAGTTCGTCTTTGGATTTTGCAATTATAACTTGATCATCAGCATATAATATAGTTTAGATTTTATTCCTGTTGTTCAACTGTATTCCGTTGTTAATTGTTTGTTTCGATTCTTTAAGAATTTTATTGATGTAGATATTAAATAAATTTGGTGATAGTCCACATCCTTGTTTCCCTCCTTTACTGGTGTTAATTGGGTCTGATAGTTTGCCATTAGAATATTTTATACAGACTTTTGAGTTTTTATATAGGCTTTGGATCACTTTCCGGAGTTGGGTTGAGATATTTTCTTCATGTAGAATCTGCCAAAGTTTTTCCCGATTTATGTTGTCATGTGCTTTTTCATAATCGATAAAGAGCAGAAATGTTGGTAGATTGAATTCTCTTCTTTTCTCAAAAATTTGTTGTAGTGAGAAAATGGCATCTATTGTGCTTCTCCCTTTTCTGAACCCATATTGTTTTTCTTATAAGAATTGTTCACTGTATTTATTAAGTTTATTCTTTAGTATATTAGAGTATAGCTTTGCAGCAGTTGATAGCAGTGTTATCCCTCTGTAGTTGTTAGAGTTATTTCTGGAGCCTTTTTTGTGTAAATTGATTACTATTCCTGTTTCCCAATGTTTGGGTATCTGTTGCTTATGCCATATGATGTTAAATAATTTTAGTAGTGCGTTTTTTAGTAAGGTGCCCCCATATTTAAATAGTTCTACATTCAAATTGTCTATGCCTGTGCTTTTTCGTGTTTTTGATTTTTGTAATATTAACTCTAGTTCTTCCATTGTTATATTTTCTTCATCTTTGGTTATCGCAGATTCATCTTCCAATTCCCTAGTGCCTGGGTTATACCATAGTTTGGAATAGTGTTGCTTCCATTCTGCTTGTGAGATGGAGTTGGTTTTTATTTGATCATTTGTGTCTAGTTGTAATTTCTTAAAAATTTTAAAACCTCTTCTCTGTGGGCCCATGATAAAAGGGGCACGTTCTAAAGATTTAACAAATTTATCCCAGTCATCTCGTTTGATTCTTCTGATTAGTTTTCTGACTTCTTCTCTGAGCTTTTTATATTTTACGTGTAGATGTAGGTCTTTAGTTTGTAGGAACAGTTTATAGGTCTTTTTTTTCTCATTGATTGTTTGTTTCAATTATTCATTCCAAGTTCTTAGCCAGTTTTTATTTTTTATAGGTTCATATCCAAGCCTTTCTTCAGCAGCTCCCAGAATTGATTTTTTCATGTTTGACCAGATTTATTCAACATTGTCACTTTCATCTGATTTGAGTTTATCTTTCAATCAACTTTCATACAGGAATTTAGTGCTTTTGTCTTCCAACAAATGTATTTTTAATTTCTTAGTAGTTTTTGTTGGTATTTTCTTTTTATTTTGAAAGTGCTTTCTACTAGGTAGTGATCACTGTCAATTTCACTGCCTCTGAATACTCTGTCTCTAATTTTGTCATTTAAATTTTTATTAATGATAATATAATCTATTATAGACTTTGTTTCTTGCTTCCCATGTGAATTTATGGATATTCTTGTCTGAAAAAAAGTATTTGTAATTTTAAGTTTATTAAAAATGCAGAAGTCTATCGGGCACCTTCCATTATTGTTGACCACGGGTTTGCCTTCTGATCCTATACATTTGTCTACTGATTGAGCACCAACCCTTGCATTAAAATCTCCTGTTAGTATGAGATATTCATTTTTGTTAGTTTGGTCTATGATCTGTTGTAATTCATCATAAAATTCTGTGGTTTCATCAATCTTCTACTGGTGTGTAGATGCCAATGATTGTTATTGTATAGGATAGAATTTTTAGTCTTAATTTCAATATTCTCGGTGATATCCAAGAGTAGTCTAATATTTTGTTTTCCCATTCTTTCTTTATTATAACAGCAACTCCAGATGATGCCCACATTTCACTTGGTACGTCGGAGTAAATCATTATAAAGTTACCTATTTCTTTGGATCCTTTGTTCTTCTTTTTTGTTTTGGTAATGACTGCTATGTCAATATTTATATTTTCTAGTTCCATGGTCAATTCATCTAATTTGTGATTTATTCCCCTAACGTTCCAAGTTGGTACTTTAAGTCCCTTAATCATTAGCATTAGCATTAGTAGAGGCATTTGATGCAAGAAAGCAAGCTTATGCAGCATCAGCCAAAAAAAAAAAAAAAACAAAAAAAAAAACACCACTTCCACTTCACCCCTCTGTTCGTTCAAAATACCTGTCCAGCTGAGCCTTAAACTTATTTAGGCTATCAACTTCCACGACAAGGGATGGAAGTATGTTCCACCAACCAACCACTCGCTGGCTAAAGGCAAATTTCCGCACGTCTATTCTACATCTGTCTTTCCTCAATTTGAATTTATGCCCTCTCAGGTGATTATTCTGAGCGAGACGAAGAATCCCATCAGCATTGAGCATGCTCAAACCATTTAATGCTTTATACACCTCTATCAGATCACCTCGCTGGTGCCTAGTCTCCAGACACTGTAATTTGCAAAACTTTAAGCCTTTCTTCGTAAGAGCACCCCTTTGTTCCATTCACTAATCTTGTTGCCCTTCTCTGTACTCGTTCCAGCAGCTCTACATCCTTCTTGAAATGAGGCCTCCAGACCTGTATACAGTACTCTAGGTGTGGTCTGACCATTGCCTTATACAATGGAATAATCACCTCCTTATCCCTGCTAGAAAAATTCCTATATATCATTGACAACACACCATGAGCTACTCTTGCAGCCCGTCTGCACTGCTTAGAGAACTTCATATCTGCCTGCACAACCACCCCCAGGTCCCTTTCATTCTCTACCACTGTCAGTGTAGTACCACAGAGTTGATACGCTGCTCTGGGGTTGCTGTTTCCCATGTGTACTACTTTACATTTGTCAATGTTAAACTTCATTTGCCACCTCTCAGCCCATCTGCTCAAACTTTCCAGATCCTGTTACAGCAGCATAGTGTCAGTAGTGTCCTTGACAACCCTGCCTACCTTTGTATTGTCTGCAAACTTGGACATTAAGCTTGATATACCATCATCAATATCATTTATGAATACAGAAAACAATAATGGACCCAACACTGAGCCCTGAGGGACTCCACTAATAACATTAGTCCACGACGAGCAGTGTCCATTGATTACCTCTCTGTCTTCTCCCCCTCAGCCACATCTTTATCCACAGCAGCAATTTGCCTCCAATGTCACACTGCTCCAATTTGTGCAGCAGTCTTCCATGTGCAACAGTATCAAAAGCCTTTCTAAGATCGAAGTATATAATATCAAAGTTATTCCCTGCATCCAGTTTCTTTGTGACTGCATCATAGTATCCAATCAAATTGGTCAGGCAAGACTTCCCCTTAACAAAACCATGCTGTGTCCGAGCTATAACTGAAGTCTTGTCTAAATGATCCTGCAGCGCTTCTTTAACTAGTGCCTCCATTAATTTTCCTGGAACAGAAGTTAAACTCACAGGTCTATAATTGCTTGTGTCAGCCTTTGATCCTCCTTTGTGAATTGGGGTCACATTTGCACATCTCCAGTCTGTGGGTACCTCCCCTGAGTCCAAGGAAGCTCTCATAATTATGGCTAAGGGTTTGCTTACTTCCTCTGCTGCCTCCTTTAATATAACTGGATAGATCCCATCCACCCCAGGTGCCTTTCTTGTGTTTATCTTCAACAATTTCTCCTCCACTTTACTCTCAGTTATTACAAGATTCTCTAGCTTACTGCTAGAGTTGAATACACCTCTGGCTTTCACCTCGCTAAATAACTCCTCATGTGTGAATGTCGATGCAAAATATTCATTTAGTTTGTTGGCTGCCTGAGCAGGATCATCAACAGTTGACCCATCGATATCAAGTGGACCAATCTGATTCATCCCCTTCCTTCTAGAGTTTACATAAGTAAAGAACTCTTTGCTATTTTTCTTTGCATCCCTTGCCAAAGATTTCTCGTAATCTGCCTTCGCCTGCCTAACCTCCTTTGTAACTTGGTTACAGATCAACTTGTATCTATCATAGGCTTCTGTGTCGTGTTAATTTGTATGTATCCCATGCATGTTTCTTCTATGCCATATGCCTCATCAGTTCATCTGACATCCATTTAGGCCTAAACCTTGAACAATATTTCTTAGTTGGTATGTAAAGCCTAGTAGCTTCCAAGATAAGTTCTTTGAATGCTTCCCATTTTGCATTTGCTGTTGGTAACATCATCAGTTGGTCCCACTGTATAGAATTTAAATACTGTCTGAGTCCATCGTAGTCGCCTTTACGAAAGCAATAACCCTTCCCTTTACCCCTAATGGTAGTTACCTCTTTGAGTAAATGGTAGTTACCTCTTTGAGTAAATCCCACTTCAGCACACTGTGATCACTGCCACCTAGTGGTTCATTTATCTGCAGATTCTTAATGCATGAAGAATCACTGCTGATAATCAAATCAAGAGTATTCCTCCCTCTAGTTGCCTCCCGAACATGCTGATGTAGAAAACAATCATCCAATAAATCCACAAAAGCCTTGCTAGTGTGTGAGTGACCAGCCCCCAAATTCCAGTCAATATCTGGGAAATTAAAATCTCCCATTATAAGAATCTCTGATAAATCATTGTCCTATATCCATTGCCTAGGTCATTACCCTTGAGATCCGTCCAGTTTTTTTCCCTTGAGCTTATTTCGAGTATTTAGAATGTCTCCCGGATAGGTTACCAGCCTTTTGTGGGGTAAGTCACTGGTGGAGCTGCCACCTTATAGCCTCTAGACAGGCTTCAGGTAGAGCATTTCCTATGTATAACTGTCCCGGTCGCCAGAGCCTAGTCTGTGGAAACGGGTCAGTTCGCCCCGAGAAAGTGAGGTTGATATTTGGGTAGGAGAGGTTATGGAATGCATGTCACCAACCCTTGAACACACCCACTGGGCCACTCTTTTTCACAAAAACTAGCATTTATTCCCTTTTACCACAATCTGTATTTCACCTTATCACTTTCAATAGTGCCCGGCACAATCATACAATTCTTTCACTCTCTTGCATCTCCCCCCCCCCCTTCATAATTACTTAGTAGGTTTGGTGAAATCCCAGTTCCCTGCTCTGGGCAGGGCAATCCTGGGGGACCCCTGTCAGTCTGGGTTTGTCGAATTAGATTTTCTTTCAGGGTGCTGGATACAGCTAGCCTGTCAAATTTATATATCATCATCTGGGCATGATGGGAGACATGAGCACTTTAGCTATGGATTATTGGTTGGCTGTTGGGGGGCTGTATGGCCTGTCTGCATTTTACATCTTATTTCAAATATCTTTTGTGTAAAATTAGTAAAAGCTTTGTAATTACATTCCTCTATTATGAAAAGGTATCCTTGAAAGGGGCCCAGTTTCAGTTATTAACTGCATTCTTGGTATATCATAAATTATACATTCATAGAGAATGTCTGCCCAGTCTTCACTCTCGTCGCCACAGGTACAGTTTGGGTGATCAGCGAGCCCTAAGGAAGTTAATTTTGCCTTTAGGGAGCTATGACCTGTCCAAATAAAGTGGGAGAGTGCCAGCCAGCACCTGCAGTGCCTGTGTATACACTGGCACTGCAGCTGGCACCTGCAGTGCCGGTGTGCACACAGTGCAACTTGCCTTGGTGATAGTGAGAAGTATTGTTCTCTGAATTGTCTCTAATTTGTTCTTGTTTCTGACTATGGTCGTGCTCGTAAACCACGTGCCATCTCCATAGGTGATGACAGGTAAGAACACTGCTTAGTATATGAGTGCCAGGGTTTTTCTTTTTGAGCCCCCAGGCCCTACTGATCCTGGCAGTCATGCATGCATAGTTTCTCACTTTTTTTGTTAAGTATGCCAAATGGGGATCAAAAGTTAATTTTGAGTCAAAAACAATCCCTAGGTATTTTAGTTCTGATACCATTTTTATGGTTATTCCATTAATTTTAATTTGAGGAATTTAAGGCCTTCCTTTCAAAAGTATAGATTTAGTTTTTTTCTGGTGCCCACTCGTGCAGTTCCATGAGGGTGGCATTTGATCTTTGCTCTATAACCACTCTTGTGTTTCCTTTTACAAGGAGAATCAAATTGTCTGCAAAGGCAAGGCTTTCATTTAAGGCCTTCAAAGGCAAGGTATTGAAATTTGGTACTCCCTTTAAAATTTTCTTCATATGTGTATGTGAGTTTCATGTTTTCAGGTGCCCCCTGAACTTTGCCACCTGGGTGTAGTGCACCACTTGCACCCTCAGGATGCCCCATCTCTGCCACTAGGCAAATCCAAGGCCAGAAATTCATATAGAACAATTGTCGAAGAAAGAGCCAAGGATTGAGCCCTGCAGGCAACCTTTATTCACAGGATGTGTCAACTCCTGGAACCTTGTATGAACCAAGACACTTCTGTCTTTAAGGTAGCTGTTTATTACCTGATAGAGGTTTTGTGGGATATTTGTCTGGTGCAACCTCCTAAGGACACACTATGCCACCAGAGTGAGTCAAATGCCCCACAAAGTCTATTGAAATTGCCAGCATGTATTTTTCCTCTGTTTTTTTTACTGCTGTGAGTAGGTGGTGCATGGCATCCTCCATAGAGTTGCCCTGTTTAAATCCATACTGATTGTTTGAATCGTATTCTGCCTCATTGTAGTAGGTTGAGATTCTATTGTAAATTAATCTTTCATATGCTTTCACCATTACTGTGAATAGAGCTATAGGTCTATATGATTTGGGATCTGTGGGAGGTTTCTCAGGGTTCTTTAATATGAGCTTGATCATAGCTATTTTCCAAATTTTGGGGAATTTTCCCTCTGTTAGGCAGTGATTATACAGATTTTATTAGTTTATCAATTTCAGCAAATATTTTAATTATTTCCACTTTTAGGAGGTCAAATCCAGGGCATTTATTGTTTTTGGTTTTAATTAAAGCTGCTTGTAATCCTTCTATTGTAAATAGAGGCTCTATGTTGGCATTTTCAAAGTGTGTATTCTCATTGATTACATCACTCTGAGTAGGGGAATAATCCCCAGCCTCGGTCTGGGTAATAGTATCTAATATGTTATTAACAGATTCTGTCGAACACAAAGTTGGAGTTCCATCTGGTTTTAGTGTAGTTTGAAGTATGCCTCCTCTTGGCAGCTTGTTGATCATTATTCTATACACAACTCCCCATGGGTCAGCATTTCCAGAAGTTCACCAAGTGCCACCAGGATTCCTTTTTCTTTTCTCTTATGAGGGAAGTATATTGGTTCCTGAGAGTCCTATAGGCATCTTTCACAGTGCCAATCTCATTTTGGGGCCAAGATGTTCTGGCCCTCTAGAAATGTCTCCTTGTCCAGTGTACCCTTCTCCTGAGCATAGTCAGTTCAGGGCACCACCACGGGGACTATCTTCTTCCTAGGTTTTTGACTCAGAATAGGCAGGTTTGTTGTTTTACACATCAGCCAAAAAAGGAAAAAAAAACTACACATTTCACCCATCGAAAACCTCCAAAAATTTATCTAGTTCCTCCTTGAATTGATCATTTCTGTCATAGTCATTGCATGGCCATCTGGGCTATAATTGTTGTTTGATCTACACCACTCATTTTCCTGTTTATGCAACTCAGCTGCCGTGAGTTATTATTATTATTATTAGTCATATGGTGCATGGAAGCCTGAGGCTTTTGCTACACCAGCCACAAACAAAATTGAGTTACGCCCTTGAGAGAGAAAACAAGAGTCAGAAGTAGAAGGGAATCGCCAAGAAAGAAAAGAATGATTATATACATCTCAGGAATTTGGAAGTGCCAAACCCATACTCACCAGATGTGAGCCCAGTGAAGATGTTCCAGTTTGCTTTCTTTATGTTGTATTTTTTTATATCTGGTAGAGAGTGTTGAGCTATCTGTAGCTGTGTGTTTAACTTTAAAGTTATTGCTCTATGATCTGATGTAGTCCAGGCTGGCTGGACATACCAGTTCGAAATTTTGTATTTGTGACGAGTGACATCAATATCACTCTCCCACATGGCACTGCTAAAAGTAGGCAGGTTGTGCGGTTGATTTAACACCTGAAATGTATTTTATATGTAATATATTTTGTAAGAATTTGGCCATTATGGATGCCTGCTCTGTCTTCTGCATGGCTATGCCGTTAGGTTGACCAGCAATTGACATTGGCATGGACTGTTATATTAGCATTTTGCAATAGAGCTTTAACTGTATGTAGGTATTCAATGCTGGGATTTATATCTTCACCTGGTCTACAATACAATGAAATAATACTAGATGTCACTTCAAAGGTGTCATTCCTTGGGGTTTTAATTCAGAACAGGTTTCCTCTTCAGATACTTCTATGAGGTCCCATTCTGCAATTGACAGCACTGGATGAGTTCAGTGCTGTGGGGGTAACTATGATTGGCATTCTCCCAATAGATGTAGCTTGCAGGAGCTGTTCTGAATGATTGTCATGGTCTGTACAAGAATGTTGCCTGAGCAAAGCTGTTTGACAGATTTAGCAGAGCCTGCCAAAACCCCCTGGACAAAGAAGTGTTGACATTTTCCCTAAGGGCTTTTTACTAGTTGAGTGCATTATCAGGTAATGAGTTGTTGGACCTGATATAACTTCTGTTTTTCTGTTTTAGGCAGAAGTGACATTATCTGGGTCAACATTCAAGTTTGCAGACCCCAGAATAAATTACTTTATCAGGATTCGTGGAGATTTTGTTTTGATTCAGTGCCTGGACTCTCCATCCACCACACAGCCCAAATGGAGTGCCCGGGAGTGGGACACCAGGGCTACCCAGGCACTATACCCACACTACTGCCAGCCTGAATCCTATCCCTTGGACCATGAGGGTAGGATCATGGCATTGACACAGTTGACCCTTGCAGATGAACCCACTAGCCGATTGATCCAGACCAAGCCATCCAGGACCACCTGTCTTGTCAAAGCTGGGCCCCTCAACCACCAGGATTGCCCCTTTCAAAATTTCCACAGTACACGGAAAACATGCCGGATTCTTGTGGTGTTAGCCTGGAAACTAGAATGTAGGTGTTGGATTCCAGTGATGCTAATCTGGAAAACCAGCAGCACCACTAGGAGGTCCCCTCACCACATACAGATGCTCACATCAGGGGGCAAGTTGAGGAAGGATGGCTGCAGGATTGATGTGCAGAAGTTTCCCTTCAATCAGCAGGTGGTTGATTATGATTGATTGGTGGTTGATTGTTGGATCAAACTTCCATCTGTTGTGGAAGTGGGTGGTTTGAATAAATTCAAGGAGGAACTAGATAAATTTTTGGAGGGTTTCGATGGGTGAAATGTGTAGTTTTTTTTCCTTTTTTGGCTGATGTGTAAGCTTGCTTTCTTGCATCATTTGCCACTACTAATACTAAGCTATCAAAAAATTTTTTTAAAAAATTGTGGAATTAACACGAAATATTAAAAATGACATAAAGAGATATCTTTCTTTACTGCAGCTAGGAGAAGTGGCAGATTTTCAAGTAAATTTAACTTTTGAGAATGACATGCCTGTATGTCATGATGACCTTGAAAATTGGAAGAAAAGCTTTTTAACTTCCAAGATATGGTACCATATGGCAGTGGACAATGGGCAAGTGTAATGATAATGAGCAAGAAGTGAAACAGTAACACCATTGAATGAAAGTTTAACGTCTGTTGATGGAGTAAAGGCCTTATCAATTCAATTAGGAAATGAAACATTGTCAAATGTATTATTTCAAGTAGAAGCTAGTTTGAAAAAAGAATTATTAAGGCAAAAAATGCTCAAACAAAACAGATGACTTTAAAAGATTAATTTAAGGATGTTGATTTAAATATTCTATTTTTGTTATAAGTGCAGTTGTATAAATAAATAGTAATTGCTGACAATATTTAATTGACTCCATTCTTATTTCTTATACCATTTAAAAAATCAAAATCAATGAGCGATGTCATTCTTGAGTTGTCATTTCTATATATTTTGTCATTTCTATATATTTTTAGAAATGTCATTTCTATATATTTTTTAACTCCAATTTTTGTAATCTCCCATAGTAAAATTTACTCAAGGAAAAATTACTCTTGAGTATAAATTACTCAAGGAAAATAATACAGCAATACCTTCTCTCTCTCTCCCTAAGAAGACTGCCTCCCCCAGTTTTTATCAAAACATCTGGTAGTTGTCTTAGGGAGGATTACTTGTATTTTAAATAAAGTGAGTGTATAAGTTTACTATACTTACATTTTTTAATTCTGTAGTTATAAAACTAATTTTTTAAAAATTTTAGTTAAACTTTGAGTGGTAAAATGGCAATGTATCATTAAGTTGAAGTAACTTGTTTTTTAATTAAAAAAAAGGCAATAGAATTCATTGTCACAATTATATTAAATTGAAGTGCAGTAGAAACTTGAAGCACTTACTGTATTTTAAAAACATATTGTGTAAGTTAGTATACAGACTGTATAGTTCTAAAACATATTAAAATATTTTAAAGTAACTTATAAAAACATTTGAATATGGTTCTGTATCAAATGAAGTGTATTAAAATCATTTGCATTGTTATTAATCAAGAATTTTGCATTCCAGTAAATGTATTTGAATTGGTTATCAGTTACACTAAACTTAAAACATTAAAAATATAAATTATTTAATGCTAAAAATAATTTATAGGCTCTTTTCATTCTAAGAAAAAAGAAAGGGACAGAATTAATTCTGGAAAAGAAATGTGCAGCACTGGAAAATATTAACATTTTGCTTGATAAATTACATGACACAGACTCTGACAAAATGGTAAGTCTTACTTTTAGGTATGTTTTGAATCCCTAAATAGATTCAAATTCTTTTAGAGTGGGATATCAGTTATTCTGTAAGGTAATAATCTTTGTAATTAATTCTTAAGGCAATAACTATGTTTACTATACATTTCTATTAATCAGAACAAAGAACAAAAATTCCAATTAATTTAAAGGGGAAAAAAATCGAACATGCCCAAAATATTACTATATACCAGGAGTGGCCAACTTCATTTGTAATGCGATCTACTTTTTTCTTCAAAATGTGCCATGATCTACCATCTCAAAAATTTCATTGCACAAGGTGCACAAATCAAGGGATGACTGTATATTTAAAATTCGTTGTGATCGACCTAAATTAAATCCGCGATCAACTCGTTGGCCACCCCTTCTATATAGACTAACATAACTTGTTTTGTTATGTTATAGATGTTGCTGATATCAGAAATAATATGTTACTTTTGTATTACTAGTAATACAAAAGTAACATGGCTAAATGAATATTTCAATCACTTTCATAAATCATTTCCTATAATATAAGTGAAGTAAATATGTTAAACTGAAAAGTACTTATAAACTTATTTAACTATTACATTGTCAATCTTAGAATAGACTGCCCCATTCACCTATTGTTGTGATTAACCACACTCATTCAGAACTGGTTTCTGTGCATTGCTGAACTTTCATTGGCCACATTCTAATAAAGTGGCCAGGCAATGTATGTAGAGAATATGACCAAAAGTATTTGGACACCCTTCCACATAAATTGTGTACAATGCTAGAAGTGCACATTACTTTTACACATGCATTGGCTCAAACATAGCATTATAAATCCCACAGGTCTGCCTGTACAGCAGTATATTAAAAGCTAGCATGGGTTGTTGATTAGAACTTACAGTATTTCAATATGGGATGGTGGATACCAAATCACTAACCTTTTTGTGTAACCGTGACTCTTCTGACCTCCCAAAATCCATTGTGGATGGTGTTATTCAAAGATGGAAGACTGTAGTGATACCTAATGAAAAAAAGATCTGGACATCCTCACAAACTTGAAGCATGTTCAACTGATCATAGAGAGCCTCCAAAGGCATGTTCATGCCTTTGGATGCTGTCTGCAGAAGGAGGTTGAATAGGCCACAGGAACAATTACAATATATCAGCCATTTCATTAGGAAGCTGCATGGTTTTGAGTTTAATGGTAAGGCATCTACATAAAGGCCTAATGTCACAGTCACAAATGCGAAATGCTATTTTGAGTGATCTCATTCTTGACATTTTGAAGGCTAGAATAGTAGCAGGAGTCACTGTCGAATGACAGATTTTTGCTACATGAAGTTTCATGCACATGTTTATATGGAGATTCTTGGAGAGCACTTCCTATTGTATGGTATCACCTTAAACACGAAGTTTAGTGGACACAGTGTTAGGTATGAAGTTAGTTTCAGCTGGTTAGGCACTGTCCCTAAAAAACTTGGTCTTTTGGGGACAGTGCCAAAAACTATGAAGTGAATGACCTACATTAACAATAATGTGTTACCTGTACTGTGGTAGTACTAGGAAGTGGACCCCATCAGTATTAGTATTGACAATGCAAGAAAGCAAGCTTATATGACATCAGCAAAAAAAAAAAAAAAAAAAAAAATTTGCCTGAAATTTATTTAAACTCCAGACGCTAGAATGGAAGTTTGTCCACAACACCAAAATGGAAGTTTGTTCCAAACTACCCTACCGACTGGGCTAGCCAGGTAGGCAAAGTACCTGCCTGGCAATCCCAAAGGTCGCGGGTTCGAATCCCGCTTCGGGCTTGGATCAGAGTGAAAATGCAAAAACTTTGCGAGGTGCATTATGGCCACAGAAGCCGATGCGCCAACAACTAACAAAAAAAATCAACTACCCTCTGACTGAAAGAAAATTTCTGCACATTTGTCTTGTGACCATCCTTCCTAAATTTAATCCAGCAATGGCTGGAAATCTCACAGGTGCTGCTCAAAAATAACATTCCTGCATTAACTATTACTCAGTGGTTAAAACATTTTTATGCCTTCCTACATATAGCCTAACTCGGGTGGGCAACCTTTTTAAATGGCAGACCAAATAAAATGTCTGCGAGATCCACACGGGCCAGTTTTTTTAGCTTTCCATGATTTTTAGGATTATTAAAATTGTGTATAATGAAAAAATTGTCATAAACAGTTTTATGTTATTTATTGTAATATTTATACATACTCGTACGAATAATTAATTTTATTAATAAGAAAAACAAAATACAAATTCAAGATAAAATTACAAAAATGCAATTACACTATACAAATATAAAAAAATTAAATCGAAAATTATAATTTCAAAGATTTTATAAAACCTTAATAATCTTAGATTTTCAATTATGCATTGTGATAGGTTTCAGTAAATACCTTCATAAAAATAAAGGTAAATCCTCTCCAAATTCACTTTTACCTGTCAATTATTCACTGACATTTGCCATTGAAACGCATGATACACTTGCACTACAATCACATTCTTCAGAGCAGAGTGTCCAGGAACCACTACTGACTGTGTGCAAGTCTACGCCTGCTCGTCAGTGTAGGCAGAAGCTATGCTTGCTTACCATTTGGCAACACTGCTGCTTATTTCAGTTGTGATATGGCACAAATTCAAATGATTTATATGTCACGCAATCAAAATGTTAAAAACAATTTAATCACAGCAAATATAATAAAAATTACAATAAACATAATTTCATGATATGTTCTTCAGCAGGCCATTTATTATATATACAGCAAACCCCTGCTATTTGCGGTCGCTGATTTAATATAAAATGAAACCTAAAAAAATGTGAATTTTAAAGTGCCGTGAACATTTTCTGCCATAAAAAAACATGAGCGTGACTAAAATTATCTTTCCTGGTCAAAACAGCTCTCAGTGGGTTGGGGGAGAGGGGTGACAAAATCGCGAGCGTGGATGTTTCTCGCTAATCCTTGTTCAGTATGTGTTATGTGTTTGTCATGGAAGGTTTCATCGTTTGCTTCTAATTTATATGCTTATAAATTGAATAAATTTATCAATTTATAAATTGATATGCTTATAAAAGTGATAAATCTACTGTTTTGCAATGTAAAACAGACTTTTTCGAGTGTGTTAATGGAAAAAAGTGACTTTATTGTGGACAAGTTCTTTCTAACCCGTACAAAAATATGGCTACGAAGAACAAGGGAAATGTGAAAAGATCAAAGAAGGTATGACATTAGCAAATAAAATTGAGTTATTAGATAAAATTTCTAATGGTGAAAGTGTCTCCTCAGTGGCAAAACATTATAAAATCAATGAGTCAATGGTACGATCAATCAAGAAATCGGAAGAAAAAATCTGCCGTAGTGTCTGTGAAAACGTGCTAATTGCTTCAAAAATTTGCTCTGTAACTTGTGATGTTAAATTAGAAAAAATGGAAAAAGCTTTAAATCTGTGAATAGAAGACCGAACTCAAAATAAAATTCCGTTAAGTTCACTCATCATTCGTGAAAAGGCAAAACTCCTTTATCAACACTTTAGTGAAACTGGACATAGCACTGGCGGAATAAGTTTTTTAGCTAGCAAAGGCGCTGGTTTGAAAGATTTGTTTGAAATTTCTAATAAATATTACATTTAATATTAAATTGTTTCTTATTTTCATTTCGATGCCATATGCTTGCATTTCACTATGTACCGTCTTATGTACATAGTCATATTATTAAGGTACATATAATACATACATAGACAAAATTTTAGGCTAGTTTTTCTTATATATTTCATACTTTGGAACGGAATCCCTTTATTACTATGGGAGCCATAACTGAGTATTCGCGTTTTCAGTATTCGCGGCATTTCTCAGGAACATAACCAGGAAGTAGACCAGGGGTGGACGGTTGCCCACCCCTGGTCTACTTCTTACTGCCATAGTTACTGAAGTTACTTTCTTACAGTTTTTGTATAGAAATTGGGTGTGAGAACCTGTCAGGTTCCCAGCCATCATTTTTGTAACAGTCTGGATTTTGCATGAAGAATGGTATGGTGCCAGAGTTCTGATGCTGTATTTGTTTAAAGTTTTGGGTTACTTGTTTTTCTTCTCACACTATGTCAATAAACATCTACCATCTTATCCTAGTTGTTTTTGAAAGATTTATTATTATTGTCGCACCATTAAGACAATAACACAAAACCCAGTATTCTCTCAAAATGGCTACTACTCCATGGGAAGCAACCTACATAGGTTCAAATTTCATACACAGTGAAAGGTGCAAAATTTGAAACAAATTTTGAATAAGCCTGAAAATGAAAGTAGCTAATGGTATCAAACAAATGAGGACTGTTCAATAAAGGATGACCATAATTTTTCATGAACAACCATACTGATTGTTATTTCTAGCTTAGCTGCAGAATTTAAGCTAAACCAAGCTGTGTCACATAGCCTGTGCAGTTGAGTCATGCACATGGTGTGACCTTGGGAGTCTGTCAAGTTTATGCCTGTTCAGTTTTGTCTAGGTAACAAATGGATATGATGCACAAAGAAGAATGTTGCTCTCAAATTTTGTTTCTGTCTCAAGAAAACATTGACCAAAGCATATGAAATGCCAAAAGTGGATTATGGTGAATCTACGCTACTATATAGCACAGCTCAGGTGGAGACTACTTTGGTTTAAAATGTTTAAAGATGGACATGATTCAATCACAAAAATCATTGGTCCTGGCATTCCAACCACTGCTATCACCATAGAAACCACAACACTGCTTATAATCTTATAATAGTAAGGCAATTGGCAGAGATGTTAAGAATATCAGTAGGAAGCACACGTACAGTGTTATATGTGACCATTTGCATATGGCATGTGCTAGTGCACACTGGGTTCCAACAATACTCACACCTTAGCAATAGCATGTTCACATGCTGGTTTGTCAGGAGCTGCAACAGATAGTTACCGAAGATGAGGTTCTACACAAGGTGATAATTGCAGAACAGACATGACTTCCATCATTTTGACCCAGATAGTAAGCAACAAGCTCTGTTTGTAAGTCTACATCATAGGCAAACACCAAAAAAAAAAAAAGCAAAAGTTGTGGCTTTTGCAGGAAAGATTATGGTCACCTCTTTTTTTTTTTTTTTTAAGGAATGGTTTACCAGTGTGTTTCGGCACATCATATGACTGTTATGGGAATTGTACTGAAAATTTTTCAGGATCATATTCGTTGCAAACGACAACAGGTGTGTGCAGGTGGGTGGAGTGGATGCTGCATGACGACAGTGCTCATACTGTCATCAAGTATTTAGCCAGCATTAATGTCAAATGTGTTTCTCATCATCCCCCCCCCTACAGCCCTGACCTAGCTAATTTCCGAAGTTAAAGAAGCTGTGAAGAAAATAGTTCCATTCACCAGAAGTTGTAAAGACATCAGAGGCAATCTCAAATGCATGTCAAAAAATAGCTTCCACTATGTTTTTAAGGATAGCAGGATGTTGGAGTAAGTGCATTTCATCAAATGGGGACTACTTTGAAAAGAACCATCAAAATATAGATGATTAATGAAGGTATATTGTGGAAATGAAATTGATTATTCTTTATTGAACAGCCCTTGTACATAACATGTTTTTAAAATTTATTAATAATATTTATATACATAAGTCGAAATATATATATATATATATATATATATATATGCATGCACAGTTAGAAATTTCACACACCTGATGATCTTTTAAATTGTAAAATGGAGAGCTGTTTCTATTTTATGTATATGTTTTTATGTAACTTATAAAAATTAATATTTTTTTTGTTTTTTGAGAATAAGAGTTATAAAACACACTTTGCACGTTTCAAAAATTTTAATGTTTTATAAATCTTAAAAGTTATACACAGTAGAATTGCAATCCAGTAAAAAAAAAAAAAATTAAATATTTGCACATTTCCACATTTCTGCATATTTCCACACAAAATTAAAAAAATATAAATTATCAAAACTTTGTTGAAATCTAAGTGTATAATGTAAAAATTATGTTTGCATCCAGTTCCTTTGTTTCTGTGTCAAAGCCAATGAGATTGTTCAGAAAAGGTCTCCTCTTAACAAATCTGTGCTATGATTTCTGTATAACAGAATTCCTGGCAAGATGCTCCTGTAATACTTCTGTAATCACTTCAAACTTTGATTCCTTGGTTGTGAATTTTGCAGACATTTCCACATCTCCAATTCATATGGGACCTCCCATGAATCCAAGGATACTTTATAATTATGGCTTGTGTGGGGGGTTTCCTTACCTTTTTTGCTGCTCTTTTAATATAATTGGATAGATACCATCAACCTCGGGTGCATTATTTACTTTTACCCTCAATTTCTCTTCCTCTTTCTTCTCAGATATCACAAAATCATTTAGTTCCCAGCCAATTTTAACATAGTATACTTTTTTCTAATTTTTATTTATTTTTTTTAATAAAAACTCTAAACACGAAAGGTATAACTTATTACCATGTAGTATGTTCTAATAAGTTCATGATATTAAGTGTAGCACTTAGTACCATGAATGAGTTGAAGGTTGAGAAAACTGAATTTACTTCATCGACATAGACATTTGAATTTCTGTAGATTGTAGTTTTCAGGAATTACGTGTGAAGGAATATTGTTCCAGGAAAAAGTTGATTGAGTTTGAAGATGGACAGTAAATGGATAACTGATTACAGCACTTATTTGGACTGGTTTGGAAGATTTGGTTTGGGAATTAGATATGCCAAATAAGAAGAATGGTGTCCATTGAAGTATCTCTAGAAAAGGCATTCTAAATCAATAGAATTTCTATGAGACAGGGAGTGGAGAGCACAGTAAACCCCCACTATTTGCAGGAGTTACGTTCCTGAGAAACGCCGCAAATACTGAAAACGCGAATACTGAGTTATGGCTCCCATAGTAATAAAGGGGTTCCGTTCCAAAGTATGAAATATATAAGAAAAACTAGTCTAAAATTTTGCCTATGTATGTATTATATGTACCTTCATAATGACTATGTACATAGACAGTACATAGTGAAATGCAAGCATATGGCATCGAAATGAAAATAAGAAACAATTTAATATTAAATGTAATATTTATTAGAAATTTCAAGCAAATCTTTCAAACCAGTGCCTTTGCTTTGCTAAAACACTTATCCCCCCAGTGCTATCACCAGTTTCACTAAAGTGTTGATAAAGGAGTTTTGCCTTTACACGAATGATGAGTAAACTTAACGGAATTTTATTTTGAGTTTGGTCTTCTATCCACAGATTTAAAGCTTTTTCCATTATTTTCTAATTTAACATCACGAGTTACAGAGCAAATTTTTGAAGCAATTAGCGCGTTTTCACGGACACTACGGAGGATTTTTTCTGCCGATTTTTTGATTGATCGTAC